>NC_051228.1:13520554-14120554 GCF_015220715.1 Pygocentrus nattereri | reverse complement strand
TTTATTTTTTTACAAAACTGTAAAGTTACTTTCTGAAAAATGTTACTACCTGAAATTATAATCTGGTTAATTTAGGCAGTTTAAAACTTTTTGTACTAGGACCTTCCAGGTTAAAAGAAGACACTTCCACATTCATCTATTGTCTTTTATTGCAAAAAAATCCATTCAAAAAGACACATATGGAAATAGGCTACTGTGTACAATGTCTTTCATTAGAAAATAGTTAGAGATGTAAATCACAAAGCCGTCTATATTCGGTGTGAAAGTGGACATGAATGCACGAATTTGAACAAACTAATAATGAGGACGTCTAGCTTATCAACACAGTGTCAGTAGGTTTTTATTGTCAGGCACTTTACAGTCTACAGGCGTGTTTAGGTGAAACAATAGGGCGCTATTCACAGAGCATGCTGGGACTGTGGCAGCACAGACCATATGTAATTAGTGCGGTGGTGTACAGAGGAAAAAACACAAGACATATCAGCCCCCCTCCCACCTTCCACCCCAGTTACTGTGTGATGAATGTCACGCAAACCAACGCCGTTTACTCTTATTTAAAAACCCCAAGGAAGAAAAAAGAAAAAACAATGAAAAAACAACTACTAAAAATACAAACAAATAAAGACAAATACAGACGGAAAGAAATGAATATAATCACAAAATGAAACAAACAGACCAAATGTCATTCAAATTAAAGTGTAATATAAAGTAAAAATGAAGAAAAAACTACCCGTGTATACCCTTCCAATTACACTCTCTAGTAAAACTAAAAATATTTGCAAAATAATACATTTAAATTACAGTACAAGGCTTTCAATGCAGCGATGCAGGCACACTGGTAACACTGACATTACTTCGTCTCATTCTCCTGTAATTGGCGTGCGTTAAAACTTGGCTGCTGCTGTGTTTAAACGAGTCCGCCGCGCGCTCACACATAATTCCGCTTGTCGTAGTCCCCGTTGTGCACGGGGCTCTTGCTGATCGGGTACTTGGCCGTATATGCCGCCTTGCCGTCTTGCAGACCCGAACAGCAGAGCGCTGCGCCCGCGAGCAGCATCAGCGCGGCAGCCGCCCAGCCGATGTAGAGCGCGGAGCCGATCTCGCGCTTGTTGGCGTGCGCAACCTGTGGGTTGTAGAAGTCCGAGATGATGTTGTTGGCCATCCAGCAGACAGGCACGAGGACAAATAGAGCCGCTGCGACGCACAGCGCACCTCCGGCCATCACAGCCCAGACCTTAGTGGAAGGCGTGCGCACGCAGTTGGTGCAGCGCGCGCCAGACACCGTGAACGCTGCACCGAGGGCGCCCAGCACGGCAGAGATTACGGTGAGCGCACGCGCCGTCTGCAAGTCTGTGGAGAGCGCCAGCACTGAGTCGTGCAGCTTGCACTGCATTTGACCGGTACTCTGCACCACACACGACATCCAAAGGCCGTCCCAGAATGTCTGCGCCACCACGATGTTGCCTTCGATGTGAGCGGACACCTTCCACGTGGGCAAGCCGCACGCTACCATCACCAGCAGCGTTCCGCCGATGTTCAACCCCATGCCGAGAATCTCGCAACACGCGGACATCGTTTCTTTCTTCTTCTTTAATCGTTTGATCGTTAGTATTTAATTGAAAACTAGCCCTGCCTTTGAAGGACGAAATGCTTGCGCGTGTCAACCGATCTCAATGCCAGCTGGTCTTCAACTGAAACACACTTTCTACATTGCTCGACGTCTTATACTTTAGAGTACGGCTGTTTTCTTTCACGTGCACGTCCAAATCCATTTGCGTCGACAAGGCGCGCGCGTCGAGGCAATTAATACAAAACATAAAACAAAGAGCTAAGGCTTGGAGCCAATGAGATTGCAGCGCATCTCCCGTTGGCCAATGAGAAGTGATAGGAGTTTGGATGAAAACATACAACGGAAAAACTGCGTGGGTGAGAAAGCGTCTTTAATTTTTCCACCTATATTCCGACAAACCCGCCCAGCTGCGCTAGGACTGGCTGGTAGTACAGACTCGTAAGCAATCCGTCTAACTGCTGAACGAGGACGAGAGACTAACCAATCCCAGTACAAGAGGGTTTGCCAGAATACGGGTGGGAAAACCAGTAACTCCGCGAAGACGTTTTTCATCAGTAACCACTGTTAGCGGGAAGAAGACAATACATGTGCTGTTTTAACGGTCTTTCCTGCCATTCTTTCTTTCTTGTTTAAAAACGAAAGAAGCTTAAGCAGGTTTCCTAGTAAAGCAGGTTTTGTAAGTCTTTCTCACTTTATTACTCATACAGAGTAAAAAAGGTTTTTATTTACTTTTTGTTTCGTTTTTTTTTTAGTTTAGTTTGTGTCCACTCATTGTCCACTCTATTAGACACACACCTTATGACCATGTCAGTGTCATTGCTGAGAATGATCCACCACCCAGTAGTACTTGCTCTGTGGGGGTCCTGACCACTGACAAACTGGCTTTTAACAAATTAGCTTAACAAAAGCTAACAAATTATGCAGAGAAACAGGTTGACTACATTCTGTACTACAGAGTTCACCTGTATGGTAACCGGAGCTAATAAAATAGATAATGTAAATACAAGGAAGAGTACTTAATGAACTGGCCAGCAAGTCATTTTGAATAGTTTATATTCACCCTTTAATCGTGAATTTCTAATACAGTGTGAAGAGCAGCTGATATTTTCAAATTAAATAAAAAAAAAGAAAATAAGATACAATGTTTTGGAGACTTACTGTCACCATTATTGAGTTTTCAAAATGTATTTATAACAACCAGACTAGTAACTGATTGAATCACATCTAATTGTGTGCAAGATAATCTTTCAGTTGAAATATAAAATTTCAAAGCTATTCTCATATGATGAGCTCATGATGTGCAAAGAAGCTAAATCCCATGCAATGTAATTTGGAACTGCAGTCCTTACAGTAAGAACATAAGGTTAAATAACTTTATGTGACTTCCTATCCTTTTACGTGCTCAAGGGGTGGTAGGAAGGAAAATACAGGATGAAGGGTGAGCTGTGTCACTTTGGAGCTGTATTGTCTGACGCAGCTGCCGAGAACAGAGGAAAACAGCAGTGGGACACAATAAGTTCAGAAATGGAATAGTTAAAGCTCTGTTGTGTGAGTTGTTACTGAGGCCGTAAGTTTGAAACTTAAACATCTTTAGGCCAGTTCATTTGTTATCTTGAGATGGGACAAGGGGTGAGCTGAACGACACCCCTGAACCAAATCAAATGTGTGCGAAGTGATAGAATCTACGATGCCTGGATACATAAGCATTTGACCACTTGACACATCTTAACTACTGTAAAAATTCAATGCTGAATAACTCACTGCTAAAGAACAGTCAAGAGTCTTGTACTGACGATATCCTGAGCCATTTAATTTCATATTCATTTCCATTGTGGTCCTCTTACATTTATGTGGGTTTATGTACCAAAAGCTGTTATAATTCATTTTTACATGACCTGTATTCATCCCTTAGAATTTCAAGATTGTTCAAGATTGATATATGTAACTGTTTGACTGACTGTTGTGCATTATGCCTTGTTAAAAAAAATGAGTCTGAGCTGAAACACTCCTTATAGTGTCTGTTTGAATTGGCAGAGCTAAAGTGCTGTTGGCTAAATATGCAGATATAAAGATACATGTAAATGTACTGATTTCTTGTGACATCATAAAAAGGGAATACAAAACAAACAGGCAAGCAAAAAAAAAGGTGGTTGCATAGTTTTCATGTATGGATAAAGCAGGAAATGGCATGTATTTAAATATTAACAATGTTTACATAGTTCATCAAATGTGATCCCTTAAATATCAGTCCCATTTCCACTAGAAAATTCTACACATATGTACAGGTTCCTAAATGGGTCTTGGCTTGGGCATACACTCTGGAAAAAAACTTTAATTTACAGAGAACCTTCACATCATGGTAAGGTTCTTTAAACCCTTCCAAAGGTTCTTTACACATATCATTTACATAGATAATCATTAAAAAAGTTTTTTAGGGAACCAAAAGTTACTCTACTACTGCACGTGTCTTTATTTTTGTGAGTTTATATTATCAGTGTCAAATGAAATATAGCACAAAAATGAATGAGTTTGCTAAAGTGCAGAAGAATTGCTGACTAGCAGATTTCAGTGCTCACAACATGCTGGACCTTGTATCAACACCCTGCCTAAAGCAGGATACTTTCTGAAGGAAAGCCTTTGTTGATGCAATCCATTGTTCCCTGACAGGTTCGATGTAAGGTTCTTTCAGTGGTTTTTTTGAACGTGCACAAGCATCAGCATTGTCTGTTTTTGGAAACATATTAGTTTTTCTGCCGCTAGGAACAGATTCAGTGAGTTAATATTTTGTTTAAAATCTGGGATCTTTTTTTGGTTATGTTTCCCATGTTTTGTGAGATATGGATTGCTGACATATATGGTTTATCTACACATACACCATAACCATTTTAGGTATTAGTCAGGATTATCAAATTGGGAAGCGATTTAAAAGCACATAATCCAATGGCTGTAACAAGGAGCTTGGTTTTAAAAGATCATGTTGTTTTTGCTTGTCTGTATTATCTTTTCCTGTAAATTTATTAACAATTACCTATTTGTATAATTTGTCTCAAATTACACTGTTTGAAATGACACCAACTGCTTTGCCAGTTACCAACTGCCAAATAGCTGACTCATAGGAGACTTCAGTTTGGCTATTATAATATATTTACAGTCGGAGGAACGGTTGTAAGCTGATTGTGAGATAGACAACACCAAATTGCCAAATTATAATGTGGGAAACGTGTGCAAAGTTTACCCTAAGGGAGGTGTAATTCACCCAACATGTCCAAAGCCACCTCAAACCTTGTTTACAGATATCTGTGCATGGCATAATAGCAGCAATCATGGAGGGGGTCACTCCTACTCTTGACCTACTTTGATGGGACAGCATCCGAAAAGCAAGTAAACACTGGAAGGAAAGGGTGTTGACAACAATAATGCGATATAGCAATGGTAATGGCCAATCAGACCAGAGAACCAAAGGTTGAAAACAAGAAGTTCTTTTTGTCAGTTATTTTGGGATTTGAAATGCTGGATTGACAAAGCTGGAAAATGTTTGGGTTGTAAATAAACACTTTAAAAAATAAGTCTTATCAAGAATTGTGTTTTTGTATTGATTGCAAAGAACAACCACAACCGGAATACAACATTCGCAATTTGTACTGAGCAATTGTATAGTACAGTATGGATAGTATAGATAGATCCTTGGGTTAGAGGCTGAAAGCAGTCAAAAACAGAACAGTGCAGTGCAAGTGAAATGAGTTGTGGGTTGATTACATCACAGAGAAAACTTAACTGGCATCAATGGGAGTGACAGTTTTTCTGTAAAACAAGTTATGGAGTTATGAATTTGGTTTGCTCCCAGTACAGAATTTGCAGGTTAGAATTATATACAAATACAAATGACAAATGCAAGAAGTTCCTGACTCCTGCAGTGAGAGAAATCTATTGGCTCTGTCATGCTCTGGGGGGCATTTTATGGGCATGGTTTAAGTCCACTTGAAAATCAATACAAGTTACTCTTCTCTTTTATTCTAATCTATTATCAACTTTGTACTGTGATTACAAAATTCTTTCCTTTAAAGAGTGGTCTCCTCCAGGATGACAATGACCTCATCCACAGGGCACAAGGTAAAGCATGTGCTCTGTCACTATTTCTTAACTAACTGAACACCTATGGGAGATTTTGGAGTGAAGGGACAGATAGCACTCTCCAATATCTATTATCAAAGAACAACTGAAGGAAAAATGGTGTTCCAAATTTTCAGTACATTTGACTTGTAAAATCTATGCCGATGTGCATTCTAGCTGTTCAGGCATGGTGGCCCAACACTTTACTAAAATGCCAGCTGGTAATTTATCTCCTGTCTGTATGTATAATGAATAAGTGCAAATGGTGAAAATGAAAAATCATTGACAAGGCTCATTGAAAATATCATTATTGCTTTGAAACAACGAATGCCACCGTGTAATTATCAGCATAGTGGTGTGTTGTGAAGCACGCATTAAGAGTGGTGTGCTCAATCAATTTTGGATAAATTTGATTACTTGCCAGGCAATGGTCCCGGTGCCAGAAATGTTCAAAATATGCAGAAATGTGTGTATGAGTTCCAGAGAGAGGTCCAGATGTTTCCTTTGTTTTGGTCGCCGTTTGCAGGCTGAGCCAGGTGGCTGTGACTAAGCAAGCATTCAATGGGCTCATTATGGGTGTCAGTAACGTCAGTCGCATCATGGTGATAGGGGAGCTGCCCCAACAAACAAAACATCAAGGCCCCACTCTTTAGCACTGCCTATATCTTTGCCCATTGAGTACATGCACATAAAGAACAGTGGCAAGCCATGTGCGATCATGTGGGATGGGAGAGGATGGACTTGTATTGTGAGGATATCCTGTCTTGTCTTATTGTTTCCCTTTAGACTATTGTTCTACTTGGTTTGTAAATCCAGCCATCTAGCCATCTTCAACTCCGTTTTTGTCTATTTCAATGCTTGAACATGTCTGATATCTCTAATACTGGCCAAATGTATGAACGATTACAAGAAATCTTAACAATGGCTGGAGCAAACTCTGTCAACATACTTTAAAAACACGTCATGTCTGAACAACCCAATGTTGGACAACTTAAGTCACAGATCAAACCTGAAACAAAGGGCAAGAGAAAGCCACAGAACACTTTTACTGATTTCTTTTACTTTGATTACATAATGTAATTGTATGACCAAACCATGAGTCACTTCTGGGGTGAGGACTTATTCCTTCCGTACCCTAAGTGTTACTGAGATGTGAATATGAGCTTCCGTTTATGACTAGTACAAGAGTCATAAGGGAAGTCTCCTTTTGCTTTGTGGTTAAGGCCCCTACTTGGGCATTCTGGGCCCTATCAACTAAACAGTTTAATGACTTTAGTTAGATTATGCAGCGATGCTGCTTCAGATTTCACTAATGGCGTTTATTTCCGGAAGGGACTTATCACCAGGAAGCAGATGTAGCTAATGTCTTTCTGTATTTATGTTTTGTCACAGTTGTCAGCAGATGGCATCTCAGAAAAAAATGTGACAAGTAACGTGCCCTCATAGATTGGAACAGAAAAACAACATTGAATTTACTTGATTCAATTGTGTACATCACTTCCACATATTACAACACGTTTATTGCCAAAAACTGGACTGGCGACCTGTCCAGGGTGTATCCTGCCTTCTGCCCGATGACCGCTGGGATAGGCTCCAGCACCCCCCTGTGACCCTGATGGAGAAGCAGCTTAGAAAATGGACGGATGTTTGGATTATTGCAAAAAACAAATAAAATAAAGTACAAAATTATGCAGAATAATAATGCAGAATTTGCTCAGTGCTTTATTTCACTCTTGCTCAGAGTATGACACACTGCTAAAAAACAAACACTTACAATGAAAGCACTGTGCTAATTAGCCAGGAGTTGAGTCATTAAAAAAGATTATATTATGCCTTCATTGTCAAAGTGACTGATAAACATCTTTGCCTTGGGAGCATCAAACTATATTTTCCATATGTTAAGACAAACCACTCCAGCTCATTTGAGCTATTTACTGTTTGCTTTTTTATTTCCTGAGTCATTTTCTGCTTCAGTCATTAAGCCAACCACTCACTGAGTCAGGGACATTTCCTGAACCCATTAAGCACAATCAAAAAGATACTAATTATAGGCTGAACCACTTTGCATGCACTCATAATAACTCAATTACATTGAAGGGCAACAGACTGAATTTAATAATTGACCATGTTATGCTGTTTACAGGGTAACACTTGACACAAAAATGGAACAACATTTTTATGTATTAACTGTGTCTTTAATAATCATCTAAACATATTCAATTAAATTCAGTTTTGTGTGCTTCACAAAATTCTTCATCCCTTGAATTCTGGAGTTCAATCCGCTAATAAGCAAGCCGAGGACAACAATGGCAGAGAGAGAGAGTAAAGTTACAATAAAAAAAAAAAAGTGAGATTAATGGGCACTGAATCAAATACAAAAATTTCCATGACATAAGCCTATCACTAATGTTAAAGTTCTACCAGATGGTCTACAGACTGTGTAAGACATTTAAAGAAAGTTAGTCATGGTTGAGTTGTAACATAAGTGTTTAGAATTTGTATTCCAAAATTATTTGTAGAATATAGTATTTGTATTCAGTCAGTATTACATTTTGAAAAGTCAGTATTCAGAATACATTTACATTTTATATAGACTTTAAAAAAAAGTACCCAGTAAATTTAAAAGTACAGAATCTTTATAAAAAAGATAAAAATGTTTTTTTTTGTTAACTTTTTTCCAATCTTAATCAGTGGAGAAAGAACAGAATGAAAAGGTGGTTGGGTAGAATATCAAGGTTAAACTGAGTGAGGGAGGAATTTTCAGTTGCAGTTTCTTGCAGAGCAATGAATATGCTGAAGCCAACTCAAATGATCATCTCATAACAAAAATGCAAAACACAGGGATATATAGATTTTCTGTGATCCTGTGGCACGTTTAACAAAAAAACGGTGCCCTGATTTTATTTGGTTCATGAAATTGTGTGGGGATTGTGGAAGCAGCAGTGGATTGAAAAAGCTAACAATTCCAGAACCTCTTTCACATAATAAGTTAATTCAAAGTTAACAGAAGAATTACATGTAGAAAACAGCCAACAATTAAGATATGTGTGAATTAAGCAAAATTACAGTAGCAGCATTCTTCTCAAGTGCCTTATCAAGAAGTATTCAAGATGTATTCTAAATGTATTCTGAATATGTTACTTTTTTTTTTGAAGTATTTTTTTTTTTTTAGAAGTATTCTTTTTTTTTTTAGAAGTATTCCCCCAGAAGCGCTAATAGGAATTTTAGGCCCCTTGCTTCACCTCATTACGTTTAGCAGAACCTGTCACAACATTAAAATATGCCAACGTTTTTATAAACCTCTTGTTTTGGTTAAAGCATCATAACTTTTACTTAATTTTTACTTAAGTGCAACAAGCTATGAACATGCATATAAGCAGCATGACTGCATATTAATATACTGTATGCAACAAGCCAAAATTGTAAAGTTTGTTGATACTTAAAAGAGCTGCATCTTGGTTGTCGAAGCAAACATTTATAATGAAACATTTTTGTTTGTAATACAATACATATGCTTTGCCCAGGCCGAAAGATTAAAGAAGAGGCTAACATGTTTGCATATAAACCTCAAAACCTGATGGACACTCTGTTTTTGCTTTATATTTTTTGGCATCATCAAGTCAAGCCAAAGTCAAAGTTTATTTTTATAGCACTATACAGGTGTTGTCACAAAGCAGCTTTACAGATAAATCCAGGTCCAAGACCACATGAGCAAGCCAATGTCGACAGGTGCAAGGAATAAGAGCAAGAGAAAGAAATGTGTTGTTAGAAGTGTTAGAAGAATGTGAAGTTAGAAATGTGAAATAGGCACAATATTTGTAGGTTCCTGTTTTTTAGGGGGTCTTGGAATCATTCTAGTTAACTCCTTCTGGTGCCCCTGATTAGGAGATAGTAATGAAGGTTTGACTTCATGAAGGTTTCCCTTCAAACCTTTTATTTACTCATAAAATAAGGAAAAAGCCAATGATTGCTTTCAACTAATACATCTTTCCAAGCTCCCTTTATGTGTCAAATTATTTCTAACAAAAAGAAAAGCGAATTCTGTCCTAAACCCCCACCCAACTAGTTTCAATTGTTCATTACCAATGAAGAAACAGGGGAACAGCTTGTACAGAACAATAAATGTTTCCTGCAATGTAAAGGACAACTGCAGAGATGGCTCAGAGCAGTGCAGTGAACCCTTAATGAGTCATTGTATGGATGCACGCTCTGAACCTCGTGCTTTCCTGAGGTGCCAGTTTCCCAGCCAAAGCTATTGTGACCCATAGCTATAACTCTGTCCACTGGAGGAAACACTCAAAAGCCCTACCTGCCACCCTGGTGACCATGATGCATCCTGTGTTAGGTTCAATTATTTTGAGGCACATTCCAAAGCAAAGGGTTTATTTTTCTTTTTTCATATTGCCACATAATACAAACTATAAAAAGCACATAAACCAAACATTACCATTTATTTAAGGAGAAACATTGTCCATATATAGAATTATGCACAAGTTATTAGGCACCTGAGAAAATAATATTTAAAAGGCAATTTACCTGGCAAATATTAAATTACATGCAATAATATTAACACAATAAGTGGTGATTTTATGTAAGTCAGTGCATTTACCTAACTATTTCAAAGAACCTTTTGCATGATTAAAGGTTTCTTTGCATCATTAAATGGTTCTTCAGATTGATAGAGAATGTGTTGTATATGGTTCTATATAGAACCTTTTTAAAAAAGGGTTCTTCTATTGTTATCATATCAAGCATGTATTAGAAGAACCCTTTTCAGTGCAATATAGAACCATTTTCCAAAAGGTTCTATATAGAATCATCTACATGGATCTGAAGAACCCTTTAATCATGCTAAAGGTTCTTTTAGTGTTCATAGTTCTATATATAATAATTTTCTTTCCTACAGAACCTTTGAATAATCAATGAAGAATCTGGGGGCACTGAGGTGACATCTGGAACCAAACTTTGTTCTTTAAACCTGCTTGCAATATATCAACTTTGTGAAAAAAATGTATTCGTTATTTTTTTATGTCTTTATTTATTTACATATATTCTAATTATATATGGTGTTTTTACAAGCACAAACACACTTATTACCAAGATAAATGGTTTTAAACAATGTGCTAAGGTGGCTAAGACTTTTTTTCATTAAATCGTTAACCTCTTTAACTCCAAGGAACTGTTGGTGCTTTCGCTTAGTTACCAAATAATAATCCTTCAGATTCTAAAATTAAAGAGCCTGGAAGTGTAAAGATTAAAAACCATGGGCCACATGTAATTAGTTAGTAAAGAATACTCACTTCATTCATGCACACAGTAAACATTATTATCTCTACAGTTGTTAGTTTCTTCTGAACACTGTACATTGACAAAGTCATTTGTAATAAAATTTTAAAACACCTAACAACTACAAGCACAAATTTGTCCTGTGCTGGATACTGTTTGCGCTGCTTGTATCAGGGAAGATGTAATTGTGTGGCTGGCTAATGGAATGAAGTTAAATGAAAACTAATGTCAGGGGTTTTTGAAGTACTCCCAAATATTATTGGGTGCATCTCTGTGGTTCACATCTACCAGAGTTTGGGAATCACTTACAGTCATCCCCAGTTACTGCCAATGCCCTCAGGAGATCAAAAATTGACACCGTGATTTATGCCACACTGGACTATGAGTAGAAAATAAGGGGAAGGAATAGTGACATCAGTAGGCCCAACATCACCATACAGATCTCTCCAAGAATTAACCAGAGGTTTGCAGAAGGAAAGACCAACAATCGTGGGAGTGTGTGCAGCACAGTTTGATGAAGGAAAGGGCTGGATTATGGTGGTTTCTAACTGGAGTCAGGAGAGAACTCATCTACGTGCCCATTTCCACATGGAGCATTAATTGTTTGGCTGCTGTCAAGTAAGCAGTGTTGGAGGATGGGAAGGTGGCCAGCTGCATTACTTCACCATGTTGATACAGGATTTTCCCATCATTGTTTTCCTCCTGTTTTCTTCTGTGCTGGAGTTACATGTCAGCCTTAACAAGCCTCTGTCCTCACTGGAGTGTTTGTGTTGTTTTGTTGTTTAATTGTGTCACTGTTTACAACCTCCGGCTTTCATTAGCCAACAAAAGAATGGCTTGGTAACTGATGACTTTCAGTTTAACAGCAGAAATCAGTTGGTGGTCTTATGGAACTATAGCAAGACCACCTAGTTTTACTCTATATGTGTCATGTGTAAAATAAGGAAGGCTTGCGAATCATACAAGCCAGTATATTTGTAGGTGGAAGGTTTGTGCCAAATATGACTGAAGTGAATGTCATGCATTAATAATACTAGCCTAGGTTCTCTCTGGAGACAATCCATTTGATTATTGTATTTTCATGGTGTTGCTTGTTAAGCTATGCTATTTACACTGAACAATTTATACTTCACCACCATGAAGTATATGTTAAGCTTTGTTTGCAATGTACACTATATTTCCAAAAGTATTTGCTCATCTGGATTTACACGCATATGAAATTGAGTGAGATCCCATTCTTAATCCATAGGGTTTAATATGTCGGCCCACCCTTTGAAGCTATAACAGGTTCAACTCTTCTGGAAAGGCTTTCCACAAGGTTTATTGAGTGTGTTTATTGGAATTTTTGACCATTCTTTCAGAAGCGCGTTTGAGAGGTCAGACACTGATGTTGGACGTGAAGGCCTGGCTCACAGTCTCCGCTCTAATTCTTCCCAAAGGTGCTCTGTTGGGTTGAGGTCAGGTCAATCAAGTTCTTCCACACCAAACTCACTCATCCATGTCTTTATGGACCTTGCTTTGTGCACTGGTGCACAGTCATGTTGGAACAGGAAGGGGCCATCCCCAAACTGTTCCCACAAAGTTGGGAGCATGAAATTGTCCAAAATGTCTTGGTCCACTGAAGAATTAAGAGTTCCTTTCACTGGAACTAAGGGGCTAAGGGGCCCAACTCCTGAAAAACAACCCCACACCATAATCCCCCCTCCACTAAACTTTACACTTTACACACAATCAGAAATATACCGTTCTCCTGGCAACTGGCAAACCCACACTTGTCCATTGGATTGCCAGACAGATAAGCATGATTTGCCACTCCAGAGAACACATCTCCACTGCTCTAGAGTCCAGTGGCAGTGCTTTACACCACTGCATTCAACGCTTTGCATTGCGCTTGGTGATGTAAGTCTTGGATGCAGCTGCTCGGACATTCCATTCCCAATCACTTCCACTTTGTTATAATACCACTGACAGTGGTAGTGTAGCTTGTAAACTCAATATTTAAGGCTAATAATTATGTTGTTTCCAAACATTAAATAGAAATGTTCATGCTTATTATGCTGAACAGTTGCATTTCTCTTAATGACCTCTCATCAGGTAGCACTCACCTCTGGTTGGATAAAAATGCAGCATTTAGCTGGTGTCTCCATTATCTCACACACAACAATAGAACTTTTTTTATCATTAATTCCAGAAGTTTACATGTCAATTTAATGCTGAGAAATGACCGAACACTTATCCACATGGCATTAGTGATGTTTAAAGAAAGTGCAATTTTCTGTCAGTTAACATACTTGTTTCTAGTATGTCCAAGTCCAGTTCCCTTGACATACTACTACAATGTCTTGCACAATAGAGGCACTGAATCCATTAAACCTACTTGCTAAAGAGACGATAAGGCTATGACTGCTTGGAATGTGAAGGAGGACTGCTGCTTTTGATATAGTGGTGTACCACTCCCTTAAACATAATGAATCATCCAGTGGGATTTGTGGGTAGGAAAAACCTCCTAGTGTCTTTTGAATCCCTCACTAATTACAAAAGGGTATTAAAGGTATAAACTTTCTGACCTTTTTTTACTGTAAGATGTCAACATTTTTTATAGCGTTTCCATAGTAATGCAAAGACATGCTCTTTATTGTGTACGCTAAGATCAGCCCAATCTGATTAATGAAAGGACCCCCAGATATGTTTGTTACAAACTAGAAACTCTCCATCACATGGACATGGGAAACAATGTGCCTAAATGTACCTCCTTATTCTGGAACAGACAGTTTCCAGCACTGAGAGGAGATGCAACAAGAGGAATGAATTTTTAAAAATTTGTAAAAGTAGCTCTTGCCGTCCTGTATCACATACCTGATGGACGCTGATTCAACTGTGAGTAAAGGGAATGTGTCCTCTATAATTTCCCCCACCTTTTTTGAATGCAGTGCCTGTACAAATCTTTCAGCTGTGTCCAATATTCACTATTACCATAAATTTCCCCTTGCCCTTAGAGCTTAAGTTTCTGAACCAGAACATCATGCTACAGCACAAAATACTTTCAACAGTGGACCTGGACAAATATGAGTAAAATCAGATGTCCATTTCACATGAATACGGTAACAACATCTCCAGAAATGTGCCAGTATGTCTAATACCGGAGACTGAAAATCAACTAGTTGTTACATTGAATTGCTGAAGGAAAATGGTTAACACTCAACTAGACAATATGTGGCATAACAATTCTCTGCTGTTTATCTAAAGAGAAAAAATAAAATTCTCACACAAAGCCTCCAAGCTTTGGAATAAACTTCCTGTTAATGTTCGGGACTCAGACACAGCCCCAGTTTTTAAGTCTAGGCTAAAACTTATTTGTATTGTTAAGCCTTTGGTAATTAGCCTTCCCTCTCAGATCTAGACCTGCCAGAGTCTCTGCTGCTCTGTTAATACTGTAATATGTGATCAGTCACTCATTACAGAACTAACTCTGTGTGTTTTTCTTTCCTTTCGTTGCCGAGTTAAATAGCTGCACATCCTGTGTGTCTGATGCTGTTGCCTCTTCTGTCTTGATTGGGTGCCCACGCATGCTTGCCTTCTGGACCGGCTTGACAACCATTGAGTTTCTTGCTGTACAATGCTGTGCAATCCTCACACTCAGCTGCTGCTGCTGCTGCTGCACAATCATAAACTAATCAAATTAACCACTGCCCACCTGTTTTTCCCACTTTGTACTATAATACTTTATACTAACAATGCTTGCTATCCGGTGTCGACCAGAGGAGGACGGGTTCCCCTTCTGAGTCTTGGTTCCTCTCAAGATTTCTTCCTGTTGCCCTTAGGGAGTTTTTCCTTGCCACTGTTGCCACTGGCTTGCTCATGGGGGCTTGGACCCAGTTTTTTCTTTTCATTGTCTTTCTGTAATATTGATTGTTCTGTAAAGCTGCATTGTGACAATACCTGTTTGTAGAAAGCGCTATATAAATAAACTTTGCTTGCTTGCTATTCTTGGGGAATTTCATCTACAAATTCCACACACTGTCTTTCACATTTCAAACACAACTGAATGACTGTTACTTGGAAATTAGTGAAATTTGAGAATAACATCAGTTCCTGCCCAAGTAACAGTCATTCAGTTGTCTTTGAAACAATAGAAATTCTAAGTAAAAGGTGCAAAAGCTATTCCCACAAAATTTTCTGTGAAAGTTCTTAAGGATCCTCTTATAGGATGAAGGTCCCCTTTAAAAAGCTGCTCTGAAAAGAGTACTTGATACTGACATTTGTGCAATTCTGCAGCTTATTTGTTTAGTAAAAGTTGAAACTAGCTTACACAAGAGCCAATATGCCATACGCTTGATATCTCATCAAAAATTTTCTTGAATAAGTTAGTTGGGACAATGCTGCATGATAGAACGTATAGAGAACTCTGAAGCAAGTTTTCTTGATTATTTTTCATAGTTTTTCATTGTCCTAAACAACATTAAACTCTTAATTCAGAACAGTGCCTGATTTGCAGAATGGAGAAACGGAAATGGTTCATCCTGGAGGTTAAAAAAGGAAGTACGTGTCTAATGTGTGTTTTTCTATACGTAGAGGAAGCGATGTTTTTCTTGGCACCCAAGGAAGGCCTCATTTACAGGAACAAAAGATGAAAAGCTGGAGTTTTTGTAGAGGGTTGGTTACCACAGGCCAGAATCTAAACGAGGAAGACTTCATGTATTTAAAACCTAAATAAACACGTGCCCACCTGACTTAGAAAAAGAACAATTGATTAGGTAGACGTGGGTAACCTGCCTACTAGGTCAGGTCTCGATGAGTGTGAGGAAATACCTGCATACCGTTTTGATTCATTGCCTTCCTCTGTACTTTAACAGCCCACGTCTTGAATACACTCTCAGAAAAAAAAGGTACGACACTGTCACTGAGGCAGTACCCATCTTGTCACTTTGGTGGTACCCTCAGGGGTACATCTCAGTACCTTTAGTCAGGGAACATAACTGTACCATAATCCACTGAAATGATATTTTCTAAGTTGTACTGACTCCACACACCCCATCTCGCCTCCAGGCTTTTTATTAAATGCGGCTGTTTTAAAACATTAGTTTATAAAAAGATACAAATATCTACTTTTCCTCTGGGAAAAACCTATTTAAGGTACACAATTGGACCTTAAAATCACTGTTGTACCTTTGAGGGGATTTTTGCACTGTTTGTACCTTGATGAACGAATCATGTACCTGCATGGTACCTTTATTTCTTACAGTGTACAAAGGAAAACACACAAGACCGTCTGAGGATGCATTTACTCTCCATTCATTTAACAAAGAAGTAAGATGAAAGGACACGCGGGGAAATGCCATTATCTGGAACGTTTCAGCTCTAAACGCGCTGAACACAAAGTGTTGTTCAGTGTTAAACCGCCACCTAGCGTTGACGTGCCTGTGTAACAGCGCTTCAGAGCGAGCAAAACATGCTCTATTTCGCCACTTACACGGTTTAGTGTTTGGCTGCAACTGACCTGACACATATGAAGCACCACCAGCTTAACTAAGAGGCCTAATGCGTTAACAGTGGGTTTGAAATTTTCCACACATTCATCGTCCGTAACCTCGTCATATTATTGATAGCGACTGAAATTCGTGATGCTGCCAGCGTTGGAGCGTCTCTTGGCCAGGACTGGCTAGTAGTATCTTGTCTCCTGCGCTAGTATTGGCTGGTACGAACGACGGACGGCTGTGTGAGAATGAACTACTAGCCAATCCTGGCGCAGGAGGCGGGAGATGTTAAAATTCGGGTGGGCAAAAAACGGCGACCTAGACAAGGATGACGACCAACACCAGGTACAAGAACCGGCCTGTAAAAGCAGGTAAACGACAAACGTGGTAATGAGCGGGTTTTGTGCATGCAACAGAGAATTTAAGGAAGTTATTTTGTAGCTATATCATATCTCAAAGCCTAACGATCACTCGTTTTCCTTTTTTCGTACATGAAATCCTGGGCGTCTCCGTCTTCCACCTGCCTTGGGCATCATTTTTGAATAACTAATATTACCCAATGCAACTCAGAGGACGGGGAGGTAAGCTTACATAACGCTATGTTTACAATCAATTTACCAAATGTGATCAGATTTTTGCGAGCTGGTTGATCAGATAATGCTGATTCGCGAAGCATCTTTGGGCGATATTGAGAAGCGATACTCTGTTTTTGCCCCAGTTTTCCATTCTGTTGCAACTGGGTTACAAATGCCTGTGTAGGTCACAGCAACACCTCAGAATTGAAGAGTTACACGCTATAATTAGCTTATTAATCATTAAAGTAATTAAGTTGCACAAACCACATCTATTGTGTGCTTCTGTCCAGCTGATTTAAAGGACATTTACCTGTAGGCGCTCTGTACAGCTGGGCTCTCCTCTGAGCACACAAGCTCGATGACCACAGCAAAAAAATAGTATTAATAATGCATGAATAATGCACAGTTCACCAATCTCATTAGTGTACTGTGTTTAGGGAGCTTCTATGGGTAGATGCAATATGGAATTTCTGCATAAAATCTTATTGCTGCGACAACATAACATCTGTATTCAGCTATGGAGAGAACACGGTTATGATGTTTATGATTTGCACATTATTTGTGTTTGAACAGCTAATATAACAAAAAATGGAGTGTATGTTACATAGAAGTGGATACTGGGGTGTAATGGCATGTATACACTGTCCACTGACTTGGAACTCAGCATATGTGCTTGAGGGCATCCTATTATATATACTCCGTACGCATTCTGTTGGAAACAGTATTATGGTACGAAGATGATGCCATTCGTTCTCCCCTCATGCTCATATTTTTTAGCTGTGAATAACTGGCAGGCTGGAGGTAGTCTGCCATTGAACCATAATTCAATACTCATGCCATACAGTGAGGACAAGGGCATTAGTTTCATTTCGACACACTTTAGTCCTGTAAGATGTCAGATGTACACTAAAATGTCTCCTGTACACTAAAATACTGTGCTTTGCACACTATATTGCCAAAAGTATTGGGTCGTCTGCCTTCATACACATATGAACTTGAGTGACATCCCATTCTTAATCCAAAGGGTTTAATATGATGTTGTCCCACCCTTTGCAGCTACAACAGGTTCAACTCTTCTGGCAAGGCTTTCTACAAGGTTTAGGAGTTTGTTTATGGGATTGTTGACCATTCTTCCAGAAGCACATTTGTGAGGTCAGACGCTCATGTTGGACGACAAGGCCTGGCTCACAGTCTCTGCCCTAATTCATCCCAAAAGTGTTCTGTTCTGTTGAGGTCAGGCAGGCCAGTCAAGTTCTGCCACACCAAACTCACTCATCCATGTCTTTATGGACCTTGCTTTGTGCACTGGTGTGCAGTCATGTTGAAACAGGAAGGGGCCATCCCCAAACTGTTCCCACAAAGTTGGAAGCATGAAATTGTCCAAAATGTCTTGGTCTGCTAAAGCATTAAGAGTTCCTTTCACTGAAACTAAGGGGCTGAGCCCAACTCCAGACCATAATCCCCCCTCCAGAAAACTTGGCACAATGCAATCAGACAAGTACCATTCACTCACTGGATGAGTGAATACTTTTGGCAATATAGTGTATGTACTTTATTCAAATGTGTATAAATGGGTAATTTATATTACATTAACAGAAGTGTCAAATAAACTGGAAGACAAATTGTATTATATTTGTTGTAATATATTATATTTATGTTGAATTAATGTATACATGTAAATCAAGTAAATCCAGTTCACTATTTCTTGTGTATATGGACACAATCACTCAGAATGCATTTTTCATTTAACTAAGACAGAAAATTGACAAAAACTGTCCTGTATTGACTAATGCAAATTTGACGTTTTCTGTCTACATTACTTTTCATAAGAATACTTTAATCGTTTTCACGTTTAATGCTCTCTTCCCCATTATCTCTATTTTCTGATCAGTGCTCTCAGACACTCTTTTTTCATGTAATCATAAGTAACTATAACTTCATCCTGAAGTTTCTGACTAATCATGTATCATTCTTTTCTGCACAAAATGACATCATAGATATGCTGAGAGTAATGTTGTGCATTTATGATGCAATGCAGCCCTGAAGATACAGTATAGCCGAAACACTGTTTTATATAACAGAATGAATTATATAATAGGGTAGATGTGGACAGTGCACTCTTTAGTGTGTCCTCTCTAATGTCCTCCAGCTAGAGCTGCTGTAGCGTTTCAGCCAACCATCAGAAAACCTCCAGGCTCCCCAAAACACTGTCTCAGTCAACTTTCATTTCCATCAAGTACTATAAGAGTTCTGTGAATGCCCTACTAATGGTGCTGGGGGGTTGGGGGGAGTTTAATGCTAGCACGTATATTGAGTGGTTGGGGGTGGGGCAGTGGGGCTGCTTCATACTGGGCTTGTAACGATGCAAGAATTGTAATAAGGATACCAACACTCGTCATTCTCTGAACAACCAATGCTTATTGAACAATGAATGATACTTAAATAGTTACTACTTAATTAAGATCTCTGATTTGCACATTAATTTTTATAAAATTCTTTGAAAATGAACTGATTCAGTAAAAGTTTACCAGTGAGACAGGGACATACAGTATAGCTTAAAGTCAACTTGAAATCAAAATTGCATTTTGCTCTCTCTGTTGGCAGCTTTCTTTAAGTAATGACAATATCCACAAAATAAGTATAATAAGAAATCACAATAACAAAAATGATCAAAATATTGTCATATTGAAATTTTTAACATGACAATATTTTATCGCTATCATGATATTTTTTTATTAGTGATTTCTGAGTATTTTATGGATATTGTCATTACTTAAAGAAAGCTGACCAACAGCGTGCTTCACCACACAGAGAGCATAATTAGTTCTTAAGTGAATAGTATGTGAAATGTTGAATAATAATCTTCATTTTCATTGTTTTTGATAGCAGTTTTCAAATGTCTGTGTCAAACTATAGTGATACAAATCATCTGCTGTAATCATGATAACCTATATTAGTTCATCACATCTTACAACCCCAATTCCAATGAAGTTGGGACATTGTGTAAAACGTAAATAAAAACAAAATACAATGAATTGCAAATCCTTTTCAACCTATATTCAACTGAGTACACTACAAAGACAAAATACTTAATGTTCAAACGGAAACTCTTTATTGTTTTTTGCAAATATTCACTCATTTTGAATTTGATGCCTGCAACACGTTCCAAAGAAGCTGGGACAGGGGCATGTTTACCACTGTGTTACATCACTTTTTTCTTTTAACAACACTCAATAAGCGTTTGGGAACTGAGGACACTAATTGTTGAAGCTTTGTAGGTGTAATTCTTTCCCATTCTTGCTTGATGTACAACTTCAGTTGCTCAACAGTCCGGGGTCTCCGTTGTCGTATTTTGCACTTCATAACGCGCCACACATTTTCAATGGGAGACAAGTCTGGACTGCAGGCAGGCCAGTCTAGTACACTTTTACTACGAAGCCACGCTGTTGTAACACATGCAGAATGTGGCTTGGCATTGTCTTGCTAAAATAAGCAGGGACGTCCCTGAAAAAGACGTTGCTTGGATGGCAGCATATGTTGCTCCAAAACCTGTATGTACCTTTCAGCATTAATGGTGCATTCATCGATGTGCAAGTTACCCATGCCATGGGCACTTGCTGCTTACTTGCAGAGATTTCTCCAGATTTTCTGAATATTAAAATATTATTTTAATAATATCTTTTAATATTTTATTTTATTTTGATAATATTATGGACTGTAGGTGATGAAATGCACGTTGAGAAACGTTGTTCTTAAACTGTTGGACTATTTGCTCATGCAGTTGTTCACAAAGTGGTAAACCTCGCCCCATCCTTGCTTGTGAATGACTGAGCCTTTCAGGGATGCTCCCTTTATACCCAATCATGACACTCACCTGTTTCCAATTAACCTGTTCACCTATGGAATGTTCCAAACAGGTGTTTTTGAGCATTCCTCAACTTTCCCAGTCTTTTATTGCCCCTGTCCCAACTTCTTTGGAACGTGTTGCAGGCATCAAATTCAAAATGAGTGAATATTTGCAAAAAACAATAAAGTTTATCCATTTGAAGATTAAATATCTTGTCTTTGTAATGTATTCAATTGACTATAGGTTGAAAAGGATTTGCAAATCATCATATTCTGTTTTATTTATGTTTTACACAATGTCCCAACTTCACTGGAATTGGGGTTGTACTATTTAAAAGACAAAATGTTTCTCTTCTTGTAATTTTCCATCAGTTACTTTTGCCTTCCTCTAAAACGTCTTCAGAGTGTTGATTACATCACTGTGCACTAGTAGAAGGGTAGAATAATATTAACCATGACGTTGTTTTTTTTTTGTTGTTTTTTTTTTGTAAGGAGAAAGAATATGTGGGCTTTGCTACCCTCCCAAACCAGGTTCACAGGAAGTCTGTGAAGAAAGGATTTGACTTCACTCTAATGGTGGCCGGTGAGAGTTGCTGTCTGTTTTCTGGCACAGATGTCCAAATGAGACATGTTTTTATTGAGACTGTTGTTGTGTGTTTCAGGAGAGTCTGGTCTGGGAAAGTCTACGTTGGTGAATAGCTTGTTCCTCACAGATCTGCACAAGGATAGGAAGCTGCTGAATGCTGAAGGTCTGTTGTGAATTCAGGTTAAAGGAGTAGCCCAACATTTCTTAACCTGTTACTTGCTCATCTGCTACGTTTGTAGCACACAGTTGATTACCACAGACAAAAAATGTATGCATTTTCCTGTACTTCCTGTACTCAACATTTTTGATTTAATAGGTGTTTTTCATTTTAAATGCCTCATGAAGTTTTTACTGTTTGTAAGCTTATTAAAAGTTATTGGTGCTTGACACCATGTATCTTATAGTCACTGAATATGCAAGAAGGATCTGGCTGCAGTCATGCACTCTCAGCCTGACATGCACCCCCAGCCTATTCACAACATATATTAATATTGCCATACTGACAATAAGGTAATTAAATGTGAAAACTTTAAAAATAAAACCTACCATGATGATAAGGAATGAATTATTTGCAGAAAAAAACAAACAGGCACCTGCTGAAATGCACGAAAGCCATGCTGAAGACGATTAGAACCATTAGGAATAAAACCTGATGATTTTGCTTCCTAAAGGGAATTGGCTTGATGGTTGCCATTGGAGACCATTACGAAATTAATCTATCTGGAAATCTACCTAGAATCAGTCCCAAAACAACTGATTAAATTATTAGAATCCTTTACACTAATATCAACACATCAGGAAACACAGAACACCTTTAGCAACTACTGCAAACCACCAGGAACCAACAGACACTTTTAATGGGTTCTGTAATTTCTTTCAACAGGAAGGTACATTAAATGGAATTCTCTAGCTGAGTTTTGAACTAAAAGTGGATTAAGTGTTGATATTGCTAAGCAGAAGCATCCAAAAGTTACCGTGCCATTAGACTGTTTCTGCCATTGTGGGAGAGAGTGCATGTGTCTGCAGTCAGACTCTGTTGAAATATGCATCTATGGACTTGTCTGTATATTTAGTGATGTACCTTCAACCACGTCCTTCAGTTATTACAACAACTGCGAGTTGTTGCTTGATAGGAGAGTTTAGTAGATTTAAAAGAAAAGTTTGGGAAAAAATTTTTGGGTTTACAAATTTTGCTTCTTTTGTTTCACTCTAGAAGTCAGTATTCACATAACCATAAAAAATACATGCCCAAATCTCCTCTCAACTCGCTCAAACCACATCTAGGTCTTTTTAAGGTCATGCACACTTGTTGATATAATTCATGACACAGTATTTACTATAAAACTAAATAAAATTTTACAGTGTAGCTGAACACAGCTGGCAGCCATTAAAGGTAAGGTGTTGTGCCTGACATTGAATCTTCCTCCCCTTTGAACACCTAGGAATTATTGCTGAATTTGGTAAAAAACAGTAGATAATGTGTCCTGTAATTTTTTGGAGGAGAGAAACAAACACCAGCATAGCCCTGTTTTAAACCAAAATGAAGTTACTGAGTAGCACATGTAAAACAAAAATAATCAAAATGTTTTTTCCCAACATTTTGTTCATTATATAGTTCATAGTAAGTCAGACTGTATTCTATATAACCACATTATCAAGTCTCTGTGACCTGGATATGGTTTGAGAAAGATGAGGGACATTTTGTGGATTTATTTACTGAAATATATTTCTATTGTCTTCTAGTGTTTCTTAACAATGGTAGATCCAAAACTAAGCTAAAGAAGCAAGGAGTTGATACCAGGCATGTCTTGGCTGATTCACTAACCATTCCTCTTTTAATGCTAATGTGCTGTTCTAAGGATATGAGTTTAAAAAAATGACAGACTTTATTATCTTTGTAATGATTAGAGCGGATCCACCAGACAGTTGAGATCACCAAGCACACAGTTGATATTGAGGAAAAAGGGGTGAAGCTAAAGCTGACCATTGTGGACACTCCAGGTTTTGGTGATGCTGTCAACAACACAGAATGGTATGTATCTGCAAAAACCTGTTTAAAAGCAGAAATAGTATGAGTATCACAGGGACACTTAAGCACTTTTAACACCGAATATTACAGGATTGATTATGTTTCAAATGGAAAAATCCAATTAGTAAAACTTTACTGTTTTATACTTTGGGTGGTTGTGACTGGTGGTTTTGCTGCACATAACCATTTGGACTGCTGCTACATCTGCAGCAATAAATCTGGCATAGCAACGCAAACAACTCCAACACGCTAAATGCATATTAGCCAAATGTGCTGGATACTGCGTAAATGTGTTAAGCTCCGATATTCTCTTTGCAAATGATACATTTTCTTGAGAATTTATTTCCTGCTATGGAAACATGTTTCTGTCACTTGAAAAAGGCTGTAGTAATGCGAACATTTCTTATAAATATGTGCCCCCATGTCTGTATTGTTACTTAATATGTTGGAAGACTGACCATCAGGGCCTCCTCCTCACCTATCACCAACCCGCTCTCCTGGTCATTTGTGCCACTACCACCTTTCATAAATACTCAGTCAGAGACTGCCTCAGTCAGAGACTGCCTCTACATGGCATGGGTGGCTGGCACATGTGTGAAGGCACCATTAATGCTCAACGATATATACATGTTTTGGCAACATATGCGGCCATCTAGATGACATCTTTTTTAGAGAAGGCCTTGATTATTTCAGCAAGACGATGTTAAACCACATTCTGCATGTATTACAACAGCATTGTTCCATATTAAAAGAGTCCGGGCGCTAAACTGGCCTGCCTGGAATCCACATCTGTCACCACTGAAAACATTTAGCACATTATAAGATAAAAATACAACAAATGAGACCCTGAACTGTTAAGCAGCTGAAATCCAATGTTAAGGATGATGGGAAAACACTTTCAAAACTGTTGATCAACTTTCAAAGCAGTTGATCACCTCAGTTCCCAAACACAGAGTGTTGTTAAAAGAGGAGGTGATGTTCACAGTGGTTGGTATCAAATTCAAAATGGTCATATATTTTTCAAGCAACAATAAAAATTCAAATTTTCAACATTTGATATGTTGTATTTGTAACATTTTCCTTTACAAATATGGTTTACATGATTTGCATATCAATGCATTCTATTTTTATTTACATTCTGCACAGCGTCCCAACTTTTTTGGGAATGGAGTTATACATTTATGCATTTGTGCAGGCTCTTTTAACCTATGGCATTAATAATGTCTTTATTATGGCCTACTAAACAGTGTTATTTTGAAACAAAAACTGATTTTCATAGCCTGCAGTCTAGAAGTCCACGGTGAGTGATATGTGTGTCCAATTCCTTAGCTGGAAACCCATCACAGACTACATTGACCAGCAGTTTGAGCAGTACTTCCGGGATGAAAGTGGCCTAAACAGAAAGAACATCCAGGATAACCGTGTCCACTGTTGCCTATACTTTATCCCCCCTTTTGGACATGGGTAAGCACCTGACATGTTTACTTAAAGCATTTCATACAAGTCTTGTGGGAAGTCAAGGTTCTTCCTGTGAGACCTAAGTTTATGTTAAACAATCTAACAGATCACTTGTAATTAGTACATTGCATTCTGTGACAAACATTTCAGACCCTAGATATTTACAAGGATTATCTAATATATTTAATCCCAAGACACTAATTGAGATATTTATAAGTAAATCATCATTTATATTGTTGGTAGGGGGCTTTCCCAACCTTAACTCCTAAATTTCAACAAATTTCAACAAAATGAAATGTTCAGTCATTGATTTTAATAAAATAAACATAATTAAGGCATATTGTCACTCAGAGCAAATTTTTTTGATTTTACTGTAAAGTCAGTTAAAAATCCAAAATGTGACTGAGCTCTGCCTTTTATCAGTTTAAACTTTGAGACCTTAAAGTGAACAAAGCACATTAAATGGAGGATATTCAATTTACTCTTTCTGTTTACTCATCTATCCCGCCTCCCAGGCTGCGGCCAGTGGATGTGGAGTTCATGAAGGCACTTCAGGACAAGGTTAATGTGGTTCCCCTGATCTCCAAGGCTGACTGTCTGACGCCAACAGAAATCAGGAAAATGAAGGACAGAGTATGGGGTGGAGGGGGGGTCCTCTTACATCAGATCACACACATGGTCACTTTTTTCATTCCTTACATAATAATGTAGTTAATGTCATGGTCACTGATGTGATTTGCATGCATGGTTCATCCTTGTGCTCAAGGTGAGAGAAGAGATTGAGAAGTTTGGAATCAAAGTGTATCAGTTCCCTGACTGTGACTCAGATGAGGACGAGGAGTTCAAGCAGCAGGACCGAGAGCTGAAGGTCAATATGGCATGCTCATTTGTTGTTGTGCTTGCAAAACTGATGAAGCTCTCAAGGCACAAGTTCGGCAACAATTTGAACCATCTGAAAATGCCAACTATCTTTTATATTTTGGGACCATGTCATGACAAATGGACCAATAGAAATAATTTAGATTTTAAAGTGTAGAACATGTAAAGTTAGGGAAGAGATTTTGTTAGAACAGTGAGGGTCCCTCGCAAATCTTCTTCAGTTTCTTACATCAAAAATATTTACCTGAGCTCAGTAAACTGCTTAAAAAGGGAACCTAAAATGGCCTCCATTTTGTGGTTGAAATGTTTTACTAGTGCTCTATCCACAGATGTACACAAGTGCTGTGAGTCAAGTTTCAGTAAGTTTTAGAGGAATGTAATATGTAACTTTTTAAAAGTTCAGTTAATTTAGCAGACACCTTCAACCACATTAGCTATTGTGCTAGGTAGCATGCTTGTTGGACTAACCACATGCCAGTCAGCCATTTTAATTTTGCCTCATTTAGTGTAGGCCAGACGAAAAGCTTTTCTTTGATAAAACTTGTTATGTGAAAGTGTATTGAACTTGTCTCCATCTCTGGCTGTAGCATAATGTTATTAATTAGTGGTTAATAAAAATAAGTGTTATTATCTCTGTGCTGTGTGTGTCAGGAGAGCACTCCATTTGCTGTGATTGGGAGTAATACTGTGGTGGAGGCACGAGGCCAGCGGGTCAGAGGGAGACTCTACCCATGGGGCATTGTTGAAGGTCAGTCCAGCACTTGAATACATTAATTCTCACATGAATAGAGATTGTACAATAAGAAGTGTAAAGGCCAGTTTGTGCTATATTAGTTTTACCATGTTTATTTGATTAATTTTGATATACATTTTATACATAATCTGAAAAGAAACAGTACCTCCTGTAACTGACTAAACCCACAGCCTTTCTGCAGCGGTATTTCTGTTCAGTTCACGGTAATGTAACAAAATAGTGGCTGTGCACTGTGTTATTGTTATGGAGTGCAGGACCTGACACATACCAGTGCTGCTTCAATCTAGGCTGTCTGTAGTAATTTGTAGAAAATTAAATCCCTTAAAATTATGCTACAGATTTTTTTCAGTAAAACTAACCTGGCTCTAATAGTGCTTTAATAGGTATATCAGCAATAAGATGCGCAATAAAGTGCAAGACAAGCCAAACAAAAAGACATGAGAAGCAGCAAATATGTTATAAATAATTCAGAAATTCTAAATGACTTCTCAAAGCATTTCTAACTTCATCATTCTGTATGTGTGTTCACTGGTACAGTGGAGAATCAGTCACACTGTGATTTTGTCAAGCTGAGGAACATGCTGATCCGCACACACATGCACGACCTGAAGGACATTACATGTGACGTTCACTACGAAAACTACAGGGCTCAGTGCATTCAGCAAATGACCAGGTATGTGCTCATTCTTGCGCTGAGTGTTTTTTAAGCTCAACTGTGCTTCATACATCTTCCCTGTGCTTTAAAAGTATTCAAAGAAAACTCAAAACTTGGTGAATGACATCTTTCAAGGATGTTGGTGAATTATTTACTGTTGTCATATCTTCATATGTCAGTATAATGTCAATTTTACCTTTGAGACATAAACATTTAACCAGACTTTGTAGTTATGCCTGTTCATGTGATGTTTATACATAAAGAGGTGTGACAGTCCTAAAAGCTCCCACAAAATCCAACCCAACACCTCTTATTTTACCCGACACTCTTAGCCTGCCTCTGTAACATGATTAAATTGTAAGTCATAGGGAGTGTCTGCCAAATGCACAAATGTAAATGTTGTTACAGACATGTATTGCTTTTGAAATGTAATGAGAAGACTGTCTACAAAGGCTGAAGGTGTTTGTGGGGAATTAATATTAGTTGTTTTCTTCTTTAGCAAACTGACTCAGGACAATCGTGTGGAGAGCCCCATTCCCATTCTACAGCTGTCCACTCCTGATGTGGAGACAGAGAAACTGATCAAAATGAAGGATGAGGAGGTGAGGAAAATATCATCAACGCATTTCTAAAGTGCTGTCTAGTCGTCTGTCTGACGGAACAAATTGATTAGTGTTTCTGTCCGCACATACTCCATTAAACATGCATCTTATGTCAATCAAAATGCAAAACCTTCTGTCTATGTTTTTTTTTTCCATTTGAAAGTAAACATTGTGAAGTATATTTACAATCATAATCTACTATGATTAGGAAGTTTGAAGACTGGTGTAAAATTTTAATCAGAAAGGAAGAGAAAAGCTAATCAGAAACAAGTGCTTATGCAATGTAACAGGCAATTAGATGGATTAACACTTGTGCTTCGCTTACCTACACTCTCAGAAATAAAGGTATGAAACTGTCACTGGAGCAGCACCCCTCTTGTCACTGGGGTTCGTCCCACAAGGGTACATCTGAATACCTTTAGTCAGGGAACATAATTGTACCATAATACATTTAAGCCTCCAGGCTTTTTATTTTATTGTTGCATTTTAAAACATTAGGCTATGAAAAGGTACAAAACATACTTTTCAACTGGGAAAACTTATTTAAGGTACATAATTGGACGTTAAAAGCACTATTGTACCTTGCATTAGCATTGTATGTACCTTGATGAACGAAAAATGTACCTGCACAGAACCTTTATTTCTAACAGTGTAGGGCTTTCATTAAGTACAGTGTGAATTCCATGTAAGAAAGTTGATGATTTGTTGTGAATGTGTGAAAAACTGTTCTATTTCTCTCTCTTCCTTCATTTTTGTGTCTGTTTTTGTGTCTTTATGCATAGTTGAGGAGAATGCAGGAGATGCTTCAGAAAATGCAGCAGCAGATGCATGAACAAGACTTGTGAAGTGCAACAGTGCAATACCCTGAAGCAAGTAGCTTAATGTTTGTGGGAAACAAGTAGCAGCGTGAAGAAGTGGTGAATTTATCCTTGTCTGCATTTTCCACAGACTCCTGATCGAAATGCCAGAGTTTGAAAGCATTTACAGATTTAGAACTTTATATACACAATTGTACGCATGGCTGATGCATTAAAAGTTAACATTTCTGAGGATATACATGGTTCTAAAACCAAAAGTAAGTTCTACATCTGGATATTTATTTTGATTTTATTCTTCTTTAGATTGTTTTTTTGGTAATTTTCACACTTGATATGATAAGGTATGTAACGACAGTTAAGTTTTGAGTGTAACACCGTCAGTGAATGTTAGTTGTTTTATCTCCCCTTTAACTTCTTCCATGTTATATCAGAGTGGTTTTGGTGAAAGTTACATATCTATTCGTTATTTATAGATATTTATGTTGTTGAGTGAGTGAGGGAGAGAATAGGGAGTAGCAGTGCAAGACAGGGTATTTGTGTGTCTATCTCTAAACAATTTATTATAATTCTTAGTAATAGCTTTGTACCAGGATTTTTGTGTTCCCAGAGTTTTGAGCACGTATTAAGACATTTTAATTCCTTAACTACCAGTTTCATCACACATTGTTACTTATTTACATGTAAAAGTACACTTTAATGTTTTACATGTATGTGTTCTGTTTTACTGCAGATCCTGATCCTGCCAAATTTAATGACTTAGAAGTAACCTCTAGTTTTTTTGTCTTTCTCTTTTATAAGACGACATTTTTGTCACACTTTGGGTATTTTCCTCTGATGATAAAGCAGACTAATATTCTGTTTAAAAGTCTGGTTTAATATAACAACATCTACCCTTTTGCACAAAACATTATATTATCACCCATAAATAAAAATAACTACTTTTATATTGCCAACTACAATAGTGATATCGGAGATGTTTCATCATTACAGAAGCGCTGATGTGTGGTGTGAGTGCGTTTGGCATAGATTTAGGTAAAAACACCTTAAGTCCTGTCTAATTATAAAGCTACCTTAAGTGTTCAGTATTTTAGGTATTTTATCTGCATGCCAAAGAACAGCTGTCATGGTTTGATGGTTTTTATGAGAAATAAAGGCCTTGTTTCTCAGCAATAGTAGTATTTTATTGTCTGCTGTTAAATGGAAATTCTATAGATTTTTAAAAATTTCTGTAAAATTCAGGTGTGATAAAGTCATTAAGAGAGTTTTCATGGGAAATAGATCACTTTAGAAAAACTTACTGACTTACTACATTTACATGGCATCATACTGTTTTAAATAATGCTGGATTTTTTAACAAAAATTGGTGAAATACAACTTTAATTTGCACAGTGTGCAGTTTTCTTTTTTACCCTTTGAACTCTTAAGAGCCTGTAGGTGGACCCATGCTTCAGTTCCATGCTTTCGAACACAGCTTACATAATAGTCACTGAATGCAAAGACTTAGGATTAGCAGCTAAATAATAAATAATTTTTTTACATTAAACAATAAAATAATGCAAACACATACAGCACATTTTCAACTGAAATCGTTTGAGCTTGTCCAGTGTTAAATGAATACCTACAAGGTTGAATTAAGTTGTACAAGTTCCACAAACGACTGAAAGAGTAAATTTGACTTTTTATTTGATGAAATGTTGGGTCCCAGAATTGCAAACAGTATTTCTGCCTGAACAGTTGTTTAGATTCTAGACAACCTAGGGAAGGTAGGAACTACTTACATTTAGCTAGTTTCTGTTTGCTTTAGTAAAATTTGATGGATTTGTACTTTTTTGGGTATTTTTAAGGAAATGGTCAAATTTGCTGGCACTGAAGTATATTTTTGAGGAAAGAAAGGTGTTTTTCCTCAGTTCCACTTTAATCCTTCATATTTAGTTTCGAGGTCCTTAACACCTTTAGAGCTTAGCACTTTTTTAGATCACAATGATCCCAAAAAGAGAAGAATAGATATTTACAAACAGAAGTTCTTAAGCTGATAGACTATTGATGTGCTGAAGTTATATTCTCAGCACTTACTGTAATTTGAACCAACAGAAACTAATGGTTTCCATGCTTTTTTTCTGCAGAGATACTGTTAAAACAACCTAGAACTCCCTGTGGAATGTGGGAAAACGCTAATATCTGTTAATCGGGTGAATTTGGAAGAAGCGACCTTGTTTAATATTGGAAACGTGTGTTGTTACGGCCGCTTTTTTGTTTGAGGAACACGGCTGTGAGGAAAACACCGGCTAATGATGCGGGGCGTTTCACTCATGTGCTTTACTATCTCCTCCTCCTTCTGCTCCTCACTACTAGCGTAGCATGGAGGAGAGAACGGACCACCACGCTGGATCCCCGTTCAACCAGACCTTGGGGAGACCACTCCAAATAAAGACAAAGCTGTCTCTGAGCCCTAAATCGAGCAAGAAAGATGTGAAGAAAGACGGACTGATGTGGTCCTTTAAGCGGCCAAAGCAGGCTGATCTGGCGCGTGCCATCTCCTCCTCCCAGACCGACCTACGCACCGCACCTCGTCACGAGGAGCCTGGAGGGGAGAGCTGGACAGCTGGCCAGCTAGAGGACTGCCCGTTGCCCAGAGGCTCACCTCTGCTCGGCTCCACACGCCTCGAGAGGATCGAGAGGGTCTCCCGCTCAGCAGATATGCACGGACAGCTGGCAAAGAGCAACGAGGTGAGTGGACCGTGCGATACAAGGGAGGTCGCAGGCTGGAGTTTATGTTCGTAAAGATTAATTAAAAACAGTTGAGATAAAAATCAGTACCCGGCTATGTTAAACGCCACACAGTAAAACCTCTTGTACTGTGAAGTTTGGAGTTAAACAGCCTATCAACGTGATTGAAGTCTAAAAGACTCAAATGTTATGAGGTTCACGGCATAGATGTACATACTGCAGGGAATCTCTACCCCATTCATCATTGCACAGTTTGCGATCACAGAAACTGACCAATAATGAACAAAAAGGAGCGGTTCAAAGTGAGAGTACATTGAACGGATCCTGCCTAGTCATTTATCAGCAGTGCTGGACAGTTATAATTTGATAATTTGGAGGTTGCTAGGGTTTGTACACACACTCATATATATATATATATATATATATATATATATATATATATATATATATACATATATATATATATATATATATATATATATATATATATATATATATATATAAATTACTCTCAACTTGAATTAAGAATATTACAGAAGTAGAAGCATTTATATATATATATATATATATATATATATATATATATATATATATATATATATATATATATATGCTTCTACTTCTGTAATATTCTTAATTCAAGTTGAGGGTAATTTCAGAAGCATTAAATTATTCATGGTAGGTTTTGAGGTATGCTTTGGATAGCTATCTCGTTGTAGAAGCGAGTCTGCCCATGCCATCCCATACTTTGGCTCTAGTCTGATTACTCCACCTACATTACAATATTTTTTATGTTATATGCTCTTACTCACCTGATTGACCTGACTACTAATCCTCATGTACAGTTCTATACAAGAGTTTGAGTACCCTGGTCAATTTACATGTTTTCTTAATTTTCTATGTGAAAATGAATCAACACATTCTCTACAGAGAACATACTTTTATACATTTAAGCACACAATTACTGTTCATTTGCTGATTTTAACATATTGGGGGAAAAAAAACAAAATAGAAATCGTGCACTTAAGTTATTCTGTGTAGAGGACATGTTAACATATTTTCATGTAAAAATCAACAAAACATCTAATTTAACCAAAGGTGTTTAAGCTTTTACGTACAACTGCAAGGATGAAGCAATGATCCCATCAGAGGCATTGGCACAATGAAGTAAATGTATATTGCTGGTTTGAATAGCAAAAATCTGTTGTTATAGATGCACGATAGTAACTAACAAGTCTTGCAAAAGTAAAATACACTCCATTTGCGCATTTCCTGTGCTAACTCCACCAAATTCCTCTGTCACTTCCTCTGGTCAAACAGAGGTACTCTTCAATGTGAAGGTCAGCAATATATGGTAACAACTGAAAGTATTAGTTATCCTGTCCTCTGATTAAATGGATGGCATGTACCATATACGTGTATCTAGGTTTAGTGTGAGTCAGCTTAAAAGCTTAAAAAGATGAGTAAAAAATGAGTTTGCATAGTCAAATAGTTTTAAGGATCCAGGAAGAACAAGTTAAACTCCCAGGTTCTTCCTGCTATTGACTCTCCAAACACATAATACAAACAGGAATGAATAAGGATCTGATAACAGGTCACAGTAAATGTTTGTGATTAGAATGCAGACCTATCAGGAAAATAACAACTCTACTTGTAACAGTGAAGTGCAACATATAACAATTAAAAAAGGCTTTACCAAGTCAGTCCTCATCTCTCCTCAGGCTATTACATCACTAGCTTAACTGCAGCTAATCAAGCTCCATGCTACAGATTAGAGCCAAGCCAATAACAGACTAAAGGTTCAGTGTACTGTGCCTCACAGTCTTCTGTTAGGTTGATATGCTGACCTTCCTTGAGTCTTTGCAGCCATGAACATAGGGAGGTTTGAAGTGTCTTGACTCGGAATTGTCTTTAATTGTATCCTTATACTTAAACCAGTGGAACGATTGAGGATTGTATCCATGATGGCCACCTGGCCATGCTCTTTGTCCCTCTTTGACTGAGGCTGTGAGAACACTGCTAGTTTTACGGGCTTTGTGTAAGTCTGACAGCACACTCCCTGCATCTTCTACATTCTCTGCTAAATGCCTTAACTTCATATCGGTAAGCGTGTTATTTTAATTTCATTGTGTTAAAATGTCCTAGTAATTCTGCTTATGGGCCTGCTCTACCTGTTGACGATGCTGCAATACAAATAAGTGTTAAGAAATTATACTCACACACCGATTTAATATAATGGGGTGAACTGGGTTATTTTATTTAGATATGATGATTTATGTAAGGACTTAAAGAGTGAGAATTTTACAATGTCTTGCCTGGTGTTATCAAAACAAACAAAAATATTAGTGAATGTGTGCAAGTGAAGCATTCACACTAGGACCTGTTTTGCTGGCTAGGGGGTGTTGGGGAGCAGGGGTATTGGGCAGGGGGCCTCTCTATTATCTTTACTGGAACTATTATGCATTTATGTAATTTCACATGGGTGGTAGCTGCGATAACAAAGTATAATTCAGCTACTAGCTGCATTAATTAAATATGTTGCCAAGTTGTTTTTGCCAGACAAGCTGACCCCATTGGTAACATTATTTAAAAAAAAAAAAAAAAAAAAAAAAAAAAAAAATATATATATATATATATATATATATATATACACATATATACACACACATATATATATATATATATATATATATATATATATATATATATTGTCACTGTCCAAAGAAAACAAGCATTTCCAAAATAATAACTTTACAGGAGAGGTCAAAAATGCCCTTAAACTTTAAAGTAAGCTAATGCAAAGAGGCTATATTTTAATTGATTTTGTGGCATTTCTATTGGTCCAATCATCACAAAATTTTTGCACAATGTAAAGGAGAAATGTCGTCTTCAAATGATGTACAAAAATGAAAATCGAACTGAGATACATGTTTTTTCTTTGGACAGCAACAACATGTTACTCTTTATTTTGCTTATTTTGCCTGTGAGCTCACACCCTTACCACACAAGTGTTACAGGGTAACATCCTGTCAAACTGAGAGCACTCACTTGATGGGTTTGACTTGTGATCAGTATGGCTTGTGGACACTCAAAAAATGCCCTCATTGCAGTACCTCATTATCTGCATTGGCACAACACTACTGGACAGCTGCTGATCTAAGTAAGTTTTAGTGGTTATGACTATGCGAAGGAAGCAAAAGGCCTCTTTGCTCATAACAAGCGGAGAGGACTCAAACAGAGAGAAAACCTGATGTAGCATTTAACTACATTAAAAGCTGAGAACATCATTGCTTTCCCCTTAAAATGTACCGATTTGGAGATGAATGCTATTTGTACACAGCAGCGATATACATTTTTTATTTTAAAGGCATAAGCCAGAGTTGTTCAGCTTATTCGCTGTATCTATGCTATCCATGGGTAATCATTTTTATGTGTCCCCTACACTTATATGACAGTAGGTGAAATGTCAATAAAATAGAAATCAGTGATTAGCAAAATCAGTTTGACCTGTATAAAACAGTACAAGGACATATTTGATGTTTACCCCCTGAACATAATTGTTTTTTTCTTTTGTAAGTATATGATCATTCCAAATATGATGCCTGCAACGCATTCCAAAAACTTTGAGACAGGAGAATGATTAACACTGTGTTACATAGCTGAACCACACCTGATAATTGTTCAGGGACTAAAGACACAAAACTGATTCAGTTTAGAAAGCAAATCGTTTTGTATGTGGCCATAAGCATAAGCAGGGTTGTGGTCTATCCTCCTATTCATGATGCATCTTATATCTAGTGGCCATTTTCGAATCCTCCAAAAGCTACACAATAATATATTCATTATTTATAACCCTAAAAACCTAAGTGATAAAAAAATTCAAATTAAACAATATAACAACCATTGTGCATTACTTTGCAAATTCAAAGACCATTCTTACATTTTTTTTATTTCTAGATAAATAGGATAATGTCTCCTAACTGCTCAGTCTTAGAAGCTGGCTGATTTTTTATTTATTTATTTTTTTGGGTTCTCACGATCCAAGTAATCCCAAACACATGCAATGGTTTTGAGGTCGGGGTCTAAGATGGCCAATCAATTGTTCCGAGAACACCAGCTTCTTTTTAGATTTGCAGATTTTCTTCTTTTTCTTGCCCGTTTCCTTTTCTCAGTACCTGATCCTTGACAGCTACACATCCTGTCAGATCCACAGTGTTGAGCTATCTCTTTACAGTGGGTTTTCTCAGATCTAAGAGTGGAGCTTGATTTTCTCCTCTTTCTCACAGATGAAAGCTTTAAAGAATATTTATATTATGGTGGCAAATTTCTACTAGAGCTTGTAGGGTTGTTAGAAGTTTTTTTGTTCTTGTCAGTTTGTTTTTTTTTTTGATCTGCTGTTTTGAAAACTTTAGTTTTTCACCTATTTTTCTTTGACTTACCCCTTCCTTATGCAAGGATTGTATCATATCTTGTATATGCCTCTTCAGAAATATCTTCTGAAAATGAATAATTTGTAGTTAATAGATGTTTTGGCTGGATATAACATAAAAGGAGAGTGACTTTCACATAACACTATAATATTCAATTTCTGTCATTTGTTTATTTATTTAGCTTTGGAGTCAAAGATGTTTGTTATGCCACTGGTTGTTGTACAAAATTCCAAAATTGACCATTTGGGACCTATTTGATATTACTGAGTAACTACATCTTGTATCCCATAAAACAAACTGGCAATGAAATGTGTTGCCAACAACCTTTTGTTTTGCCAGAGAAGCTCATTCTTTTGGTAGTATTATTTATTAAAAAGAGTTCTTAAAGTAATTTTAAACTGCTTATTTTACTGCTTATGCTTCTTGTTTTGCCTGTGATCCCGTGCCCTAAACTAATACTCTTGGTGATCTAAGCAAATGTTAGTTGTGAAAAGAAGAAGAAAGCCTTGGTCATAATAAGAATTGTTTGCCATTCTTCAGTTATTGAAGTCTTCTGCTGTGCAATTTTTTGAAGCCTTCGTGGTCATATTATGCACTTCGTAATGCAGCACAAGTGTCCAACAGGATGCAGTCTAGCACCTGCAATGTCTGATTATACAGTTGTGCTGTTGTAACATAGATTTTTTCCTGGTGTTGTCATTTAAAAAAAAAAAGCTTTAATGATCCTTTGGCAATGTTTAATCAAAGTATTCCTGAGCCCAAGCAGTGATATCCATCACAGACATATACCTTTATGCTCCTTAGTGTGTGTAGATTCTGTTTTTAACTAAGAACAAATTCCACATAAGAAAACATAGATGAATGTCACAATCTTTGCGAAAACTGTGTAAGATAGTTAAGAAGATATTTCTTCTTAAAAACAGTTGGTGAATGAACCCCTTGGTTCTTGAACTGCTGGACCAATTTTGCTGATAGAGAAGTAGGCATTTTCTGGATGCTCCTTTTAAATGTTAAAACATTTCAAGTCTTCAGCTGCCTCTGTTCCAATTTTTTTGGAATCTGTTGCAGGCATCAAGTTGATAAGACATTAAATACCTTATCTTTATACTGTTTGAATTACAGGTGAAAGTAAATTTACAAATTGCAGATCATTGTTTTCTCTTTTTATTTGCATTTTACCTACTGGTTTAACCTTTTTGTAATTGTGTTTGTACATCTATGGGCAGGCATGGAAGTAACTACCTATTGACTTGTATTCAAAAAATTTTGAGTCCTTTAATGACATATGATGATAAGCTCATCATGCTTACCCCAGAAATATTTTTCAAATTGTAATCAAGAATTTATGAATTTATTATGTTATGGTACTATGTTATGTTATTAATGTAACATATTTCACTCATGACATATTTGCATGAGTGCATTCCAAGCATATATGCATATCAGCTGTCTGTTTTACCATCCATTAATAGTTAGAGGCAAGAAGTTAGATAATAACTGTAAGTATGACTGTAATGACTGAAAGCGTTTAGCTGATGCTCATCTTTGTATCACTGAAAACAAGCACCTGTCACAGAATCAATTCACAATACTAAGCAGGAGAGAAGATATGTTTTCCATATCTCCCTGTTTAATGTACAGCTAGGGCTATTACATAACTCGATAAAACTCAAGCACTATGCTCAAAAAACATTCATTAAAATGTAACTTCTCTGTGAATCAACAAGAAATTAATTCAAGTAATTTTGGATCAATTCTAGTCATTCATCATGCAAAGTTCAGTTGGATAATTGCACGATAAGGCATTTTTAAATTCTTCTATAGTATAAATTAGAGGGTAATTTTTTTTTCTTTTGCAGCATTGTGTCTTTTTTGAGATTTTTCAGTTCATCTTTGTCTAATAAACAAGTTTTAAACATTTTAAAGGTTTTTTTGGACTATTTTTATTGTTTTGCTTTTTTTAATTACTTGAATCATTGTTAAAATAATCAGTAAACAGCTCAATTGATAATAATAATAATAATAATAATATTAATCATAGGTGACAGCCCTATATGTTGCTTTACATTAAACCCTGTAACACAGGGTGTCTAATCTTATCCACAAAGAGATGATGTGGCTGCATGTTTTCATTTAAAAAAAGCAGGAGCTCATCTAATCAGTTGTGAGACCAACATTAAGACCAATTAATTAAGTGAGTAGGACCAGGACCAGCTTATTTGGAATGAAGAACCTGCTACCTCAATGACCCTTTGCGAATAAGATTGGACACTCCTGCTGTAACAAGTTCGCCCACTTTTAGAAGGAAGTTAGATGGGTGATTCCAATCAGGTGGCCATTTTTAACCCACTGAAATTACATTTACAAATATGTATATAAAGGTAAAAAGTCATTTCAAACATGGATAAAGTGTCCTTCACAACAACTTATGTGAATGTTTCAAAGAAATTATTTTAGTATAATATCTGCATATTTTTTTAACATCAATAAAACATATCTGAATCACATGGAGAGCATTAGTTTTGTTTGTCCCAGCTGACTACACTTTACCTTGAAATATAACCATGAAAAAATTTATTTTTTTCATTATTGTGTGAATATATTCTACATCTCATGCTAGAAACATCCTATTTCATGAGTCTTCATTATAGGCTTTGAAAAATGTACATTTACATTGTCTCCCTCAACATTCACTCAATACAGTAACCTGAAAGCCTTCACCCATGAAAGTATAAAATGTCTGGAATATTCCATAAATTGTAGGCTGTAATTAAATATATTATTTAAAAAAATTCTAGATCAGATTAGCATGGATATTTGTTAACCACATTGTACATTGACTAATTTTATTCTAAAAACCCTGCTAAGTAAGTGGCATCTCAATAGCGGAATCATTCAGATACATGCCGTCTCAAGTAACATAGACAACACTGCTTGGAAAGCAGGTGAGACGAATATCTGCTCTGGTTGCAACCTCATTATAATGGTCATCGTTTCAGTTGCAGATGATGGATGGGCTACATCAGTGTATCCATAATTGTTTGTAGTCTGAATGAGTCAACTCTCACCTGACCTGCTGGCTGCTTCTTCAATCTCCTGAAATACTTCCTATTCTAAACCTGCTATACTGAGAGGATTGCATGTAATCACCACTTAAAATTAGCCACAGCTTCGTTCACATAAATAGAGCAGCCTTTGAGTAAAGCCATGCTTTAAGTGACTTATTGTTGCTGCCCACTGTCTCAACATGCATGCACAAAAGCGTTGCTAAGTAGATGCACAGCTTTATCCTGGGGCAAGATATGAAATTAGCTGTTGAAATGCTATCTCCTCTGAAATGATCTCCACCTGTCATTATTTTGTAAGCTTTGTAAAAGCTACTAAACTCACTTTACACAAGCTATCCCCAGCATTGATTTTGCAATTATTTGATTTGTAGGAAATAAAATAATTGCAGAAATGTGATTATATACTCTTTCTGTGTGCTGCTTATAAACATAGCTTTAACATATAAAACAAATGTCTTGATAGGCTAGCTGAGTTGTTGGCTATCTAATTTCATGGCATGGTTAAATTAAGCTAAACACAGCTAAATTATATGTTAAATGCAACAAAACAGTGAACTGATTTTGTCAGACACATCTCACAGACGATTCATTTTTGCATGGTTTGTCTCAAATATAATTTCTCTGTACTTTCTATGTGTAACGCTGCTCCCCCATGCAGGACGTTAATGCAGGTGGTCATGACACAGTCTACACACAGTCTATGCTGCCCAGTCCAGGAATGTACAAGCTGGACATATTACTGAAGAGAGGTCATAATCTAGCAATAAGGGACAGAGGGGGTAAGACCATGTTAGCAAACTGAGTACATATTGAAATCTGATTGTGAATGACTTGAAGTTCTGTAACATTTCTTCATCTTTAGGAACAAGTGACCCATATGTGAAGTTCAAATTAGGCAAGAAAGAAGTTTTTCGCAGCAAGGTCATCTACAAGAACCTTAATCCAGTGTGGGATGAGAGATTTTGCCTGCCCATAGACAATCTACATGAGCCTCTTTATATTAAGGTAATGGTCAAGCAGTGTCACATTAAGCATTATAAATCATCCATTGCAGGAGCATCTTGCCAATTCAAGCTAGGGGGCGTCTTGCCAATTCTAGCTAGTGCTTGCCCACCATCCATCCATCCATCCATCCATTTTCTAAGCCGCTTCTCCATCAGGGTCACGGGGGCTTGCCCACCAGCTTTTTAAAATGTTTTATGTTTTTATTTTATTTAATTTATAACTATTTTTTAAATATAAAATTATAGGCATTATATATTATGTGTCAAGCATATTCTTCTAATACTCTCATAGATCAAACCTCAGAAATTCACACACACCCATTTCCCTATGGTATTGGTTTCTTCCAAAAGTGACAAGATGAAATATGTTTGCAGTAGCAGGTAGAGCATTTCTTATTCCAATTTTTTAAAACTGCATCACTTTTTCAGCCATCCATACATGACATGGTATGTGTTGATCGCTGCTGTCTCTGTCTCTTCAGGGAGCTAGCCCAGGGGTATGTTTAGGGTCAGGCTATTGGGCAATAGCCACAGGTCTCTTTTTACTGACAGAATATTTAATATGAATATGAATTATGGATTTACACAAATACTGAATCTTTTGTGGTAAACACTAGACTAAGTGACATTTGACCATGTTTTACTTAGCAACTTTATTTCTAAAATGGTTTACAAAGTTACTTAGTTAGTGGCCCATTTTACCAGCTGGCATTCATCATAGTTTATTATACTATATATCTCGAACTGCACCACTAGCCCTTCGAGCTTCGAGTACAGCTCGGCTCGGCACGTGGAAGACAAGCGTCGAGAATGTTCTCTGTACTGGCACCGAGGTGGTGGAATGAACTCCCACTGGCTGTCTGTACAGCAGAGTCTCTTACTGTCTTCAAATGCAGACTGAAGACACATCTCTTCCCACAGCACTTAAATGAGCATTGAATTATAAGCTGCACTTATATATTATATTTTATTGTAATGCAATGTGTATTGTAGTTTACTGTATTGTGTTGGACTGAACAGCCCAGAGTCCTGTGTTCAACTCTGTTCCTTATTCTCTGGCTATCTACAATGACTTTTTTCTAGCAGTACTTGAGCTCAGGACTGTCTTTTTCTCTAACCTATTGGTAACTAGCAAAGATACTTTCTCTAGATAGACAAAGCACTTCTTGTAAGTCGCTCTTGATAAGAGCGTCTGCTAAATGCTGTGAATGTAAATGTAAATGTACTACATAGATGCCATGGTCAAAATACATGAAATTGGAACTGTAATTTATTTGCAATTTATATGTGAAACAGATATTGATCTAATCACCAACCTAACCTTAACACGCCTGAACCAGATCACCAAAGGTTGTAGCTCAAACATAGAAACTGGAACAGAACACAGACTGAAGGTCCCTAAGTCATGATCTAAGAGTGATACAGGTCTACAGTATATTTCAGGATTTACTTACACTTGATATTTCTTTAAATTTCCATGCAGGTTTTTGACTATGACTTTGGCTGTCATGATGACTTTATGGGGTCAGCATACTTGTACCTGGACTCACTGGAGCTCCGAAGGTAGGTGAATTGATTGTAGTATAAGGTCTGTGAAGTTAGGCTTTGTAATTATGCTAAAATTTGTAATGATTTGCGCTGTGGATATTTAATATATTACAGGTATATGCTGGTGTTTTTAAATCTAATCTCTATCTGTAGCATATGGTTGGTTACCTTGGACAATCATTTTGACATGTTTACCTGTACTTAGTAAAGGAACAGAAAATCTACTCTCAAGAAACATGTAATGGAAGCCAGGTGGCTGGTACTGAATTCTAATGTCCATGACAATTGCTCCAGATGCAGCAGATAGGTTAATAAATGCTGGAGTATTCCTTAAATGCTATAATCAAATATTGTTGTTTTATTTAAAAGTGATCACCATCACCTTAATGCATGCTAAAGTGTGTCTCTTTTCTGCCAGATTTCTTGATGTCAGATTGGATCTCCTGGATTCCCAATGCCCTATGCAAGACCTCGGCTTTCTAGAACTAGCAATTATGCTGAGCCCCAAAGATGGATGGGATAGAGAAGTGGTAAGAGCAAATAGTTGAGAATGACTCAACTAGTTTATTGATCTACCAAATTCAAGGCACACAGGAAGCAGACAGATTGTTGGTATTCCATTGAGTCTGGTTGTATTCTCCCACAGAGTGAAAAGGGGCTTAAAGCTCACCGCTGGAAGCCATATTTGGCTAAAGTGAGTGTTGTTGTAGAGAGCAGTAATGTAGCTTTAGCTTCCTCATCAACCTGACCTCACAAGGAATGTGTGGGAACTATACCAAGAGTGATTAAATTTGACTGAATGAAGCTGTGATAAAAGCTATTACTGCAGCACCCACCTGAAATGTGTTGTCACAACAATTTTGCAATTACACCTTTATTTAATGTTGCACCCTTTCCTGACTCCTCAGTGCTTCAGTTTCCCTTGTGTTGTTCTTAGCATCAGGAATACATCCACTGTCTTAGCACTGTTCAGAGGAAGACAGAGAACTTGGATGGTGCACTCATGTAACCCTTGCAATGCACAGAGAATCTTTGAGTTACACAAGAGCAACCTGCTGAAGCTTCCTTTCACTGGCTGTGTTACACCAAATAACGAAGCAGCAAACACTTAAGATTAGCATTAATATGGACATGATTGTAGTAATAAATATTCTGTGTAACTTTTAGGTTGAGAAGTTTACATAAAAATCAATTGTGAAATATTGATACTTCCAAGGCAGTTTTTTCTCTTCATAATCGATCTTTGCCTCCAAACCTAATTCCAAAAACATTGGGATAGTAGCTAAAGTAAAATAAAAACAGAAAGCAGTTATTAGTAAACTGTCTTTAACACATATTTAAATGAAAATTACACAGTAAGATGTTAAATATTTAATGTTTTACAACCCCAATTCCAATGAAATTGGGAAGTTGTGTAAAACATAAATAAAAACAGAATACGATGATTTGCAAATCGTTTCAACTTATATTCATTTGTATACACTACAGAGACAAGATATTTAATGTTCAAATGGATAAACTTTATTGTTTTTACTCACTCATTTTGAATTTGATGCCTGCAACACATTCCAAAGAAGTTGGGACAGGGGCAACAAAAGACTGGGAAAGTTGAGGAATGCTCAAAAAACACCTGTTTGGAACATTCCACAGGTGAACAGGTTCATAAAAAACAGGTGAGTGTCATGATTGGGTATAAAGGGAGCATCCCTGAAAGGCTCAGTTCACAAGCAAGGATGGGGCGAGGTTCACCACTTTGGGAGCAACTGCGTGAGCAAATAATCCAACAGTTTAAGAACAACGTTTCTCAACGTGCAATTGCAAGGAATTTGCAGTCCATAATATCATCAAAAGATTCAGAGAATCTGGAGAAATCTCTGCAAGTAAGCAGCAAGGCAGAAAACCAACATTGAATGCCCATGACCTTCAATCCCTCAGGCGGCACTGCATTAAAAACCGACATCATTCTGTAATGAATATTACCACATGGGCTTCAGAAAACCATTGTCAGTGAACACAGTTCGTCGCTCCATCTACAAGTCCAAGTTAAAATTTGCCATGCAAAGCAAAAGCCATATATTGACAACACGAAGAAATGCCGTCGGCTTCTCTGGGCCCGAGCTCATCTGAGATGGACTGACGTAAAGTGGAAAAGTGTCCTGTGGTCTGACGAGCCCATATTTCAAATTGTTTTTGGAAAACATGGGCGTCGTGTCCTCTGGGCCAAAGAGGAAAAGGACTGTCCGGATTGTTATCAGCGCAAAGTTCAAAAGCCAGCATATCTGATGGTGTGGGGGTGTGTTAGTGCCCATGGCATGGGTAAGGCAGAATACAGGTTTTGGAGCAACATATGCTGCCATCCAAGCAACGTCTTTTTCAGGGACATCCCTGCTTATTTCAGCAAGACAATGCCAAGACACATTCTGCATGTGTTACAACAGCGTGGCTTCGTAGTAAAAGAGTTAAAAATGTGTGGTGCATTATGAAGTGCAAAATACGACAACGGAGACCCTAGACTGTTGAGCAACTGAAGTTGTACATCAAGCAAGAATGGGAAAGAATTCCACCTACAAAGCTTCAACAATTAGTTGAAACAATTATTGAGTGTTGCTAAAAGGAGAGGTGATGTAACACAGTGGTAAACATGCCCCTGTCCAACTTCTTTGGAACGTGTTGCAGGCATCAAATTCAAAATGAGTGAATATTTGCAAAAAACAATAAAGTTTATCCGTTTGAACATGAAATATATTGTGTTTGTAGCGTATTCAATTGAATATAGGTTGAGAAGGATTTGCAAATCATTGTATTCTGTTTTTATTTATGTTTTACACAACGTCCTAACTTCATTGGAATTGTGGTTGTACCTTTTCAGTACGCTAATTACAAATTTGACACCAGAAACTCATTACAAAAAAGTTTGGACAGGGGCAAGACAGGACTGAGAAGTTTCTGGAATGAGGAACTTTCCACAGGTAAATAAGTGAATATGTAACAGGTAATGCAATATGATTGAGTGTAAAAGGAGCATTCATGAAAGGTTCAATCAGCACAAAGTAAGAACGTGTAAGCATCCAACAATTTAAGAACAATGGGCGGAAACGTTTTTTCTTAAATTTATTCTTGAGAAAAGTCCTAAGAAAAAGTCAGACTCATGCCGTGTTCTTAAACTGCAGAATTTGTCACACCTTTGTGCTCTCAAGTGTGCGTAGATTCTGTTCTTACCTAAGAACAAATCCATAATTAGAAAACAAAACAATTTCATAATCTTTGTGAAAAGTGCCCAAGTGGGTTTTAAGAAGAATGATGAATGACAAATGAGGTAATGAATTTAGGGGGTTTACTTGATCAAAAATTCTGAGAATCTGGAGAAATCTCTTGAATGGCAAAGCCAAAAACCAGTACTGAATACTCATGAGATCCCTCAGATAAAACTGCATTAAAAACCAAAATGTTTCTGTAATGAGTATAACCACATCAACTGCTAAAACTGTAGAATTCTTCTGTAAAACTTGGGAATACTTCCTGAAGGAAATATAGTTTGGGAATAGTTTGAAAAACCCTCATCAGTAAACCCTGGCAAGTGTTTTTGAAGTAATACTGTGAAAGGAATACTTCAATACTTTCAATACTTTGAAAAACTTCTGTGACAAACATAAGTTTAAATACTTTAAAATACACTTGTCAGTAAACCTAGTTTGTTGATGCATGTACATATGCAAGTTAAGACTATACAACATAAAGCAAAAACCATATTTTAACAACATCCAGATACACTGGTGACTTCCCTTGGCTGCAGCTCTTCTAAGATGGACTAACACAAAGTGGAAAAGTGAGCTGTTGTTTGATAAGTCCAGCTTTCAAATTGTTCTTGGAAAGATTAGTAGCCAAAGAAGAAAAGGAGCCTCCCAATTGTTAACAACGTAAAGTTTAAAAGCCAGCATCATTTGCATTTTGGCGGAACATGTTGCCATCTAGATGTTTTTTTCTGCTTGTTTTGATACAAACAGCAGAGGGCAGCAAAGTATAAATTGGAGAAATAGTCCACTTTCACAACTACAATTGGTGTCCTCAGTTACCAAATGACTACTGAATGTTTTTAAAAGAAAAGTGATACAACACTTTGGTAAACATGCCTCTGTCTCAATTTTAATAGTTAATCATTGGCCTTATCCAGGTGTATAATGAAATGTCTACTATAATATTTTTTTGGAGCACACACTTTATTATCATCAGTTTTATAAATAATAGGTCATTGAATAGGCTCATGGAGACTTTCTTTGGAAAGTTTAATTAAGACAAGTTAAGAGAATGTATTTTTTCCTTATGTCTGCATTTACCAATTTTACACTGTAAGTTTCCTTTTAAAGCAGAGAAAACGTTTAAAAGTATTGGTATCAATAATGGGATATTGAGCTTCATACTAGTTTGTATTAAAATGAAAATTAGTTACCTGCAACTCTGAGCATCTAAACCTACTAGTTTCAGCTGAGAAAAATTTTGTTTCACAAAATCAGTTTTGAAAAAGTGTGGGTAGTATTTTAAGTAGCATTTTACTAATCAATTACTTAAGAAAGTTTATGTTAGTCGATGTACTCATGCCCATCCATTAATAAAGATAAGTCTTTCCTTAGAACTGGTGAAAAGAATAAAAAGATAGCTCTAGTGGTCCTTTGCCCCTTGCATTTCTACTGCAATGGTGAGGACTCACTGAATCATGTGTGTTATTTCTAGACCATGCTACTGACAAGGAGCTGGAAACGAACCAGTAAGGTAAAGAGAGAACAACAGAGATTTCATGTAGTAAGGCATGCTTGTCCTGTGCAGTTACATTATGTCTACACGCAATCTGTTCGATCTATATGGCACAGTCTACATTTATTCACTGATGAAGTATTTGTTGTAGGACTGCGTGAAGACAAGTTCAACATAGCCCCCCCAAAAAGTCCCTTCATTTTGTCTAGGGTCTAATCCAAACAATCTCCTGGTGTACATGCTGAAGATAGAAACGTTTTGTTGCACTGTGAATCCAAAGATTTTTCAGAGAATGAGACATGTACTCATAAGCTACACTTGCTTTCCTAATCATTAAGCTTATTTCCATAAGAATATTATTGTCTATTAACTGTTGTGAACTTGGCCTGGAAATGATGTTATCAGAGCTTTCTACAGCATTATAGAGTATAAACAGGGCTTTTGTCAACAGTTCTTTAGGAAATGTAGTTATGTATCTGTGTCATGTAAGTGATTAGATTGTACAATGTCAGAAAAAAAGGTACTGTGCAGGTACAATTTTTGTTCACCAGGGTACAAACAAACAAGGTAAATGTGCCTATAAAGGTACAGCAATGGTTGTAAAGTTCAAAAATAATATTTAAATTATATTTTAAAATAGAGCTGCAAATTTAAAAGTCTAGAAACAAGACAGAATGTGTGGAGACAGTATTCCTTAAAAAAAACTTTTGATTTCAGTGGAATGTGGTACAGTTATGTTCCTTAACTAAAGGTATTAAAGATATACCCTTGAGGTAATACCCTAGTGACAAGAGAGTACCCAGTGACAGTTTAGTACCCTTTTTTCTGAGAGTATAAGCCAACTGATATATATCACATTCTGCGTTGAAATACTAAATAAATATTGAAGTTAGCACTGATAACTGAAGAGGAATTCTCAAAAACAGATCAAGCAAGACATTTGAGTAGTTTGCAGTGAATATTGAATAGTACAAAATTTCAAAATCCTACTGCGCCCCTCAAAGTTGAATATACACTTTAGGACTCATTAACTTAAGTTATGTCATAAGCTGTGTAGAGGAATGGTCTACTGCTCTATTGCTGTTAAAATGACAAGTCAGTTAAACATATTGGAAAAATAGCGGTCCTACTCCTGCATGTCCAGTTATAGCTATCAGTATATCAGTACATCATTATGTCAGTTGGTAATATTGATATTAGTAATATTGGTGTGGGTGTTTATTATTGGTATCAGTATCTGTTTCAGAAAATCCATATTAGTAGTTTTCTATTAGAAATGTTTTTTGTGTGTGTACATTTATGCATGTACAATCATTTGTTTGTGTGTGTGTCTTTTTGCTTTGTGTATGTGTATGAATGCCTCTCTAATGCACTGTGTTAAAAACAGCAACAGCAGCAGAGTCAGCGACTGTCTGAAGTGCACAAGAAGTCTCAGCTGTGGAGGAGCATGGTGAGCATCAGCCTCATAGAGGGTCGTGACCTCATTCCTATGGATCAGAATGGCCTTAGTGACCCCTATGTCAAATTCAAACTTGGCAATGAAAAGTACAAAAGCAAGGTATGGTTGTTTCCCATGTCCAGTGCTGTGCAGACGTTAGAGACCACCCTTAATTTATTCACTTGAGTTCCACTCTTGCTTGGAGATCAAGGGACTGGCCATCCAGAGCTCAGACCTTAACATCATTGAATGTGTCTGGAATTACCTGGATCTTGAGAATCAGAAAAGACTGAACTTTGGAAGTGTGAAAATTATCCCTGCAGACATCAAGCCTGAAAAAGCAAGCCTCTTGAAAAAATGGAAGCTGTAATTAGGGCACAATGAATACTAAAAACTGTGATATTATATTTAGTTGTAATTTTCTGTTAAATGTTTTCTGAACTTTGATAAATAAATCATTTGTAAGTAACAGTCATTTCAAAATTAACTGAATGATGGGTGGTTTCTGACTTTTGCACAGTACTGTATTTTAACCCTTATTAAACCTGTTAGTTTGTAATATCAGATCTATGGCAGTTCTCTTTAAACAAATTTTTATACATGAAATATGATTGCTTCCCATGTATGTTTTATTTACTGGAGATCTTCAGTACTACATTAAAGAGTAACTACACCCTAAAACCTTTTTTTCACATTAATAGCTGAAATGCACTTTTCTCTAATAATAAAATATACCAGCCTTACTTAAAATGTGAACACGTCTTTCCAAACTGTAAAAATAGAATTTTTATTGTTGTCAGTTCTGCCTCTGCAGCGCCCCTCTGGTTCAACTCCACTATAGGTGCGGATGTCACAGTAAGCAAATCAGTCAAACAACATTACTGCCCCCTGATGATGCCCTACTCGTGCTGCGCTCATAAATATAAAAGAATAAGAGTCTAGAGCAAGGAGATAACCCCCAAAATACCCCCAGCACCACCTCACAGGGCTGCGATATGCCAGCTGTCTGTACCAACTATAAATATCTCAAATTAATCTAAACTTAGTTTGTAATAAAGATGCTGGACCAATTAAGTGAGGATTCTTGCAAGTCTCCATCAGCACCTTCCTCGAAGACAGGGATGGTACTTAAGCATTTTTCAAAGTTGAGTCAGCGGAGTTGTGGGGCGTACTCTTTAATGACACTAAGCAACTTTTTGGCTATCATTTTAGAATATCATTCAGCAGAACAACTTCAGAGGCATGTAATGGAACACATTAAACATTATGATATGCACTATACACAGCTGTAGTAATTTACAGTACAGTCCATATTTCTGTCATGTTTCATTTCTCACATATGAGCAGACCATGTCTAAGACCCTGAACCCTCAGTGGAGGGAACACTTTGATCTGCATGTGTTTGATGAGGACGGGGGAGTCCTCGAGATCTCAGTGTGGGACAAGGACACAGGCAGGAGGGATGACTTCATGGGCCGGTGAGCACAAATCTAATGAAGTGGAATTTGAGTTTCATGCCATCGACATGACTTTTATTGCTTTTGACGGCGATATGAGTAGGTCATGATGCGTTTTGCTCTTTTTCGAAGTGAAAATAAGTACACATAGTTTTACAAACTTTAATGCATGTTTTATTTATTTATTTATTTATTTAGCCAAATTTTAAATCCATTTCCATCCATTTTCTAAGCCGCTTCTCCGTCAGGGTCAAATTTTAAATATTGAGGAGAAAAACAAAAAAACTAAATGTGGCCTGTGCAAAAGTTGTTCATGCTTTATTTTTTTACAAAATGTTGAACAGGAAATAACTGGAAACATGTGTGGTGTATGTACACTTTTTGCGATACATGTGTGTGAATGTGCACTATAGGTGTGCCTTGGACCTGTCTGCTTTGAGTAGAGAGCAGACCCATAAACTGGAGTTGGACCTTGAAGATGGACAAGGCCAGCTGATGCTGCTGGTCACTCTCACGGCCTCCGCTGCTGTCTCGATCTCCGACTTGTCCATCCACCTGCTTGATGACCCACATGAGTGCCAGCAGATCCTTAACAAATATGTAAGTGCAGGAGGTGTCTTAAATTTTCCACCCTAGTGCTCCTAAAAGCAAGGAGAAGCATCACTTGAACTCTGTTCACACCAACAAGATAATCCTTATGACAAAAGAAGATTTTACAGCAGATGTAATCGAAGCTCTAAAGGTTACAAGGTAAAGTATATTGGAACAATTAGTTTACTCCTTGCTTTATCTGACAAAAAACTATATCTACTGATTTATCTACAATCCTATCTACTGGGGTTAAGTAGCTAGCTTGCAAGCATTGTTATCTACAGTTATCTGGATAGCTAGCTTCACTTTACAGTTGATATCTTTCAGCTATGTCAACCCTCTTCTTAGATTACACACACTTTATGAAAGTAGTTCTAAAAAAAGACACTTTATCTGTCAAGTCAAGTAAAGTGGCTTTTATTATCATTCCATCTATGTACAAGTACACAGTGGAGTGAAATTACATTCCTCCAGGAACAATAAGGTGCAACAAGGAACAAAAGTACAAAGTGCAAACGTGCAGACATAGTGTGCAAACAAAAAAATTAAGCTAGAAACAATATAATAAATACAACAAATTAAACAGACATTAGACACAGTAAACAGACAGAACAGTGCAGCACCGACACAGCACACATTTATGGACATAAGGTAGTGAGAATAAGGTGCAAAGATTTTAAACATGCTGTGATCTGTGAGTTTATGCAGTCAGATAACTTACATAAACACAGCAGTTACTGAGGTAGTAAAACTGGTAAATGGTGTAAACACAGTGTTAGCAGCAATGAGCATCAAAAGAGGTGTGTGTGTGTGTGTGTGTGTGTGTGTGTGTGTGTGTGTGTGTGTGTGTGTGTGTGTGTGTGAGTTTGTGTAGAGTATGTGTGTGAGGGGGGCTTTCAGATCAGTCCTTGTGAATTTAAAAATCTGATTGCTTGCGGAACAAAGCTGTTGCAGAGTCAGAGTCTGGCAGTGATGGCACGGAAGCTCCGGTACCTTCTGCCAGACGGCAGCGGTGAAAAAAGTCTGTGTGAGGGATGGATGGGGTCATCCACAATGCTGATGGCTTTGCGGATGCAGCGTGTAGTGTAGATGTGCATGATGGAGGGGAGAGAGACCCCAATGATCTTCTCAGCTATCCTCACTATATGCTGTACGGTCTTGTTGTCAAACATTCAGAGACAGGTTGTTGGTTCTGCACCAGTCTGTTAGCTGCTGCACCTCCTGTATGCTGACTCATCATTCTTGCTGATCAGACCCACCACAGTCATGTCATCAGCAAACTTGATGATGTGATTTGAGCTGTACTTTGCAGTACAGTCATGACTCAATAGGGTGAACAGCAGTGGACTAAGCCCTGAGGGGCACTGGTGCTCAGTATGGTGCTGCTGGAGGTCTTATTACCTATCCTGACTAACTGCGGCCTCTTAGTCAGGAAATCCAGGACCCAGTTACAGAGGGAGGCATTCAGGCCCAGCAGGCTTAGCTTACCCATCAGCTGCTGAGGGATGATGGTGTTGAATGCTGAACTGAAGTCTATGAACAGCATTCTGACAGAGGTGTCTTTATTGTCCAGGTGGGTGAGAGCCAGGTGGAGTGTGGTCGAGATGGCGTTGTCTTTTGAGGTTAGGGCTCGGCAGCTGATTGATAAACTGAGCCTGCTAGGCCTGAACACCTCCCTCTGTAACTGAGTGCTGGATTTCTTGACTGAAAGACCTCAGTTAGCTATCAGTTGGCTACCTATATTCACTTTTTTACTTAATTTTTTACTTTTTTTATTTTGTAGAAATTGGAATATCATGTCATCAGTTTGAGATATTGGCCCAAACTAAACATCTGTTCAATTTTTGATAAATTTAAAATTTAAAAACAAGTATCTTCCGATTAAGCATTGACATACAATATAACTTCATAATTTATTTACATGACTATACAAATCCTCTTAAAATGTATGCCAGCGTATTTGAAAAGAACTACTCCTTCTGAAGTCCTGCAAGTGTAGCTCCCTAATCAGGCTCAGGTGTCTTAAAACATGGTTGGAAACCATACATATGCAGAACAAGATCTGCCGCATTGGTTTACAGCAGTGTTCCCCATCTTGAAGCCCCCTAGGAAACACTGGTTTAGCAAGATTTAACCTGCAGTACATGCAGATGGTCAGATGAGGGAGCTACATTACTGAGATATGAATGTGGCTCATCACGGTCACTACTGGAAAACGGATTATAGTGGGGGCTGGCATTGGGCTGAACAAAAAGAAAGATATCCCAGGCCTAGATAAGCCTTGCCTGCACTCTATTCACCATTTGCTATTGTTCCATTTGTCTCCCTGGAGAGTGAGTCAATGTATGCTTTACAGAACTCTCACTACCAATGCACACTGACCCGCTTTCGAAAAAATAAAAAAGGGAGCTGAATGAAGATGTATTGCTGAGCGCTCACAGATAATGTGAAGTGGCAGCTCTGTGTTCTTTCTGAATACACTTTGTTTCCTCACAGCTTCTCACAGAAAGTTAGCTCCTGGTTGGCATTTGTCTGTAAGAGCAGCCTAAAGTTTTGAATAAAGTTCTGGCCCTTGGGAGATGTGTAGCTTCAAGGATAAAATGCCAGTCTTGGTCTTATTTTCTTGCAGCAGTTGACAATAGGATAAAATGTTACTGTTATTTATCATGTTATGTCTTCATGCGCTTTTCTGAGTTTAGTCTAGTGTTATAGAAAGCCCGTAAACAACAAAAAAAGTGTATAGTAACTGCATAAACTGTATAGTAATGAATGGCTGTTTGAATGTCAGTCCATTATGCATAACTTATTTTTTTTTACTCTGCAATCAACCAAGACCTGTCAGTGATTCCAAATTTGATTGCACATTTCTATAAGTTAGGGATAACTCAAATGGTTTCCATTGTTTTCCACATTCCACAATTTTCTAAGTTTATTGTACAGAATGTTTCAAAAAGATTCATCCAACTTCAAAATGATTTATTTCACTTGTATATCATTACGGAAAAATGCAGTACATTGTCAATGGTTGAAATGAGCATAATGTTTATCATACAATTTGTGTATCAATTGTGCTCAATATAACCTCCTCCAGCTGTACAGACATCAATGCGATATTATGCCATGACAGATTCACTCTTGTTAGAAATTTGGCAAGAAGAGTGAGGAGACTGGAGCTTTGGCATTGACTGGAGTTTATTTCCACATACAGAGTATGGGTACAGTGTGGTCGATCAACCATCCATCAGCAGTATCAGGAGCCTAGTCTTATTCACATGCATGCAGACATTCATGCATGGGCACAGCTATTTCATCAGTCTTGTCAGCAGTCCAGTCTAGGCCACTTTAACAAGAATAGTTTGGAAGGACCTTATATACATTGAAAACTGTGAGGGAGGAAGGAGGAAGCAAAGGAGCTTGAGGAGGGGTAAGGAGGGGGATGAAGAAGGAGAATATGATATGAGATGTAGGGGTAGAGATAAGGGGGGGTGATTGTTATCACCTTCAGGTTATGAGACAAAGGGTCATCTCAGTACAAGTACAAAGGAGTGAGTTGACAAGGTTAGAATGTTATCACCTTTCACCTCCCTTTATGCAAAGGGTGGGAGAGAAGTATTACTTTTCTACAACAAAATGTAATTTGCTAAAACTCTACAGTAAACATGCTTAAGACCCCCAAGAAAATTACATATATGGGAAAGCAACATATATTGAGAATATTTTCTCTCACTCTTACTGAAGTGGAGAACGCAAAACGCTTTCTGCTCAGGGGTTGCCATTTCCTTGTAGATTGAAGAGAGCCATCTTCTGGTGACAGTCAGAAACTCTGTGACCCTCTTCTTTAATTGAAATGTGATAGGTTCCTAGGTGCCTCATGGTTGTAAAAAATATGGCGCTTTGAAATCGGATTAATCTTTTTGAATCACTATGTATTTTTACAGTTTGATATCTTCCTTCTTCCTTTTTATTCTTGTTCCTTCTTATTTTTTGCAAATGCTGAATTTACTTAGTTTCTCTTGGGCTCTCAAAGACATTACTGTATTGCTGGTGCATTTTGACTCTAAATGACCACACTAAATTTCATGCTTTGTGGAAATGTCTAACCCTTATGTTCTCTTCTCTCTCTCTCTTAGAGCTTGCTTAGGTCTTTCTGCAATCTGAGTGATATTGGGATTGTACAGGTGAAGATATTACGAGCTGAGGGTCTGATGGCTGCCGATGTTACAGGTAAGGGGTGATCTGTGTGAATAAATACATAGCAATCTGACTGAAATATATCAAAATCTTTATGGATTTTTCATAGTTACAGTTATAATTGCAATTAAAACTTGTAAAATTTGCTCTTTAAAAGCCACAATAATTCGACAGTAGAGCTTTTAAACACATTTGAGCTTTTCACATTTTTTCAGTGCTAAGCTATGAGAAAATAAAATTATACAAGACTATGTTCCTAACAGTCTATCTTCAATAAGTTATAGTTTGAATAAAATATCTTTTCTTCTACTTACAAACATAAATGTGATATCAACCGTTGCCATTAACTGTGACTTGGATAAGATTATACAGTTATCATGCAGTGTTTTAGTAACATTAGGCATTAAGTTTTCCTCTACTCTGGTGTCCTTTGAAAATGAAAATGTCAATGTCAGTATATTTCCAAATATGAATAGAATGAATTGTAATGTTTTTTCAATATATTTCTTTATTTGTGTGGAGGGAGTGGTAGGCAGTACAGGAGAGTCTCCTCATTCCTCTTTCTGTTTTGTACTTTCTTCTACCACTGTCGTATTTATCTTGTGACTGCTGGAAGGCCTTCACTGAAGCAACCCGTGTCATGGGTTCTGATTTCATACACACACTGCCAGATAGACTAACCAGAACCTTCACCAGAAAGATGTTTAATAGATCAGTTGATTCAATTAAGTGCTTTTGAACTACATTTGACATTCAGAATTGAAGTTACAAAGAGAGACAAGTATTTCCAATGTATTTGTGATCCATTAATGTGCAGCCTAATGTTAGAAACTACAATATCGTTTTCTCTGTTACAGGAAAGAGTGATCCTTTTTGTGTAATAGAACTGTGTAATGATCGTCTGCAGACTCATACAGTGTACAAGAATCTCAATCCAGAGTGGAATAAAGTTTTTACTCTGTAAGTATCTGTCAATACATCTTTTAAAATGACTCACTGAGCTCCACAGATATTTAAAGTAGTATTACTAATGCATCTGTATTGCCATATTTACTTTTCAAGTAGCTAACATGCATCAAAAATTAATTCATTTGATCCAAAAAAGTACTTTTAAACCTGCTGATATAGCCATTTTCAGCTTTGATAAAACATGGAACATTTTTGTGGTCTCAGGTAAAATCTTTTAAATATCACAGCTTTGAGAGTACCCACCCATGTAATAGTGCTCTATTGTTGGTTTATTTGTTGGCTTGTTTCCTTGGCAAATCGGGAACCCTGAACTCCTTGGCAAATCAGGAACACTGAATTTTAAAACATAAAACTTAAAGGTTAAAGGTTACTAGGTTAAAAACATAGTTAACCTCAATGTACTGCCAGTGCTTCTTCCACAACTCTGTAATTACTAATATTATTATTATTGTTTGTCATTGTCAGTAAAAGAAACCTCAATCCCCCAAACCTATCAACATAATTTTTTAGAAGTGTGAACTAAGTATTATAAAGGCCCATAAAATTAATGTATTATTTCATGTTTTGGAATTTCTATTGATCAGGAATGTGAAAGACATCCATTCGGTGCTGGAAGTCTCCGTTTATGATGAGGACAGAGATAAGAATGCTGATTTTCTGGGAAAAGTGGCCATTCCATTATTAAATGTAAGTTTCAGCAAGGCTCAAGGATTCTATGTTTTCAGAGTGTAACGTTAATAGCGCAGGCTGGGACTGATCACACTTCTAAACAGCGCACAGCTGGGTAGCAGTGAGCCTCCTGGTGGTTGGGTAATGTCTCAGTGACAGAGGGTTGCCGGTAATGAGCCGGTACTTGTCAGAATTGGGGAAGAGATGGAGTGGGGAGGGGTAGTTGAGGTGGGGGCTGGCTGTTTGATGCTGCCACAGGAGGGGGTGCAGAGGTCATGAGGAGGGGGGTTCCTCTGGGGCTCTGCCAGACAGCAGGCTGTCACGTCTTCTTCATGCAGATCCACAATGGCGAACAGAAGGCCTACATCTTGAAAAACAAGGAGATGACAGGGCCAACAAAGGGGGTCATCTTCCTTGAAGCAGACGTCATCTACAACAGCGTGAGCATTGCCTCCTAACACTTTGTGCTGCCACCCTCTGCAATTCTCTTTTGTTTCCATGGCATTGTGTCATGCACTAATAAATGATAATTAATGATGTGCAGAAAGTACAATTATATTCTGCATAATTAATTACGTGTTCTTTTACATTGGTTTCTTAGGTGAAAGCCAGCCTGCGGACCTTTGAGACACCAGAACAAAAATATATAGGAGAAGAATCCAAAGTCTCCAAACAGGTAGGCCTCTTGAACCCTGTTCAGCTAATCCAGCAGGCTGTCACCATTACTCAAATCAAAGTCTAAATGTTTAGGAGAATTTTTCCAAGGAAGATCAATGAGGCCCAGCCGATTGCACAATGGGCCAAAGCGTTTGGGACAGGGTTGTTGTGCAGGAGCTCGGCGCTTTCCCCTGTTGCCCTCGCCCATTCTACGTGTTGAATAGAAATGTCAAGCTGGCCCTCATGAGAAGAGAGGGCCACCCCAGAAGGCCGGTCTGTGGCACTGCTGCAATGCACGCCCATTGTCCTCTGACTCAATGTCTCTGGGCAACAAAAGAGCCTGAATTGGAGGGGCTGGGCTGAATCAGACCGATCCCAAAGCTGGGCTTTCAGAGGAACACATAAACTTCACAGCCTTTCTGCTGATCTCAGCAATGAGACTCCACAATACCCATGCCCCCACACATTCCACACACATATACCTAAACACAGACAGCAGTCAGTACTGGAAATGAATTTGATAGTTCACACAGCATTTAATGTCTGTTCTTTCATTTAGGAGAGCTTTTCTTTAAATTTACTTAACTATTTAGAATGGTTTAAGAGACAGCACAGCTTGTTTAACACAATAACATATATTAATATAGTAATATTCTATTAGTATTTGAGTAATTCTGAACCTTTCTATTGGCCCAAAAATATTCACACAATGTAACAGGGAGCTGACATTTCTAAATTAAGTAAAACATTTTGATATGACAAAGATGATATACCTACTCATAGCATTGCTCAGAGCTGCTGTGCTGCCAAGCTATTAACTGGAGTTATCGTTATTTGTGAATTTTTTCATGTTGTGGCTTTCTCAACAACAATGAAAAAAGCAACATGTTTTTGATAGTGGTGACAAGCATCGGAATCCTGTGATAATTTTTTACTGCTTGCAGAGTTTAAATTCAGAGTGGCACAGACATAAACCAATCAGTAACAAAGAAGGTCATGGAACCTTATAATACAAGTGGCCCTAATAGGCCAGGGGTGCTCAGTGCTGGTCCTGAAGATCTACCTCCCTGCATTATTTAGCCTCAACCCAAATTTATCACACCTGATTCAGGCAATGAAATCCTTCAGGGCCATCAGAATGTTACAGCTAGGTGTGTTGGATCTGAACTCTCCAGGGCAGTGACAGACACACACACACCTTCTAAACTGCTTCTCCTTCTGGGTCGCGGGGGGTGCTGGAGCCTATACTGGCTGTCATCGGTGAGAAGGCAGGAAACACCATGGATAGGTCACCAGTATATCGCAGGGCAGACAGACAGATAGAAACATTCATTCACACCTAGGGGCAATTTACCATGTCCGATTGGCCTGACTGCCTGTCTTTGGACTGTGGGGGGAAACCAGAGTACCCAGAGGAAACCCACGCAGACACAGGTAGAATATACACTCCACACAGAAAGGACCCTGGTCACCTGGCTGGGGAATTGAACCCAGGCCCTACTTGCATAATGCAGAATGCATCTTTTTGCTCATAATAAAGCAGCCTATGCATAATTGATTATACTGTATACAGAACCCAGTAGATACCACAAAATACAATATATTCAAAATAACTTAACACTGCATTTATTACTATCATTGTCTAGTTGGTTTAACAGTGTCTGATTTCTCTACTGTGAAATGCTGCAGTACAGCTGGATTCACTTTATAAGCACAGGAGCACATTACATTTCATACAGCATTTCTCTTCTAATCAAGTTTACTTAGGTAGATTGCATGTTGCGCAAATACCACTAGACAGAAGGCCAATATATCCTTATTTCAAAACATCCGTTCTGAGTTGATGTAATAACATATAGGACACAGTAAAGCTGAAATGTGAGTCTTGTGTTGTTAAAACAAACTATATATGATAAACAAATATTTACATTAATATTCATTCACTTCAGATTTTATTCATGTTACTACTTCTGATTTATATCGTCAAGTTCTTATTTTTTCAGCTATTGACTGTATTGTATTTAATCTGTTCATTATTATATTAATCTGTTGTACTATAACTTACTCAGGACATCTGACTTTTATTAAATGCTATAATATCAGTCTTATATTTTTTTCATCTCTTGTTCTATCTCCTCCCCTCCTGACATCCTATCTGCCTCACATCCTCTGCCTCACCAGTTGCTGCTGCAGAATTTTAACCGAGTGAAGCGCTGCATCATGTTCCTCATTAACATGGGCTCCTATATCAACAGCTGCTTTGAGTGGGAGTCTCCCAGGAGGAGCATTTGTGCTTTCCTGGTAGGTGGTTTGAGATGCACATACAAACATACTCAAAAACCCATATATACATGCTCAAGGCCTTGCTGCTTCTGTAATAGAATCAGGCATTGTGTGCAGATGAGCAGATGAAGAGAGAAACTACATAACATTGGTTAGTTTCAGAAAAAAAAGCGGGGGCACTATGAAGTTCTTAATTGTAATTCTATTTTTGTACTCTATATTACAAGGGGGGGTTAACAAATATTCACATGCTTTTGTTTTTGTTATTCAATACACTTTCAGTGCATTTGTAATTTTGAAGTGTACACACAGAATGTATTTTCTTTGTATTTTGTATTTGTAAATATAAACAAAAGAACACACACACACACACACACACACACACACACACACACACACACATACACACACACAAACACACATATCTTGTAAGCCGCTTATCCTACTGGGTCATAGGAGGAGCTGAAGCCTATCCCAGCAGTCATTGGGTGAAAGGCAAGATACACTCTTATAGGTCACCAGTCCATCACAGGGCATGAACAAAACAAAAATATGTATTCATAACTATAAACAGTCTTTTTAATTAAAGTGACAGGGGAAAATGCACATTCATTTTAGTTGCAAAGCCATTGCTTTTAATTACAGCTTCAAGACATCTACAATAAGGAGTAAATAACTTTTTGCACTATTGTGGTTTCTTTTGGCAAACCATCTTGAATTCCCCAGGTTTATGAGGATCCCTGTCTGATGTATTCATAATTTCAAAGGGATTTAGTAGAGGAGGTTGGCTAGACCACACAAGCACCTTTTAGAAACCAGCCTTCAGTTATTTTGGATGTATGTTTGGGGTGGTTGTCTTACAATGTCCATTATCTCCTTTTTCTTGGCTGATGAGATTCTAATATGTGTAATGCCTCCATACAATTTACAGAGGAGCAGCCCCTTATCATTATCATCATCATCTCTGTAGTTCACTGTGGATATTGTGTTCTTGGGGTAATATGTGAAACCCTTCTTTCTCTAAACATGATGAGCTTCATTCTTGCTTCTGTTGCTTCTATAAGTTCTATTTTTATTTTGTTTGACCAAAATACATGTTTATAGCAAAAGACCTCTGATTTGATTAAATGCAGTACAGTGCGGTGCAGTTCATTGCTTATTTTTTTTCTGCATAGCTGTTCTCTATTAACTTACTCTAAGTTGGAGAGAAATGTTTATTAGTTAATTAGTTGTTCAGAACCTTTCAACTTTTGTACAGTTTACACCTCTATGTAATATAAAAGTTATCTTAAAAAGGTTTTTCCTAGAACCTTATTTCTAACACTATAACTAACTTTGAAAGTGGAGAGGAAAAAATCTGAATGTTTGAAAAAGTAGGGGAAACATATCCCCATCCCCTGACAAAAATACACATATGCATAACATTAAGGCTGTTTGGTAAGTTGGTGAGGGCTCTTGTGGAAGAGAGTTTGGATGACTGTAGAGTGGGCTCTCAGGGGATGCTGAAGCACCCTCTTGGGCTAAGCTGAGTGGGATTGATCTGGTATGACCCATTGCTCTGCTCTGCACGACACAGCACTCTCTCCAGCACACTACAGCACAATGCCTGGAGGGCGTTTCACTAAGTTCACTTTCTTCAACTTTTTGTGTGCACACTGTGCTTTGGCTTTGTACCTGTGGCAGACACTGTGAGCTCACAGTCTCCCCAAGCTGCTCTCCGCTTTCCATTTCATCTCTTGTATGATTTTGTTTTCTCCCATGTCAACACCTCAATCCAACAGGCACATATTATATACTCACCATAAATTTTGTAACAATAACTTTGCCTGGCCACAACAGATATGAATTGGATGGATTGGCATTTATAGATATTCTCTATATGTATTCTCTATATATTTGCTGATATTGAAGCATAAAGGTATTACTGTCCTAAAGGTTCAAACTCAAATATGTGTGATGTAGGAAACTCTGTAAAACTGAAAATAGCAAATAGTTTAAAATAAAATTTTACTTGCCTCTGTAATTCTCTGTGTTGTGTAGGCATTTGTGTTGGTGGTTTGGAACTTAGAGCTCTATATGGTTCCACTGTCGCTGCTGCTCTTCCTGGGTTGGAACTACTTCCTGCTGGCCTCTGGGAAAGAAACCCGGGAAGGCAGTGTGGTGAGTGATTTAGGATCTCTCTATTAAATTTCCTGAACACAGACAACAGCTAACTACACAGCAAAATATATTTGACAATGCAATCAAATCTGATCACCTATGCTTAAAAGATTGTAAAGATTAAAGACTTTTCAGTGTTATGTTTGACAGTTTCAGGAGTGGACAGTATGCATTTTTTCCCAAAATAAACTGGAATTTAATATTGTATTCCTATTACTTCAGTTAATTAGAATGGGAGAAGAGATACTTGCACTTAAACCATCATTCCATTTACCCAATATATTTACTTATCACTTTTCTCCAATTAAATTTGTCAAAGTAATTTCATGCCTACATGAATGTTGCCATTCATTGATTACAACTAAACTGTAAGGATGACGTGGCATGAGTGGAGAGTATTCTCACATTGTGTATTATTAGAGAACTCATAATCCTTCTTAATTATCACCATACCAGCAAGAAAACTGTCACAAATATGAATTAATATTTGCAAATAGAAGAGATTATATATGTTGTTTCATAGTAAGAGCTGGAGCTGTGTTGTTATTAGCAGCTTACATGATCATACATGGTGATTTTTATATTGACTATATTGACAGTATTGAGTTAGCTATGAGAGGAATACAGTCATGTATTTCCTGTATGTAAGTCATGTAATTTTTTTCAAAATACTGCCTGAATGAAATACATTATTAATTCATATGTCAAATTACCCAACAGCAAGCAATGGAAGACCTTCTTGAGAGTGAAGATGAAGAATGTGAAAAAGATGAAAAGGTAATATTGCTGCAATGTTGTGTGAAGAAACAGTATCTTGAAATGGCAGACATCCAAACAGTTTTTTCACATGGATTACCTCTGTATGGACATTCTAGGGGGAAAAAAAGATGTTTGCTTAAGTTAATAAAAACTACATCTATTTATATCTGTGTAATATATATCGCTGTTGTCGGAACAAAAGCTCATATCTCCAAAATGGTAAGTTTACAGGAGAAGGAAATAACCTACTTTACTTTTAATGTAAGTCAATGGTTTCTTTTGTCTCATTCATCATGAAAGTTTGACACAATATAGGGCAAAAGGACAAAAGGTATTTTCAAATTATGTAAAAAACTGGAAGACAGCAAAAATGGAGATACAAGGTTTTGTTCCGACAGAAGCTATATGGATGGATGGATGGATATATATATATATATATATATATACTTTTAGAAAACAAAATCAAAATGCACCTTACTTGGGTATATACAGGTATATTAGTATGTTGCTCTCAAGTCAATTCTGACTGCTGGTGACCATACAGATTGTGATTTGGAACTTTAAACTTCTGAGTTATACATGATTCAACATGATTCCTTTGATTATATTTATCAATCTTGTTGCTGGCTGTTCTCTTTCTCTTTTACTTTCAGCCGTTCCAAGCATAATTGTCTTTCACAACTAATTGATTCTTCTAATAATATGTCTTTTTGGGATTTGACCCCCCCAATCCCCCCCCCCCCCCACCTTTGTGCGCCACAAGGCTAGGCAGCCATTAGTTGGCCGCATTTTGGCTCTGAGGGTTAGATGCAGTATTTCGATACAGATGACGAAAGCACCTGTTTTCCATTCACTGGGAGGCACTGCTTAAGACCCAACATATGTTTGCACTTAGTACACCACTGGCTAGTCAGGAAAGCAGGCCAAGGGTATATATCGCTCTTTTAGCCTTCATAAATTGTCTCAGCTAATATATGAGGGATGATTTTGTTGTTAAAAGCAGCTCCAAAAGTTGTGGGGGAAAAGAATAACATAACCTTGCTCTGTTCCCTCCATTTTCCCATCTGTATGTTTGCAGGTGAAGCCAAAGGGTCAGACTAGACAATATGTCTTACAGACACTGTCTGGGTTGGACCACAGACACAAACTGTAACATTTTAAGGCTTCTTCTGCCACGAGAAATGAATCTTACATTAATGCCAGGAAAGAAGCAGGGCCTTGACTACATTTTTATTTCAGTTCTTGAAAAAATAATCAGTTGTGCCTTGGCTACACCTGTAGTTCTCCTAGTCAATAATTTATTTTGAGAGACATTGCATATACATTAAAACAAGCATAGCCAGAGGAGAGAAATCAGTGAACAGTTGTTCATGATTTACAGTTTTGAACTATACTGCCGAATAATTTTGTATATACCACAAAGTCCCATGTTTTAGGCTCTGTTTTTCAAATTCTGCAAATCCTGTGTGATGCTAAAGAATACTATGTCAAGTGAGAGGCCCTCTTTTCCATATAAATGAAGCTGCTGCTGCAATTGAAGGCTGGGTGCTATTGTGTTAAATAACACAGAGAGTAACCTCTTCTCTGAAGAGACAGCAGACTTCAAAATAAATAAATAAATAAAAAGAAATGCACCTCTATTGCTTATGTTTCTCATCGCATCGTACGTTTATGAAAATATTCTCTCACCCTGGCTTTCACACAAAACTAATTGATTTTGATAAATTGTTTGTAGGATCATTACAATATATGCATATATATATACTCCCTCTCTGAGGAAGAAGCGGCTTGGAAAATGTGTGTGTGTGTGTGTGTGTGTGTGTGTGTGTGTGTGTGTGTGTGTGTGTGTGTGTGTGTGTGTGTGTGTGCATTTAATCCAGCTCTAATTTCATTTTCAAATCCATAATGTTCTAAATGATTGTTTTGAATGAAAAGGACTCTGATAAAAAGGGCTTTATGGACAAGCTATATGCTATTCAGGACGTGTGCATCAGTGTACAGACAGCACTTGATGAAGTGGCCTCCTATGGAGAGAGAATAAAGAAGTGAGTCATTCAAACCTTAACTAGAATTTATCCTGTACATAAAAGGAGATCTAACAGAATAGATTTACTTCAGACATTGCAGTACAGTGTAGAGCAGTGCTTTGCTGTGTAGATTATATAATAATATTCTCTATCCCTCTCTTTTATCTCTACAGCATTTTCAACTGGACTGTGCCTTTTCTTAGCTGGCTAGCCATAGCAGCACTGTGTGTTGCATCTTTGTTAGTGTACTTGATTCCTCTGAGATACATTGTGTTGGTCTGGGGTAAGCGTTTTTTGCCTACATTACGTATCTTTGGTTAGGATTATTTAAATCAATCATACATTTTCATATTGATCTTTCAATAACTTTCATAGTAGCTATGCACTTGTGAAAACTCATGTGGGAGTTAAATAGACCTGTGCCTAAATGTATTGTGCTATATACTCTTGGCTGTAGTCAAGTTCTTTGTGTCTGAAGGTTCAGTGTAGACTGTAACCATGCCAACACATCTCATGCAGGTATCAATAAATTCACCAAGAAACTTCGTAACCCGTACCTTATTGACAACAATGAGCTGTTGGACTTCCTTTCCAGAGTTCCCTCGGATGTACAAGTGGTTGGTGACTGTCTACTCAGTTTCATAGAATTGAAATTACGATTCAGCACTGCTTAGAGCACTGCTACTGCCAAAGGTTCGGTAGCCCCTATTTGTGATCTAACTCTATTTATGATCTGTTTTTTACAGGTTCAGTACAAAGAGCTGAAGACAGAACATAGACAAAGCCCCAACAAGCGAAAGTAAAACAATCCAGCTTAACTACATTCTTATTAAATAAAGGTTCTTAATGGATCTATATCTATATCTATAACTGGTATAAAACCTTTACATTTTATTGAGGTTTGTTGACCTTGCATGTCTCATTGACATTTGATTCCATTTGGCACCATTATTTTAAAGATTGTATGTACTGGTACATAAGCAGGGCTAAGCGTGCCATGGTCATGTTTGTTCATTGCAAAGTGAGTAGTGTTCATGTTTTGTCGATTATAGAAAAAGTGTATTTTACTTTGGAAAATTATCTTTTTAATTGTCAGTGACTCTAAATGTTGATTTAAAAATGATGTAGGCATGTCACATGACAATTCCAGTTATACCAAAGAACTAAGCTTAGAACCAATTTTTTCTAAACAATAAATCATCCATGGCCACTAAAGGAGGCCCTGTTTTCACCTATAAGTAGCAGATGTTGCTTTACCATGATTGTAATGTTGGTAAAGCAACATGCTTTGTTTGTAACCTTTTTATATTTAACAATTGTTAAATGAAGACAGATTTAAATGATACATTTCTAGTCAATAAAATGATCTTCAAATTAAGAATAAAGAATGCATCGATAACTTATAAGTCACACAAAATGTAATTGTTTTTTAATTCTTTTTTTGTGAAGCTTAATATTCAGTAGCATTATTCTTGTAAAAAAAATGCAGTGTAAATTTTGTACAGACCAATTGTAAATGAGTTTCAAATGTGATGCAATATAATTTTGTTTATTGTTATGATTTTATGAATTATTTTATTTTATTATCACATTTAGAACCATTACAGCCATCTAGTAGGAGTATCAGTAATAAATATAATTTCTATAGTAGCATAAAACACAGAAAGGGAAGTCAAGCATCAAATATGTCCCAAACGTTTTGGGGGGATTAAAAATATTTGTATTGAGGAAGAGAGTGACTGTAAATGCTATAACCAAGGCAATTGACAAGAGGGACCAAAAGCAATTCTCTATGTTGTTTGTTTCAGCTGCATGCTCTTTCATCAATGTCTTTCGAGTATTGTGTTTAACTACAATTCAAATAGGTTTTCTAATCTGGCAATAATAAAAAAATAAGTTTCATGTCTATACAAGTTATTTTGTACTTTGTTTATACAGTAGAAGTTCTGTTAATTGTCTATTTTTACCTTTGAGATTCATGTTCAGATAATTATACCTATAATCTGGGACTAGAAAATTAAATTTGTTAACCTGTCAAGCAAGTGTTTGAAGGAGAGACTGCAATGACTATGTATTTTAAAAATATGATATTATTTATTACCTATGCCTCTATCTTGAGCTATTTTTATGTGAACAGAATGTCTGTCTATAATTTTCTAACACATGGTTCATAGAAGCAAATATATTATGTACAGAGACCCACAAGACATTTGTGTTTGTCCTGTTTGGACATTTGTGACATGCCTAAAAATGTAATCCAAGACTGTAATTTTCTTTTTGGCTAAAGCTTTTTTTTTCTTTTTTCAGAACATCAGTTGGTGTGTTTGATATTGTTTGAGCTGTTTCTTTCTCTAGTGACTTCTGTAGGTTGACATCCAAAATGTTTTTGTATATGTCATAAGCTCAGGATCTCATTAGTGAATAGAAACTGACCAACACCATTGTTAAAAAAAAATAAATAAATAAACATCCCCAGTCCTTGATGATTGTGCTAAACATTTTATAAAGAATGGAATTGAAGTTTATCAATAGTTAAAGAGTCCAAATATTTTTGGGGCCACTGTATGTTTCTAAAAGCATGAAGGTTTATAACTACTCTCACAAAATTTAGAACAGGACAATCAGGAATAAGGGTCACTGACAGTTGGGAGTATTACCTTGCTGAGGATGAGATATCCAAATGTATTCCTACTTGAAGGGGAAACTCATGCTATCAATATTGTAACAACAAAACTATTACCCTTCTTACACAATTATTCAATCCAATTTTTCTTAAAATCATTAGTTATAAAATCAGACTTAAACCAGTAATAATTACACAAAACAGCTACTAAACATGAATCAACATACTGCATTCAAGAAGTTATATTAAACAAAATGTTAAATTCTTTGAAAGTGGATATTAAACCCCATTTTTGTCTTCTGATGTTTTCTGAAGCTGCATTATCAAGTGATAAGCCATAAAAAATCATGCATTACAACGATCTTCATCCATGATCAAAGGGCCTAAGACAGCCCAGCTGATATGGCCTGAACCTGGGACGTGTCCAGCCATATACTTGTAGCCTGCAAACCACATGGAATGATGACCCAGAAGCATATGAGATACTTTTTTGCCCTATTGATACACTCCTGCTAAATAAACAAACAATACTTTATATACCATATAAACAGTAGCATTAAACATAATAACAACAATGAAGAACCCCCACAGCCACTGGGAATACCATCGTGGGCAGTTTGTTATGGAAAACAATGTTGGCTCTATATCAGGGCTCTCTACTGAAACAGTCACAGTGAAACTGCTAAAATGTAAAGACATGCTGACATGTCTGTCACAAGCTTTAAGTAAAACATGAAATGTCCTTTGAAAATGTCTGATATGTGTTTAGATAGATAGATAGATAGATAGATAGATAGATAGATAGATAGATAGATAGATAGATAGATAGATAGATAGATAGATAGATAGATAGCCAGTAACAGCCACATAACACAAGATGGCAAAAACACATTCGTGGAAATAGCTATCAGCTTAGCGCTAACAAACAACTGCTATCCCATTGGTCTGATAGCAAAGTTAACATTATCATAGAGATATTTTTTTTCTTGTGTTTGACCAAGTTCTAGAAGTTGGGCTATGCCTCTGAATAAGTTCTTCATCATGGTATTCATCATGATCTTGGTGTCTCATGCAAGAACTCTCTGATTGTTCCGTCTGAAGATGTTAGAAGTCTTGGTGTGATTCTGTAAGGCCAGTTATCATTCTTCGCTCATATCACCAACCTAAGTCGGTCGTGCAGCTTTCTCCTGTACAACATCTGGAAGATTAGACTCTTTCTCACTCATGAGACCACCCAGGTTCTGTCTCTCATCATCTCAAGGCTTGACTACTGCAACTTGCTCTTGGCTGGTCTTCCTGTGCAGGCCATCAAGCCTCTGCAACTCATCCAGAATGCAGCAGCATGGCTCGTCTTCAGTCTTCCTTTGTTCTGTCACGTCACCTCACAGCGGCACTCCATTCACTGGCTTCCTGTAGCTGCACGCATCAGATTTAAAACCCTAATGCTTGCCAAAACAGCCAAAAAGGGACCAGCCCCTCCCTACCTAATAGCAATGGCCAAAACTCAAACTGTAACTCAAGCCCTTCGTGCTTCAGGTACAGCTCGGCTTGACCCCGCTATCCTTCAAGATGTGTGGAAGACAAACATCTCTGTCCTGGCACCTAGTTGGTGGAACGAAATCCCACTGGCTGTCCGAACAGGTTATGGTTATGTCTCTTTTATATGCACACTGAGGGCGCATCTCTTTTTACAGCACTTAAGCGAGCACTGAGTTAAGTATTTATTGTAATGTGTTGTACTGCACTTACTTATTGATATGTATTGCACTGCACTGTGTTTAATTCTGTTCCCTTTTCTCTAGGAATCAACATGGGCTTTTGTTTCTAGCAGTATCTGTGCTCAGGACTAGCTTTAGCTCTAACCTAATTGTAACTAGCAAAGATAGGTTCTCTAGGTAGACAAAGCACTTTTTTTAAGTCGCTCTGGATAAGCATGTCTGATAAATGCTGTAAATGTAAATGTAGATGAAAATAATATTAAAAATAACAATATAGTGTTTTTAGGCACAATCACGGTCATGCAGGTTTCAAGTGGCTTATTGCTTTTATAAAATGATGACATGCAGTATGACACAATTTGCAATTGTTAATAATTGCAATAGTCAATGCTTCTGCTAAGCATAGTTTGTAAGTTAGATTGTGGTTGCCAAACTACACAATATTAAAAATAATTTCATCAACAGCACAACTGCTTAATGACTTGTTACATTAAGATAAAAGTCATCTGATGCGGTTGTATGTTTGTACATTGAGTATTTTATTTTGCTTCAAATGTAGCTCAGCTAATCAAATTTTAGAACTGGGAATATCCATTTTTATTTAATGTTTTCATTTAACAGGATTCCTTTATAGAATTTTAACTGCAAACAACTCTTGCTTCCAAAGGGACATTCAGTCATGTTGCATTATACACCATGTGTATTTGCCTGGGAAGTCGGCCATATTTAGACAGTTCAGGGGGAAGGGGATGGGGTGTTAGATAATGAATGAAACAGTGAATAGATTATGCTTTGTGAGTACAGCCAATACCCATTGAGCTTGTACATATGGGCTGCTGGCAGTCTTTGACACTGAGGGAAAATATAGAGGGACCAACTCCTGGTTACAAACCAAAGGCTTATAGCTAGCTTCTTTAATCCTAGGCTTTATTAAATAAATGCTTCTCTGGGAATCAGGACAGACTAATTGAGCTATGAAGGACATCTTTTTAAAGAAGAAGAAGAGCAGACTCTCTTATGGCTTCAGCTCTTTGCAGTTTAATGAGAATAATGCTAGTTCTTTGTGTCTCATTCATTGATATTCATATTTACTTTAAAGCTCAAAATGCACAATTTATTACTTTTTTTAATATGGCAAGCCAAAAAAGATATTTTTTGACACACACACACACACACACACACACACACACACACACACACACACACACACACACACACACACAAACACACACATATATATTATGTGTTTATGGGAATTTTTGACCATTCTTCCAGGAGCGGATTTGTGAGGTCAGACACTAATGTTGAACGAGAAGGTCTGGCTCGCAGTCTCCGCTCGAATTCATCTCAAAGGTGTTCTGTCGGGTTGAGGTCAGGACTCTGTGCAGGCCAGTCAAGTTCTTCCACACCAAACTCACTCATCCATGTCTTCATGGACCTTGCTTTGTGCACTGGTGCACAGTCATGTTGGAACAGGCAGGGGCCATCCCCAAACTGTTCCCACAAAGTTGGGAACATAAAATTATCCAAAAACTCTTGGTGCTGAAGCATTAAGAGTTCCTTTCACTGGAACTAAGGGGCTGAGCCCAACTCCTGAAAAACATCCCCACACCATAATCCCCCCTCCACCACACTTGGCACAATATAGACAGACAAGTACCATTCTCCTGGCAACCGCCAAACCTAGACTCGTCCATCAGATTGCCAGATGGAGAAGTGTGATTCATCACCAGAGAACACGTCTCCTCTTTTCTAGAGCCCAGTGGCGGCGCATTACACCACTGTATTTGACGTTTTGCATTGCAGTTGGTGATGTAAGGCTTGGATGCTGCTACTTGGCCATGGAAACCCATTCCATGAAGCTCTCTATGCACTGTTCTTGAGCTAATCTGAAGGCCACATGAAATGTGGAGGTCTGTAGTGATTCTGCAGACTCTGCAGAAAGTTGGCGACCTCTGCGCGTTATACTTTATGTGGTCTACCACTCTGTGGCTGAGTTGCTATAGTTCTCAATCGCTTCCACTTTGTTATAATACCACTGACAGTTGACTGTGGAATAATTAGTAGTGAGGAAATTTCACAACTGGACTTGTTGCTGGAATTCACTGTGCTCCTGAGAGTGACCCATTCTTTCACAAATGGTTGTAGAAGCAGTCTGCAGTCTTGGTTTTATACACCTGTTGCCATGGAAGTGATTGGAACACCTGGATTCACTGATTTGGATATATATACTTGTAACTTGTATAGACATGAAACATCTGCTTTTTCATTACTGCATTATTGGGAGACTTATTTGAACTCTAGTTAAACACGACACACATAAGACATTGATGAAAGAGCATGTGGATAAAACTAACAACACAGAGAATTGCTTTTGGTCCCTCTTGTCAGTTGCCTTGATTATAGCATCTACTGTCACTCTCTTCCACAATAAAAATATTTTTAAGCCCCTTAAAATGAACATATAATAAAATGGGCAAAATCCTTTCAGTATGTAGTGATGGCTGCACACTGAATACACCTTCTTAAATGTATTCAGTAAGGCGTTCTGCTACAGTACATAAAAAGCAACTTAGACTTAATGTATTTAGAACACTTGAAAAACAATTGTTCTTGTTTATTTATTTTCTGTTTATATTTTTTTCCTGGCTACTGAATCTGTTTATTACTTTTCCATATTAATAATAATAATAATTCATCCTGCAGCTGCTTGGTACTTGTGTGTCAAATGATATTATCATAACAGCCATAATTATTGCATGAATGATAGAAATCTACATGAATGGTCTTAAAACATGTGAAAGACCTGAGTACTCATGTGTTTTAAACCAGCTCTCTTTGTTGTAATATCTCATTAGCCTGATCTAGCCTCATTTAAGTCAGATCAGTAAAAACAAATTTGCATAGATGATAAAGCCTATGCTTGGACAATCAAACAAACATAAAATTATCAAAATCAAACGAAACAGGACATACTAAATGTCTTATTCCTAAGAAAACATATAATATATTTAATGTCTAGTTAGCTAGTTATGGACTCTTAGTTGTTTGCACCAGCCTTCACATAGATTTTTTTAAAATATCATCACCAGCATTGAATAAATGAAACCAGGTGCTGGATGATGATTACAGTTAAAAGTGGGCTGCCACAAAGTGGTTTAAATGAATACAAAAGAACAACAGCTAACCCTGGCTCACCTTTATATACACTCCAGTTAATATTGCCCCAAATATTGTGCCATTTTAGTCAAAGCACAGTTAACCAATTTCAAGCCTCATCCCATTTTCTTAGCCCTCCAATCATTGCATAGCGGGTCTTGCTGTTATGTCAATTAAGCTTTAGGTCAGTGCATGGGAATTCTAAATTCTATGTTTGCTCAAAGACATTGAGATAATTCATTCATGTCTTCAACCATGCATAGTTTTGCACATTTTTGACATCTAATCACTTTGATTTTACACACATTGTATATAGGAATCAATTGAATCAGATATTTAATTAATTAAAAAGAAATCTGTTGAGTATACTGAGCTCACTTAATGTAACTAGTTTAAATGTAATTGTGATTACATCAGGTGTGCTCAACTCATGATTGTTTTGTATGTCAGATAAAAGGGTCCAGTCTAAAAGTGTTCCATAAATTGTTGCACTACTATAAACAGCGGTTTTATAGTCTTGCTCAAAACAAGGACAATGAAAATCTTCTTGCCTCTTAAATCAGAATATCATCAAAATGGGACAAACAAATTACGGTATGGTGATGTTTTAGTGGATATCAATCCCTGTTTTTCACTAAAATTTGCCTCAAGACAAAAATAGTTCCAGTCTAAAAAGGAACAGCACTGCAGCGAAACTAAGCTGATTCATCTCTTTTCCTGTCCATGTAGAGCATGTTAGGACTGAACAAAAAATACCAGGCCAGAGTTGCTTCCTTTTTTAATGTTTGAAGTTCCCCATACACAGCCCCAACACAGTGTTCATGACAGGATGGCTTCACCTGCTCAAAGCCTGGCTGTTATGATAATATCATGTGACACGCAAGTACCAAGCAGCTGTAGGACGTTGAATCTCTGAATACTGTTTACATGTTTGTGATCCTTCTTGGTGTGCAGTATGTTTTAAAAATTTGCAAGAATTGTTTTGATTCTTGGATTTCAAATCTGTGTAAAACCGGTCTCCTGGGTTTTATTCAGTAGGACTGAGCATGAATGCTCCTCTCAAGCGTCACATCAAACAGGCACATCTCCGAGCCTATAAATTTGCAGTTTGGATTCTTAAAACTCTTTGCTGGTGAACTGCAAACCAGACACATACTGGGATAAATGAGACAAAGCAATGTAGCATAGTCTTCAGACACAGGGCCTATGTTTGTTTTGGCTTGCAGTTTGACAACAAGAAGTAGTAGATCTGGAGTCTGTCTAATGAAGCCTGCTCTCTGGCTAAGATTCAGCTTCACAAAACCTAACAAACAGACATGGTTAGTTCGTTTGAGAACAGCAGTAAGAAAATTTCTGTTAATACAGAAAAAATAAAAAAGCATCAAAGAATGTAAGCTTGGGATCCATCAGTTAACCTCACCATTGGTCAAACACACTCACTCCTCAGAGACATCTATGGCACCTAACCCCCAATTGCTCCCTGGACGCCATGGATAGGGCTGCCCACTGCTCCAGGCAAGTGTGCTCACTGCCCCCTAGTGTGTGTGCTCACTAGTGTACATGTATGTGGGTGTTTCACTGCACGGATGGGTTAAATGCAGAGGTCTAATTTCACAGTGCGCAAACTGAGTGAAAAATGGGAATTCTAAATTCTATGTTTGCTCAAAGACATTGAGATATTTCATTCATGTCTTCAACCATGCATAGTTTTGCACATTTTTGACATCTAATCACTTTGATTTCACACACATTGTATATAGGAATCAATTGAATCAGATATTTAATTAATTAAAAAGAATGAAAAGAAATCTGTTGAGTATACTGTGCTCACTTAATGTAACTAGTTTAAATGTAATTGTGATTACATCAGGTGTGCTCAACTCATGATTGTTTTGTATGTCAGATAAAAGGGTCCAGTCTAAAAGTGTTGCATAACTTGTTGCACAACTATAAACAGCAGTTTTATATTCTTGCTCAAAACAAGGACAATGACAATCTTCTTGCCTCTTAAATCAGAATATCATCAAAATGGGACAAACAAATTACGGTATGGTGATGTTTTAGTGGATATCAATCCCTGTTTTTCACTAAAATTTGCCTCAAGACAAAAATAGTTCCAGTCTAAAAAGGAACAGCACTGCAGCGAAACTAAGCTGATTCATCTCTTTTCCTGTCCATGTAGAGCATGTTAGGACTGAACAAAAAATACCAGGCCAGAGCTGCTTCCTGTTTTAATGTTTGAAGTTCCCCATACACAGCCCCAACACAGTGTTCATGACAGGATGGCTTCACCCACTCAAAGCCTGGCTGTTATGATAATATCATGTGACACGCAAGTACCAAGCAGCTGTAGGACGTTGAATCTCTGAATACTGTTTACATGTTTGTGATCCTTCTTGGTGTGCAGTATGTTTTAAAAATTTGCAAAAATTGTTTTGATTCTTGGATTTCAAATCTGTGTAAAACCATCCGGTCTCCTGGGTTTTATTCAGTAGGACTGAGCATGAGTGCTCCTCTCAAGCGTCACATCAAACAGGCACATCTCCGAGCCTATAAACTTGCAGTTTGGATTCCTAAAACTCTTTGCTGGTGAACTGCAAACCAGACACATACTGGGATAAATGAGACAAAGCAATGTAGCATAGTCTTCAGGCACAGGGCCTATGTTTGTTTTGGCTTGCAGTTTGACAACAAGAAGTAGTAGATCTGGAGTCTGTCTAATGAAGCCTGCTCTCTGGCTAAGATTCAGCTTCACAAAACCTAACAAACAGACATGGTTAGTTCGTTTGAGAACAGCAGTAAGAAAATTTCTGTTAATACAGGTTTAGACACTCAGACTACGATGAGTCTATGGGTGTGTGCCTTTGAAAGTGTGACATTTATGATGAACAACCAATTGCATGAAACATGAGGAGTCGCCAAAGATCTCACAACTTGATGCTAAAGCCACAAGCACATAAACATTATAGCAAAATGTGGGGAAAATTAGGGTACTGACAACAGAGAGCTGAGCACCAAAGTAATACATGCCTAAATGGCTAACCCAGACACCCTCTTCATGCCTTATTCTTTCTAAGCGAAGGAGTAGACTTTGCTGCATGGATACAACACGTTTAAAATTAATAACTGCCCAATCAGTATGTGAAACACGTAGCAGCCGTTGGAAAGCAATACATGAAAGCTGCCCCCAGGTGCAGAGGAGAATATGAGCACTGGCACCTCTGTGGGTTCAAATAGAGTGCTATGCCTCTAATTGCTGGAGTGTCCACTTCCAGTCACTCTATTTCTCTGCAGCATACTAATGGGCTAGCAGCTACAGATTGGCTAAAAAGTCCCTGTTATAGGCCACCCCTACATTCCCTACACCCACCCACCCTCACAATTGTCTTTATGTACATTAAAGTTTAGAAATGCACTGATAAATTATCATCATCTTGGGTTTATTAATGAATACCAGTGTCTAATAATGTCTGTACCATATTTTACCATACCTCAACAGCGGCATTGCCTGAGCATGTAAAGATCTGAGGTTTTACGGTACTTCCCCCAGACTTTTTGAATTACCTTTAAATTGTACAAAAATTTCACTCTGAGCAAGTTTAAGAGTGTACTGATAAACATTTTCAGAGGTCTGCTACCTGCTCAACAGGACTGTAAATTACTATATAAACATTTTTCAGGTGCAACATAATGCTTGGGTTAAGCCCAGGCCAGGTGACGCCCCTGGTACTCAGTAGCACTACAATGATTGCTTTGTAAAGGGAACAGCAGAGGAACTTCACAGCCTGACATTAAACAGACCATAACCACCTATTGTTTTTTTTGTTTGAGGGAAGCTGACCTATTTTCAGAGATTTATTCAGAGACTGAGGCACACAGACAAGTAGAATACAGCTGGAGAGTCTCAGGCAAACCATAGAAACAACCCATAAAACAATACATAAAACTTTTTTTTATTTGAAAATTGCTATTTTAAATCCATTAGTGTGGTTGTGTGTTGATGTGATTGGAAAGAGGAGAGGATAACAATTACACTTCTGCAACTAAAATGTACATTTTGAAACTTGAAAGAGGAACTTTAACTTCTGTTAAAGAGACCATTTACATTCGCTAGAAGTCATACTTACATTTTCATGCATCGAAAGGACTGCTCTGGTAAGATTTCACTTTTCCTGTTAAAACATTATTAATGTCTGCTCTATTTGTCTGGGAAGTAAATATTATTTAACTATGGTAGTTTGGAAGACTCTGTATTTATGACTTATGTATTCCTTAATTTTTTCCAAGTTGAAATATGTATCATGTGAGATCAAGACATATCTACAAAACAATGGAAAGTTCCAGCTGGTATATCTAATGTTGAACTTTTTTCCTTATTCATAGGTTGTATTCAATAAAACACCAGGAAAGGATGTTGATTGTAGTTCTGATGTCTTATGTTTACTCATCATATGGTCTTATTTGGTCTTGGAGGACCCTACCATGTGATATTACATTATCCAACACCTCCATTTCCCTAGACTGCTCATGCAGAAAACTATGCACAGTTCCTAAAATCTCCATTTGGAATGCCACTCAACTTAACTTAGCTAAAAATCAAATTAAAAAAGTTTCAAGCGACTCTTTTTCAAAGCTACAAAATCTAACTCTGTTAAATCTCAAAGGGAATCGGCTGCAGAATGAGCCTCATACAGACAAACTCCTTTTTTCTGATTTAGCTAGACTCAAAATATTGTTACTTGATGATAATCACCTCTCCGCCGTTCCAAGAGATGTTCCAGCTGGACTGCAGGCTCTAAGTCTAAGTGGCAATCACATCGAGACCATTGGACCTTCAGACTTTGCAAGAATAAAAAACATAAAAGACATTAGATTAAGCAAGAACTGCTATCAAAAAATTGGTAGTATACAGTGCTTAATTATTCAGAACAAAACATTTTCTGACTTACATCAGCTGACTTACCTTTTTTTAGCACAAAACAGGCTGCAAATGTTACCACCAGATTTGCCTGGATCTCTCCAAAAGCTCCATTTACGACAGAACACAATTGAGAATATTAAAGCATCTGACCTTGAAAATTTAACAAAACTCATAGTTCTGGATTTATCTGGAAATTGTCCTCTTTGTTACAATGCTCCTTTCCCATGCAGCCCCTGTAAAACAAAAAATAATGCCTTGCAGATCGATCCAGAAGCTTTTAGTCAACTTTCCCAACTTCAGGAGTTACGATTATCAGGAAATTCGTTACAAACACTCAATCCATCATGGTTTAAGAATCTTACAGCATTAAAGTACTTGTATCTTTCTTTCAACTTTCTCATTAGTGAAATTGAAACTGGACAGTTCTTTTCTAGTTTGCCCTACGTGGAGGTCATTGACCTGTCATACAATAACCCACCACAAAAATTATCCAGAAGACTGAAACTCTCGAAAGGTTTTTCAGAACTGAAGTCATTGAAAAGCCTACATCTTGAGGGCTATGTGTTCTCAGTTCTTTGTGAAAGTGACCTGAAACCTCTCTTTAGTTTAAAAAACCTCTCAGTCCTAAATCTGGGGGTCAATTTTCTCCAGCAGATCAATCTGTCCCTTTTTGAAAACTTTTACAATTTATCTGTCATTTCTTTGATGGAGAACACACTTACATTGACTGGGATGAAAACAAACCAGTTTGAGAGGTTATGCACAAGTTATGTGGATTCTGAGGATAAGGAAGAACATAGTGTCCAAAGTCCTTATATCCATAGAGATGAAGAGTTTCGTCGCTACCCTCCCTTTTTAAAACCTGAGTGCCTGGCAACAGGACCTGTGCTAGACCTCAGCAGAAACAACATGTACTACATCAATCCAGAGTATCTACAAGCTGTGGAGAGTATTACATGTCTTAATCTTTCTTACAATGACATTAGCTCATTTTTCAATGGCACTGAGTTTATTCAGTTTCCAAAGCTAAAATACTTGGACTTGTCACATAACCGAATCTACCTTCGTTTAGAATCTGCCTTTAATGAATTGAAAGAATTGGAAGTTTTGGACCTAAGTCACAATAAACATTACTTTGAAGTAGCAGGAGTGAGACACACGTTAGCATTTCTTGAACACCTTGAGAACCTAAAAGTTCTTAATCTCAGTTGGAATGAGATAAATACACTGAGTGACAAGACACTGAACAGCAGTTCACTTAAGGAGCTACAGTTTCAAGGGAATCGACTAGACATCATGTGGAAAAAGGATAGTTTCAAAAATCTTTTTAAACATCTAGGAAACTTAACACATCTTGATATATCATACAACAAACTCAGACAAATCCCAGGGGACATTTTGAGCTATTTCCCACCAACCCTGAAATATCTGAATTTGAACAGGAACCAACTTAGCAATTTCTGTTGGGAACAGCTCAGCTATTTGCCTCAGTTGGAAATATTGGATTTAAGCAAGAACAAGTTGGATGTTGTGACTGAAGCTCATATAGGTTCTCTGAGAATCTTAGACTTGCGCCATAACATGATCTCTAAACTAGCAATAAACTTTCTTGAACATGCCAAAAGCCTCAAGACTTTGGATCTTAGTTTCAACAGACTGGAAATAATCAATGAGACTTCATTCCAATTGCATGATGGAAATAATCTACATACACTGTACCTCAAGAGTAACCCTTTACGTTGTACATGTGACCTTCTTGACTTTGTTCTATGGCTAGAGACCAGTGAGATAGAGATCCCTAACCTTGCAACAGGGGTCTTATGTGACTTGCCAGCTTCCAAGAAAGGCCAGCCAATGATACAACTTGACCTTAAAAATGCCTGCATCAATGACAGCACTGCACGAATACTCTGCATTATCTCCTCTGCCTTTATTCTTATCATGCTGTTTACTGCGATCACAATACACCTTTTCTACTGGGATGTGTCCTACATCCTTACGTTTTGGAAAGCCAAAATAAAGGGTCACAAATCAACAGAGTGCATTTATGATGCTTTTGTTATGTATGACACCAAAGACCCTCTGGCTTCTGACTGGGTGCTGAACCACCTGCGAGCAGAGCTGGAGGACAGGGGGGAGACTGTACGTCCCCTGTGTCTGGAAGAGAGGGACTGGATGCCTGGTTCTTCCATCATGGAGAATCTCAATCAGAGCATTCGATGGAGCAGAAAGACCATTTTTGTGCTAACGGAAGGCTTCGTCTGCAGTGGGATTTTTAAAGTGGCAGCTTATCTCACTCAACAGAGGCTGCTAGAGGAAGGTGTGGATATAATGGTGCTAATCCTGTTGGAACCAGTGCTCCAGCATTCAAGAATCTTGCACTTAAGACGGTGCCTGTGTGGGAATAGTGTGCTGGAATGGCCCAGGAATCCTTCATCAGAGAAGTGGTTCTGGCAGAGTCTGAGGAATGCCATCAGGAATGAAAATCAGGGAATGCAAAGCAAGCTGTTTAAGAACTATTATAGTACTTAATAAACTCACTGGTACAAAACAACAATGCTACAATTCAGAGGACATATATATGAGAAAAAAAACAACTGTGTATTTCTGTGTTTTTACTTTTTGGATAGAAATGCCTTATTAAATTTTACAATGTTCTTATGCTTTTACATTCACTGTGGCTAGATTACCACTACCACACAAAATTATTTTCATACCCAAAGGGTTGCTTCCTTCTGAAACGAAGATAGTCAGGAGGTAGGAGACTTCCTCTAAAATTTTGTTGAGCAGCAACATCCCAGCACTGATGTGAGGACTATTATAATGTTGTTGGAAAAACCTGGATTTTTCACATGAGTTTACTCTTGGTGCAGCTTACTAGAGCTCCCTCTGTCCTGCTCCTTCTTCATCTTTTATTTATAGTGTAGAAAAGCCATGAAAAATTCATGAGCTTGGCAATGAAATGAATACAGAATGAAAACACTAGGAACATATACAGTGATGACAGCCAGAATATCTCTATCCAGGGTGAAGCGCACATATCATTTAAGGGCAGCAGGACACATTACAAAAACAACCTTCTGCTCAATAAATGTTACAGATGAAGTTACAACTTCATCTTGGTACTTCATTGAATGGTTCTGACTGTTTCTTTACAGTACGCAGCATGTTTTTTGTGTTTTTTTTTAAATAAGGGATGACGACATGCAGTGCTTTGCTGATACAAATCTAAAGAGGATGTATATGTAATATAAGTGTACCTGTTTAAATGTATGTCTTTATTATAGTGTGCCTTTTCCAGTTATCATATATTCATTAAATGCATCATCTATACAGTTATGGCTGTCTGTCTGTGAGTGAGATTATTATACTGTTAAACAGAAACCTAAAAAGTAATAAGCATTACTATGTACACTGCTACATACTTATGTCCTATATAGTATAAGTATAATACTAGATAGGACTGTGTTGTGTTATAACTCTAGCCTAATTATAAATACTATTAACTTATCAGTTTTACTACTCAGTTAGTGAAGCCCAAACAAAAGCACTCAGCCCAGGAGATGCGTCTGGTGTGTGTTGTCTGTAAGTGCAGCCATGCAGTTCTGAGGATGTGAGAGCACACACTTCCCCTGAGCATGGGGCCAGCTGCCAGCACACAGCTGCCAGCCCCCTGAGACCCTGCATCAGCCCCAGTGCCACTCATGGGGGGCCAACTAGCGGACAGCTTCAATGTGACGAGCCAAAGGCCTTTCATGACAGCGCATCCCTCTGTGAATTCCCTGCACAGACACACACTGAAAGCTTGATGGTTGCTCTATGACAAGCAGCCACTACAACAGACAATTTTTCAATTGACTCAGTGTATTTCTATGTGTGTCTCTATGTGTGTGTGTGTGTGTGTGTGTGTGTGTGTATGTGTGTTTTTATTTTTGTACATTTTGTCCTGACTTTATGAAAAAAGCAGAGAGAATCTGGACCAACATAATGGTTCTGACTTTGTAAAGTGTTAAAGCAAAATATTTATTTTATTTTACTTTTTCAGTTAGGAAAAGTAAGATGACACATCCTATACAGTAAACAAATTTAAATATAGCATTTCTCTGCAAATGTTGAACACAATTTTTTGTTTATATGCTGAATTTCCCAACACACTAGGAAAAAGTAAATATAACATATTAAATCTGCCATGACTTTTGTAAGTGTATCATTCATTATTTTTCCCCAATATATTAAATTCAGTGAATGACAGGAAGTGTGGATTTAAATGTGCAAGTGCAGTCTGTGTAGCAGATGTGTACTTATTTTCATTTACAAAATCAGAAAACAAAGTTAATTTATCAAGGGTGCCCAAATGTTTGCATATGACTGTCTTTAGCTAAAAAAAAGTATCCCTGAAGAACCTAGATAAAAAAAAATAGTTAATAGTCAAAGGAAAATGGGTGAAAAAAAAAACATTTTCCAAAGAGTTGGAGTTTCCAAAACTAAAGTATAAAATAGATTAAAAGATATAGAGGGAATGGGGCTTTACTCTTTCTTCAGATCTTATAAAATTCACAGATGTATCTGTCCATCTTTCCACTGTGAGAAGACAGTTCAACGCTATGGGCTGGAAAGATGTGTAGCTGTCAAGAAGCCATTGTTGAGAAAAGGAAATCAAATAAAATCAAATAAAAGGGCTTTTAGTGTTCTCAGAGTAATGGACTGTGTTTGTGATTACTTGGTTTGTGAGGACCAGAAAATTCAAAAATCATCATTCATTAGGTGCTTTCTATTGGGAAGTGGCTTTTTCAAACCCTAACCCCTAAAATTTTAATTTGTGAAATTAATATATAAAAAATATATATATTACATTTCTTTTAAACAACAGTCTTTAAACAATATTCTTTAGTGTATTTTAAAGTGAAACTGAAACATTTGAATTTATCATGAGCTTCATTTTTAAATAAAAAGACTTTACTCAAAAAATAGTGTCACACGTTTTCATGTTTTACTGACACACAAAGAGTTTCAGCCCATAGGCAGAGCTTTATTTTAGCATTTTAGAGCAGGAAGTGAGACTGCACCCCCTCAATGCCACATGGTAAGCAGTTAGATCCCATTGTTTTGTAGTTAATGTGTCTCAAACTCTGAAAATCAGTATGGAACCTTGAGAATTGTCACTACTGAAACATATTTTTGGCAATTATGTAACCTCTCTGCCCTGCGATGGACTGGCAACCTGTCCAGAGTGTATCCTGCATTCCGCTCAATGACCGCTGGGATAGGCTTCCACGACCCTGGGGGAGAAGCAGCTTAGAAAATGGATGGATATGTAACCTTTTTTTGTTTTAATTAGCTCAAAATTAGCTTAAATTGTTACTAACAAAGCAGCCATCCATCCATCCATTTTCTAAGCCGGGGTGCTGGAGCCTATACCAGTGGTCATTGGGCATAAGGCAGGATACACCCTGGACAAGGCCGCCAGTCCATCGCAGACTAACAAAGCAGTCTATGACAAAATAGCTAACATTTTAGCATGTTATGATTGTTTTGGTAGTAAAAATGCAATTTTTAATCAATTATTTTGATAAAAATATATGTAACTAAAGCATATGGTCATTCAAAGCAAAATAATCAATTTAGCTAAATAATGTAAAATGTGTTTTTAAATTGTGCTTTGAAGCAGTTTGGTAGAGTGATCCAAATATAATACATGGGGCATATTTATCTCTCCACCAAGTGCTGTGTTTGTATAAAAAAACAGATGTGTGAGTGTGAGTTTGCCTGTTTTTTAATAATTTACCTCCATACAGTGAGGTGTCAGTTGTTATGACTGTGGGACTGTCCTATATGGAATACTTATAATACTGTTGTTTTCAGCAGTACTGTGAGGAGTTTTGGGCTCTATTGGCAGTGGACTGAGTGAGAACCCCACTTTGTGTGTGTCTGTGTATGCATGTGTGTCGATGTGTGAACCCCACTGTGGGGTGTGCGAGAGTGTGTGTGGTTATTAGCTGATGTTTTATGCTGCATTATTAAAGAGAACATGCCAGTGGCTAATTAAGTACAGCTCCCCCTCCCTGTGATGTCTGCTCTATCTCTTCTCTGGTAAAGTGATTGCTCGCACAGAGCTTCGTGCTGTTTCTCTGTTTCTCTGACACTGACCTTGCCATAATACTCCAGATGTCACACTGAGACGTGACTAGAGAGGCTAAACAGATGATTGCTTTTTCCGTTGATTGATTAATGCACTCAAGTTATATATTGGTGCTGTTTAACAGAATTCAAATTTACTACAGCTTTATTACTAATTTTGTCTACAGAGGCAGTGATGCCTTTATTAGACCTTTTCTTTGCTTTTTTTCCTTTTCATTTCTTGCTGAAGCAGTACAGCATGAGAATCCACATAAACATGTCAGTTTCTTAATCTTTTCTTACAACTACACAACTTGTGTAAGGGGTGGATAGAGTAGCCTAAACCCATACTCAAGTAAAAGTATTACCCCTTGTTCGAAATAATAACTCAAGTACAAATACCTTCCTAAAAAATAGCTTTTTTAGTAGTAACTAGCTTATAGACATTCAGCAGAACTTCTTAATGCTTGTAGCATCTGTTGATGTAGGAGCTGATCTTCTGGTGGTGTAGCAAGTGACCATAACATAAAGAAAATAAATAGAAAAAAGTAACTAGTAACTAAATGTTGATAGTTAAAATGTAACTCTGAAAAAGTAAATATATTATGATTTGAAAATACTCAGGAAAGTCTCTCAAAACAATGTTAATAACTGTAGCAATTAAAAATAACTAAGAAGAAACACTATAAATCTCTCCATTCTTTCAAATTCTTTTTGTATTATAGTATTATTGGACTACTATAGTATTTGTTTAGTGAAAGCAAAAATTCAGTTCAACTAAATATGAACTTGCAGTACAAGCAAGAACGGTTTATAGTCTCAAGAGGCCCCTGGGCAAGTTAAAAAGGGCTTGTTTTCAGTTAATTGTTTCAGTGATGTCACAAAAACTTGTGCTTTTGCATATATCCACCTATTCAATCTACAAAAGTTTAGCCCCCTTGTGTGTTTCAGCCTGGGGTTCTTTTTGAATGAGACATAATATGAGGCAGACAAGAACAAAGGTCATTTGCATATTTCAGTCTTAAAGGCACAGTTACAGAAATAGCCATAGAGAGATTGAGAAATAGTAATGCAAAAATTTATTTTGACAGATTTGGTTGATAAAATCACACAAATGTCAAAGAAAAATGAAAAATGTTGGGTATGGGCCTTTTAATAAACCAGTGACATTTGTTTTTATGCGCTCCGCGCAGTGCTGAAAAAATACACAATGAAACATACACTAGACTTTTATTTCTTGCAGTTATATTTCTACATATTTTATGTGCTAGAGTGCTTTTAATTACTTTTTAATTTTAATTAAATTTTGGAACACTGTGCAAAATGTAAATAAAAATAAAATGAAATGATGTGAAAATCATTTAAACCTTATATCTCATTGAAAATAGTACAAAGACAACAAAACAAAAGTTTTAAACTGAGAAATTTTGTCATTTTTTGAAAAATGTATGCCCATTTTGAATTTGATTCCAACAACACACTCAAAAACTTTTGGACAGGGGAACACCACTTCGTTTCATCACCTTTTAACAACACAGTACGCATTTGGGAACTGAGGAGACTGACTGCTACAGACCAATGCTGTAATACATACAGAATGTGGTTTGACATTGTCTTGCTGAAATAAGCAAGGTCTTCTCTAAAAAAAAAAACATTGTCTGGATGGGAGCATATGTTGCCAAAACATGTTTGTATCGTTCAGCATTAATGGCGCCTTCATAGATATGCCAGTCACCCACACCAATACCAATGTCTGACCACATAAATGCTCTTCTGGATAAATGGACAAAAAAAATCCCACCAAGTTTTTATAGCTGCAAAGGGTGGATCAACTCCATATTATTGTCTATGGATTTAGAACTGGATCTCATAAAAGCTCCTGTGGTTGTAATGTGTAGGTGTATTAATACTTTCGTCCATATAATGTATGCCAATACCCATGATGACTATTAATTCACCCAAATGGCAAGTCATGTAATATTATTTTTTTCTTTGAGCACATAACACAAGAAACAAATGTCACAAATGCTATGAGGGGCGTATATTACCATTAAATATACTGTTTTCCTTTTTTCATGTCTTGCTTTATTGTTTCATGGTGAACCATACGTTTTCATTATTAATGAAAGGAAGTCAGTAGCAAATAATTAGGATTTATTCATATTGCACCCTGCAAAAGTCAGAGACCACCCTTTGTTTCTTTAAATTCCAGTCAAAGTCACCCCCTTATCCAGGAGATATCAGGAGATATTTCTGAGGAGAACAGAGGTAATCCACATACATAGAAATGAGAAAAGTCAAAGGAAAGCGATGGGGGGAAAAAGACAAAAGGCAGTAAAATACCGTTTTTGTCTCAAAGGGAGAGACACAAACCTGAAAACATACTGATGGTTTTTAGTTAACAATACAAAGTGAGGAAAATGCCATAAGCGAAAAGGGAGAGAAGAGGACGAGAAAATTTGATATCCATCATGAAAAGGTCTCACTCTGAGAATCAGGTCCATTTGAGTGTAAATCATGCTTTAGGGGTTTTCAATGCATATCAAACTCAAACTTATACTCAGGTCATTTGATAAGTATTAGAAGGGGTGAAGGAAGGTCCAGAGAAGTAGACGAAAAGAATAATTATTCTGTTTTGGAATTTGCATGATCAAAATGGGACAGACTGTAGCCTAAAGCTTTTCATAATTATTCCTTATAGAAAACTCAATTTCATAGGAGCATGCCAGGGTGCAGCATAAGACAGGTTTGGAGAAGAGTTTGAGAGCCTCATACACAGTGACAACTTGAATTAACAGCAGTGGTCACATGTGGCTTGTAAGTGACAGAACTTACAAAGAATGAAATTTATGTAACATCTATCTATTCCTATATGCACTGTTTCTGTGAAATATGTTTTTTTTACATTGAAAATAATAGGTTTATTTAAAATTATATTGATTCACTTATGGTAACTCTGGTTACTAACCTGACAACTAAGCTGAGCTACCCATGTCAGCCAACAAACAGCCTTTTTTTTCAGAGAGCCAAGATCCATGTCTTGGCTTGGATGTAAAGTTTTTATGAACTATAAAAAGATTGCCTATATAAGTTGTTTGTGAATGGTCAAAAAATGTGTTATAATTATTAATTCAATTAGAAACAACTTTGTTAATATGCAATTAAAACATAAAGGGCAGCAGTGACTTGTTGTTTGCCAAATAGTCTGCGTTGCTTATTTTACTTTGTTTTTTTTATCAGTCAGCATTATATCTGCCAGCTTCATAAGAAATTTACATTCACCAGATATAACAAATTACAGTTGCCTTTTTAATGTATGCATTATAACTGCTTATTAATGCTGTTTAAAGTGTTAATGACCTAAATAATAACATTTATTAAGTGATTTTAAACCATTCATTTATATGAGTAGTCTTCTTGTAAAATGCTACCAAAAAAGCATTAACTTCTATAGAACATTATCATTACATGGAGGTTCTTTAAACTTTAAAATAAGCTATTCCCATTCACAAATCTCATTATAAAATGGTTCTTTGACAAACCATCCATTGAAAGTGATTCACTCCAAAAAACCCTTCCTGGCATCTTTACTTTTAAGCGTGTACGAATTCAAGCTGGTATCACATCAAAGGAGGAAATACCTTAAAAATAAATGACAAGTGAAAGAGTATCAGCCAAGAATTTGGATACAAGACACAATGCCCCAGAAAGGTGCTGTGAAAGGGAATGTATTACATGCTATGATGCACACTCATACTAAGGCCATTTAGTAGGAGTGAGAGTTACCTCTTTTTGCCCGTCTTTCATATTTCTCTCATCTTTTTGAAATATGCCCCATCTCATCTGCTTTTACTTTTGCTTTCTCTCCTCTGCTCTCACATCTACGTTTGATAATGCAGAACGGAGGGCGACGCTGACCCCTGTCTGCCCAAATGTGACACCTCACCCTCATGTATGACCTCTAAGGTCTGCTCTGACAGCTTGATTAATTGCACACTTCTATGATTCATGCGCAAGAAATATTTTCAAATAATGGACAACAGGTGGTCTTCAAGGACATGGCTGGGTGAAAATGTGTGAATATCAGGCATGTAACAAAGTTAGTAATTTATGACACAGAGCTGTGGCAATGTCAAACATGGGCTATATCATGCCTTGCAAAAGAATAAAATATCTTTCCTCCCAAAGATAATGCAACATATGGCTTGTATGTAACAGAACAAACATAACTGGAAATCTATGCTACATTCGACTTTTTTTACGTATGGATCATATTTGCATTGAAAAACATTTGCATTCAAGTTACTTGATTCAGATGGGCACATCATTTCCATATGAATACACTGTGCACACACACACTATTATATATGATATGACGTAAGTACTTTATTACTTAAATTGTTAAAGACTTGCATGGCTGCAGACATGGCTGCAAGTTCACTGCTTCTGTATAATGTCAGAATATTTAAAATATATATTCAGAAATGATATATATTTTCATATGTTCTTATACATTTTATAGCTCTTTTGACAACAATTCTTCTGGGCAAGAGGATATTATTCTTTGTTCAGGTCTCCATGCTTCTGAGCTTTACAGGAAAACAGTGATCTGAAGGCATCTTATTTGTGTGTGCATCTTACTTTTGCTTTGTAAAAGCAAATTATACAAAAGCAAATGTTTTAAAATCCGTGTTGTTGTTGCTGAGTAACCTAAGTAATTAATGTGCTATCTTTACCTTAGCTTTCTGTTAATGTATTGATTTTTCATCATGTAAAGTGTGAGGAAAAATACTTGCAAAAGGTAGTGATGACTGAATACATTGTATTGTGCTCATGGTACATAAAAAATAACACATTCAGAATATATTTAGAGCACATATTGATACACATTGAAAAAACTCAGAATTTCTACTTGATTCACACTGTTGCTTGTTATTACTTGTTGGTAGTTTTCTTCATGTAATTCTTCTGTTAATATGTTTAATAACAAGTTCACTTATGTAAATGAAGTAACTAAATTCTCAAATATTAGCTCTCAAGACCTGCTTCAGTCCACTAATGCTCCCATAATTCCATTGTCATCTCAGGAACTAAGCAAACAATTCATCACATCCTATTAGAAAATCTTACAATTTTGAGTATGAAGTGGGCAGCTATGGGAGTTTTTGTTAGTAGCAGGTATGTGGCTTGCCTGTAGCTTTTAAAGTAAGAAAACTGGCAAAAACTTTACAGTAAGGGTGCATGAAACAGCATTAAAACAATCACTTGCTCTGGTTTGTAGAAGGGGTCTAGATGAAGAGCTGCACTGCATGCTACGGCCCCCTCCATCAAATAGATCTCTGTAGTTGAGTGACATTCTGTCTGCATTATGCCTATATAAGGAACTCTGGGTCTAAGCCCGATTCCGCTCTGGCTAGAATGAATGCGGTTTTCAAAAAATCTCTTCTATCACATTGTGGTAAATAAAATGTTCAGAACTTGATATGCTTACATTTTTCTCCTGAATATCACTGCATCCGCTAAATTCCGAGATCATTAAAGAGTCTTAATACAAATATCACCAACATTGTAAATGATGATCTCCCTAAATGTACTCTGAGTTTAAATAAAGGTTGATTGATTGATTGATATTGCTACATGCAAACTAAAACTGATGTGCATCAATCCTTAAATGGTGCAGCAGTTGTTATAATGTCTTAGGTGCCAGAATGTAAGTGCTGCACTATTTAAGGTGGACTTGGAAAATTTGAACAAGAAGCTGGTGAATGTCCTGAAAAAAATGTCCTCAGTAAATACTACCAGCATTAAAACAATAATGAGGATATTTTGGTAGCCAAAATATGCTTATCAGGGGGTAAGCAGTAATATTACACTGAGTCTGGGCTGAATTAACATGAGTGCAAATAAGTTTGTAGAGCTTTTCAAATCAAGGTTATGAGCAGAACGTAAAGTGCACCATAACTTAACAGACAAACCTGTTTCTTTTGTCATTCTTTTCATATGTTCTCAGTCTGTACACTGACATACACTACCACATTGGCAAAGTGTGCTGGTTTGCACATCTAATGACGTCAGTTCAGTTTGCAGTAGAATTAGCTTGCTTAAAGCAATATTTATATTTTGACTCTTTAATAATCTCATAATTCAGAGCATTCAGTAATATTTGAGAGAAGATTGTTCATAAAACATATCAGCTTTAGAACATTTTTGATTATGACAGGATGCAAAAAGGCATTTTTTCAAAAACTCCACTCATTCTTCTTATAGAGAAATTCCTTTTAGACCGGAGTTCTTTATATGGGCATAAGAGCATGCAGCCCACTACAAAATATTGTTGTTTTGTGCTGGCAACGTCATTATATGCTAGTTTAAAGTGTGTGTATAAATTTTGCTTGTGCTTATGTGTTGACCCAAGGGTTATTTTTGTATGGGCTCTTAGTCACCACGGAGTTGAGTTTTATGGATGGGGTGACCTCCTCTTCTACTTAATGCTTCTGTGTATTTTTTGCTAGTGTAAATAAAAAGAATTTCTTCTAGCAGAAATCAAGGTTTCTCCCATGTCTCCTTCTTCGCCAAGACATTATAATACCTTACTTCCTGTGTGATTAGTCATTATTTCATGCATGCAATACAATTCATCATGAATATGCATATTCTGGCACCTGAGCGCGTAGCGAAGCACACATCACCAGATAGCTAAACACTTTTGCAAACTTGTATTGAGTAGCACTAGAAAACTTCAGTGACGAGGAAGCATCAAGTAGAGTTGACTTGTATGTCCGTTTATTGAAGTCCCAGTACTTCAATACAGTGTGTTGCAGTAATTTTAGTATTATACTTGTGAAACTGAAACAACGTACAAACATAACTTGAGTTACAATTAAATATAAGCAGAAATAATCCCTAAGAATCTAGATGAACTGATCTACTTACAAACAAAGATTCTCCGAGGTTAACACAAACAGATGTTGTTGGATGAATAAGTGGATGTCACCCATGCGGCTCTCTAGCTCTCTAACTTGATTGAGGCAAAAATGGCCTACAATTGTCTGACTACAACCCATGTGACTCTTAACAACCAATGGGAAGATTAGCATCTAAATAATAAAATAATGGAAGTGCCCAGTAGAGAGGGCTATAACTACAAAATAAAAATGAAAGCATGTAACATAACACTCCCTGCCTGGAATTGAAGACAATTCCACTATGAAAGATGAAACACTCAAAGGTGAAGAAGTGTCTGAGTGGTCCTTAGGAGACAAGAGCACCACCACCTCAGTGATGGGGCACAGGAAGACCTTGGAAGTACCTTGGAGACCTTGAGCTCCAACTTCCTGACATTGCCATCACTGCCAGGGAAGGTTTTCAGGACCAAAGCCATAGGCCACTGGTTTCTCTGCACTTGAGTATCACGAAGAAGTACTACATCTCCCTCCTTGATGTTGGGATGACTCTTCTGCCATTTGCAACGACCCTGCAGGATAGAGAAAGATACTCATGCCTCCATCTCTCCCAAAAGATGTTGGTCAAGTGTTGGACTCTTCTCCACTGTTGGCGATGGAGATCTGCATCAACGAAACACCCAGGAGGAGGGGCAGAACTGCAGACTTTTTGTGTAAGAATCATCATTGGAGTCAGAAGGGATGGAGCACTTGCATCTGTTGAGATGGACGTCAAAGGTCTGCCGTTAATTATCGCAGACACTTCTGCCATGAGAGTGGACAGAACATCATGGGTAAGATGAGAAGGTTGAACTTGGGACAGCATAGAATCTAGAATTATCCGGGATACTCCAATCATTCTCTTCCACTCCACCCATGTGAGAGGAATGGGAAGGATTAAAAATCCATGTGCAACCTTCTTTGCTGAGGAATTTAGTGACAGTATTCTCCTTGTCTTCTTGCAGGAGTATCTTGAGCTCTTTGCAGGCTCCCTTGAAATTTGTGCCACAGTCTGAGCTCTATATGAACAGCACGCACGCTGAGGCAAGTAAAGATAACTGCCCACCTTTTGCTGTTGGTAGCACCTCCACATCAACGCCTAAATTGGTGAAGGGTGGCTCTGTACTCAGACGATCTGAAGGAAGGTCAGACATTTTTTGCTTGGCTGTCCTACCTCAGAGCTTCTTGCATAGGACACACTTGTACAAATGTTTTGCAATGCATCTCTTTGCCACAACAATCCAAATGCCATCTGAGCGTATAGCTCCCTCCGTGAACACCCGGCCTTGATGTCTCACTCTCTCATGATAGTATCTGATGAGCAGAGTATCAATGTGACTGCAACCAGGGATGATGAGAGGGCGTTTCTCCTCTCCGGACAGAGATGACTGATCAAGCCGACCTCCAATTCTCAAGAGTCCATCTCCATCAAGGACAGGATCCAACTTCCTTAGTGAACTGTTGTTCGGGATATCTCTCCCTTGCTTCAGACAAGTTACCTCAGTGTGATATACTTCACCTTGGGCGCATCTAATGATGACCTGTTTTGCTTTTGACAGGCTGTCAGGTGAGTGGATTTTCAAACATAGATGCCAACCTCTACATGTTTCTACTGTGTTCTGATTTGTATTCTTGGCTTTGTGGGTCTCGATTATGTGGATTAGAGTGGCTATGGCCCTTAGGAGAGACTGCCATGTAGAGAACCTTTCAAATCACTGACAGCCCAGGTTTGTATTGCTGCACACTGTGAGCTGGGATCGAACTTCCACATCAAACTCTGGGTCTTCAAGTTTGTAATTTGCCACCGCAGGAGTGTCTTCTGAGGGTAGCAAAAGGAATTTTGGTCCAGTAAGCCAGTTAGTTTTGGAGTGTAATGCTGCAGGTACTGCCCTAGTTGCTACGGCTGCTGGGTTCTGGCTGGTGGGTATGTACTGCCACTGTTCATGGCTTGAGAACTTCCTAATGCGGGCAACATTGTGAATGTAACCAAGCACGACTTTGCTGTCCATATAAAACCTTGTGTCATCCAATTTGACACTCAGTTATCTAGACACTAGTTCTGCAATCTCAACTGCTAGGACGGCAGCCCCCAGCTCTAGTCGTGGGACTGTATGAACTGACATGGGAACGAGCTTGGCTTTCCCCATGATGAATCCTACATGGTTCATGCCATTGCCATCTACCACCTTTAAGTAGGCCACTGCAGCAATGGCCTTCACTGAAGCGTCCGAAAAAACATGCAGTTCCACACTGGGCATTGGTGACAGAGGTCCTTGTAAAGCAACGTGGAGTCTCAAAGTGGTCAAGTGCTTGAAGTGATTCTCTCCAAGTCATCCACTTTCTTTCCTTTTAAGTTGGCAGGGTTTCATCCTAGTCAACTGTATTGTGGGTGAGTTCTCTAAGCAGGAACTTTCCTTGTATTGAGATTGGTGCCACCAGACCAAGTGGATCGAACAAACTGTTCGCAGTGGCGAGCACACCTCTGTGTGTGTATGGCTTTGTGGTGGGGGTGACCTGGAAGGTGAATGTATCATTTGTCAGGTCCCAGTTCAATCCCAGGCTGTGTTGCACAGGGGGAGAGTCAACATCTAAATTGAGATTCCTCAAGTCCTTGGCATACTCAGAGGATGGAAATGCCTGCATCATTGACAGACAGTTTGACGCAATCTTATGTAGGTGTAAATTTGACATAGCCAGCATATCTCGTGCAGAGTTGAGAAGGTCAATGGCTTCACTTGCAGAAGGCGTAGAAAAAAGGCCGTCATCGACATAGAACTCTCTATGAATTAACTCCTTAGCTGCATGACCAAACTCATCTTCTCCATGAAGGGCAGCCCGTCTGAGGCCATAAGTTGCCTCTGCTGGCGAGGGGCTGTTGCCAAAAACATGAACCCTCATATGGTATTCCACAACTTCGTCTGCAGGGTCATTGTTTTTGAACCAAAGGAATCTGAGGAAGTTCCGATGGTCTTCCCTCACGATGAAGCTGTGAAACATCTGCTCCACGTCTACAGTGACAGCAATCTTTTCACGTCGAAAGCGTATCAGCACTCCCAACAAACTGTTGTTCAGGTCTGGTCCGGTCAGTAAGACATCATTAAAAGATACTCCAAGATGTTTAGCACTGGAGTCGAACACGACTCGGATTTGACCTGGCTTGTGAGGGTGATAAACTCCAAATATGGGGAGGTACCAGCATTCTTCTCCCTTTGCAAGAGGAGGAGCCAGCTCTGCATGATCTTGATCAAAGATCCGCTGCATGAAGAGAAAGAAGTGCTGTTTCATCTCGGTCTTTCTTTCAAGAGTTTGACAAAGAGAGTGAAAGCAGCTTAAAACTTATTCTCTGTTGTTAGGCAGATGTGTTCTTGATGTGCGGTAGGGCAGTGGGGCTACCCAGTTGTTCCCTTCATCAATGAACATCTCCTTATCCATAAGCTCGATAAACTGTTTGTCCTCAACAGAGAAGGCAACCTTGTTATCATGCTCTGTGTGCAGAAATATCATGATGCCCAAGGACTCAGGACATGGAGCTGGAACAGAGGTTAACAGTGAGCTTTGTACATCATGAGAACAGCAAAACCTCTGATCATTCCCAGTGAGCTTCTCTTTCAGAGTGAGATGGTTTAGGCAAGGTGTAAAGTAAGAGTGATGTCCATTCTCAAGGACCTGAGTTTGAAAAACTCTTGTTTCTTTAGGTTTGTGAGCTGCCCCTAGACAGGCCTCACCTATGATAACCCAGCCAAGGTCCAAGCGTTGGGCATAAGGAGCATGGTTGGGACCATTGCTCTGATTTTTCACCTTGTGGACCTGCAGGACTTCACGCCCGAGAAGTAGGAGGATCTGAGCTTCTGGATCCAGTGGGGGAATGTGTTTAGCAATGGAGTTAAGGTGAGTATGATGGCTTGCTACTTCTGGAGTAGGTATTTCTGACCTGTCTTGAGGAATATAGTTGCACTCTATAAGTGTTGGAAGATTAATACTGAGACTTTCATCCAAAGGTTGAGCAACAAAGCCTGGAGCTCTCCTTCCAGACATCTCTGTAAGGCCAGCACAAGTGCGGAGTGTGTAGAGTGCATCAGTGCCCTGAAGGCCAAAGAGGTTAAAGAATTCTGTCCTGGCAAGTGACCGGTTGCTCTGGTCATCAAGAACAGCGTAGAGCTTCACTGACTTCACTGGTTGTCCCTTAGGGTGTACCCTGATTAGGCAGATTTTAGAGCAGGAGTGTGGACTGTTATTTTCTCCACAGACGTCTGTACACTTGGAGTTCACATCAGTCTTCTCCTCCCCGCCATCCTCTGTCTCAGGGGTCTGGCTGTGCCATGGAGCTGGTCCAGGATGAAGAGCTGCTATGTGTTTGACACTGCTGCACTCTTTGCACTTGACTGCTACCTTACAATATTTGGCGACATGTTCCTTTGAAGAGCAACATCTGAAACATATACCAGTTTCTTTGAGAAATGCCTTGCGTTCTTCAATGGTTTTTGCTCTAAAGCCTCTACAGTGTTTAAGAGGATGTGGCTTTTTATGTAGGGGACACTGCCTACTAACATCTGGCCTAGCACTAGAGTTCCCTGTTGAGTCAAATTCAGATGTAGAAGAGAGCTCTGTTGCATGTGAGGAGATAAAGTTTTTGGAACTTTCCACCCTTTTAACAGCACTGTTCACCTGCATTGTTGTAGCAGCTGAGGAGTGCAAAGAGAAACTGGGGTCATTGCGGATGTAAGCTTCTCTGCAGATGAATTCAGTAAAGTAGGCGAATGGTGGGAAATTTACATTGAACTGTAATTTGTAATTACTCCCTTGAGTGATCCATTTCGCTTGGAGGCTAAATGCCAATCTCTCCACTATGTGCTTCAGCCCTCTTGCAGTGTCAAGGTAAGTCAGTTCTGGTAGGATGCCTTCATGCTTTGCTGATACTATCTCCTGTAGCAGGTCACCAAGTTCTCGAAGTTTCTGGGATTCTTATTGCTGATTTTCAGAAACAGTTCTAATCTGTCAAAGAGCACCTTCTCAATCATTTCTGGTGACCCATAACACTCCTGAAGTCGAGTCCAAGCCATTCTTAGTCCTAAAACCGGGTCATTGATGTGGACAGCTCGAATCCTCTTGAAGATTTTGGGCCTAACCACTTAATTAGCAGATCAAGCTCCTCACTGCTGGGCAGTCCTGTTTCTTTAATGGAGTTTAAAAAACCTTTTCTTCCATGACCAGTAGCTTTCAGGTCGATCATCAAATTTGGTAAGACTGGAAGTGAGCAATTTACATTTAGCAAGAAATCTAGCAACATCACTAAATCCTGTATAGGTGAATGAGGAAGCTTGTGGAGTTTGTTCATGAGGAGTGGTGTGGGGTGGCTGATGTGACCATCTAAGGTGTGAGGCATGAAGGTTAGCTTCAGGACGTGGCTCAGTTATGTTAATGCCAGCTTTGGTTAAATTGGAAGTGGCACTGTTGAAGGTGACAGGATAACATTGATGGGGCTGACAATCCATTGCTGTAGGATCAGAAGCCGTTTTAGAATGAGACTCAACATACTCGCTGGTTCTTTGTCGTGGAGACTGAGTTGGAAGAAATACGCCTGAAGCTCTGTTGCCTCTCTTTGACTCTGCTACTGAAGATTCAAGAGCGTTAGCCTTAGCTTCAACAACTGCAATTTCTTTCTCTAGTTTTATTGTAGCGAGAGCAGCATCCATACGAGCTCTCTCTATTAATAGCTAATTTTCCTTCTTCACAAAGGCTGAACAAGCTTGTGTAGCTGACACTTTAGCTCTTGCTTTAGCTACAGCTAGACTTGTAGAAGACTTGCTTGAACTTTAGCTAGAGATACTAACTACTGACCTTGTAAGAAGTGTCTCATCTGCTGGCTGATCTGTCTGCTGTACATCTTGTGTGGTAGCATCCATCTTGTAGTTTATGGGAGATCAGTCTAGTACAACTGGAATGGGAAATTGGCGGTCTTTCACTTACTCACGAGGTAATCTGCTGTGTAGAACCCGCTGTCAGGCAAGCCAGGGGCAACAGTGGCAAGGAAAAACTCCCTCAGAGTTGAGGAAGAAACCTTGGGAGGAACCAGGCTCTCCAGGGGGGGACCCATTCTCCTCTGGTCAAACTACCTACAAGTGATTATACTACTAATATTAATAGCAGTAGTATTAGTAGTAGTAATAGCTAGGAGTCTATGAAAACATCAGTGTAGGGTGGGCAGCTAGTCCAAGGTAGGTGGTGGTAGCTGGGGCATGGGCAGCTTAGAGAAAATGGTCGGTATAACTGGAACTGCCTTATCATGGTTCAAATCATACTTGACCGATCGTTTTCAGTTTGTGAGGGTAAATAATATACCCTCCAATTATACAAAGGTTAGATATGGAGTTCCACAAGGCTCTATCTTAGGACCGTTATTATTTACGTTATACATGCTCCCCCTGGGCAAAGTTATTAGAAAACATAATGTTAATTTTCATTGTTATGCAGACGACACGCAGCTCTTCATATCAGCCAAACCTGATGACAAACAGAGAATAAAGAAAATGGAGGATTGCGTAAAAGATGTGAAATCATGGATGTCACACAACTTTCTTCTATTAAATAGTGATAAAACAGAAGTTCTTCTATTAGGCCCTAAAGCTGCTAGAAATAAATTATCACACCTAATGTTGAATCTGGCCGACTTCTCAGTCACACCTGGTTCAACAGCTAAAAATCTTGGCGTTATCATAGATTCAGATCTAGCATTTGATAAACACATATCTAATGTTACTAAAACAGCTTTTCTACATCTCCGTAACATCGCCAAGCTAAGAAATGCTTTATCCTTACATGACGCAGAAAAATTAGTACATGCCTTCATTACGTCAAGGCTAGACTACTGTAATGCGCTACTGTCAGGATGTTCTAGCAGTAACTTAAATAAACTTCAGCTAGTTCAAAATGCTGCAGCCAGGGTCCTTACTAAAACTAGAAAATTTGACCATATTAGTCCAGTCCTATCAGCTCTTCACTGGCTTCCAGTCAAATTCCGCATAGACTATAAAATTCTCCTGTTAACGTATAAAGCCCTACATGGGCTCGCTCCTGAGTATCTGAGAGACCTTATCTCCTATTATGAACCACCACGATTACTTAGATCACAGGGTGCTGGCTTCCTAGTAGTTCCCAAAATTCAGAGAAGCTCTGCAGGAGGAAGAGCTTTCTCTTATAAAGCGCCCCAACTCTGGAATAATCTCCCCGATAATGTTCGGGACTCAGACACAGTCTCAATCTTTAAGTCTAGACTAAAAACTTACTTGTTTAGTTTAGCTTTTGGTAGTTAATGTTAATTCCCTTTAGATAAGGCTGCAGATCCAGGGGTTCATGGACATAGTGAATTGTGGGTAAACTGAGATGCTGGTGCTGCTGTCACTCACTACATGCAGTCACTCAGGTTTGTGGACGGTGGAGTGGGTGAATGCCAGTGTCTCAGGGAGCCTCCGTGTCTATGTTACCTTCTGGCTCTCTCCCTTTAGTTAGGCTGTCATATTCAGACCTGCCGGAGTCATTAGTCACACTCTGATAATTTTTTACATTTTCTGTTCTTCATAAATCCAGTCTAAACTAATTCCTAAATCTTTCCTTCCTCCGAGTTACTGACTGTCCACCGGTCCGGCCCAATACTGATGGATGTCCCACCCTCAAGTCCCCCTGTCCCCCTGATTGACCAGACTGATGGAAGTTTCTGGAACGCAGCTTCTCCACTACAGATCACATCCAAATCTATATGAACTCTAATTGTTTCCACTGTTGATTATACACACCTGAATATATTAGAACTGCGTGGATGTAAAATTGACTTTTCAATGTTTAACTTATAAGTTGTCTGACCAGTGGTAGGATGGTCCCCCCCTTTAGATGTGAGTCTTGGTCCTCCCGAGGTTTCTTCCTCCTCCAGCTCTGAGGGAGTTTTTCCTTGCCTCAGCGCTCACGGGGGTTCTGTATATTCTGTATATTATGTTCAGTGTTTTGTCTGATTCTCTGTGCTGTGATTCCCATTTTTGTAAAGCTGCTTTGTGACAACATCAGTTGTAAAAAGTGCTATATAAATAAATTTGATTTGATTTGATCTGGTCTGAAGTGGGCAGCAGAAGGGCTCGACAGTCAGTCGTCCTTCAGTGTCTGGCCGGACATGTGGGCAGTTGTATACTCGGAAAAAAGGCAGGGAGAGGGAATTAGTTTTATTCTGTCTGTTTGTACATAAAACAGGGGATGTAAACATTTACAGTGTGTGGCTAATGACTCCGGCAGATCTGACTATGACAGCTTAATTAAAAGGAGAGAACCAGAAGGACACACAGAGCACTTTGAAACAGTTTGGCATCCCTCCGCTCCCCCGTCCACAAACCTGAGTGACCGCGTGCGAGCAGTGGGACAACAGCAACAGCATCTCAGTTTACTGTAATTCCCTGTGTTCATGGACCATTGGATCTGCTGCCATTATCTTAGGGGGAACATTACCTACCAAAAGCTAAACTGAACAAGTGAGTTTTCAGCCTAGTTTTAAAGATTGAGACTGTGTCTGAGTCCTGAACATTTTCTGGAAGATCGTTCCAGAGTTTGGAGGCTTTATAAGAAAAAGCTCTTCCCCCAGCTGCAGCCTTGTGAATTCTAGAAACTGTTAATAAGCCAGCACTCGGATCTGAGAAGTCATGATGGCTCGTAATGGGAAATAAGGTCTTGCAGGTACTGAGGAGCGAGTCTATGTAGGGCTTTGTATGTCAATAAAAGAATTTTATTATTAATACGGAATTTAACAGGCAGCCAATGAAGTGAAGATAGCACTGGACTGACATGACGACATTTTCTAGATTTAGTGAGGATCCTGGCTGCGGCGTTTTGGTCTAGTTGAAGTTTGCTTAAATTCCTGCTCCTACATCCTGACAGCAGTGTGTTACAGTAGTCTAGCCTAGAAGTAATAAAGGCATGTACTAGTGTTTCTGTGTCACGCAGGGATAGGGCATTTCTTATCTTGGCAATGTTGTGAAGATGTAGAAAAGTTGTCCTAGTGATGCTGCCTATGTGTTGATCGAATGATAAATCTGAATCAATTATGACGCTAAGATTTTTTGCTGCTGAGCCAGGTGTGACTGTAAAGTCAGTGAGATTTAAAATGAAATCTGGTAGTTTATTTCTTGCCAATTTTGGACCCAGAAGGAGAACCTCTGTTTTGTTACTGTTTAGTAGGAGGAAGTTCCGTAACATCCAGCATTTCACGTCTTTTACACAGTCCTCTATTTTCTTTAATCTGTATTTGTCATCAGGCTTGGCTGATATGTACAGTTGAATATCGTCTGCATAACAATGAAAGTTAATGCCATGGTTACTTATAACTGTGCCTAACGGTAACGTGTATAGTGGAAATAATAATCGTCCTAAAATAGAGCCTTGCGGAATTCCAAATCTTACTTTTGAATAATTGGAAATTGTTTACACTGACGAACTGATAACGTTCTGTTAGGTAAGATTAGAACCATGATAGGGCTGTCCCTGTGATTCCAACCATATTTTCTAACCTTTCTAGGAGAATATTGTGGTCTATTGTATCGAAAGCTGTGCTGAGGTCAAGAAGCACTAACAGGGATACGTAGCCTTGATCAGAGGCAAGATCATTAGTTATCTTAACTAGAGCTGTCTCAGTGCTAATGATGTGGCCTAAATCCAGATTGGAATTTTTTATATATATGGTTCTTATGTAGATATGAACTAAGTTGTTGGGCCACAGCTTTTTCTAAGATCTTCGATATAAATGGTAAGCTAGAAATAGGGCTGTAATTAGACAATATGCTAATATCAAGATTTGGTTTCTTGATCAGAGGTTTGATAACTGCTAGTTTAAAAGCTTTGGGAACATAGCCCAGACTAAGGGACAAGTTTACTCTAGTTAAAAGAGGGTTTATAATGACTAGCAGTACTTCTTTGAGTAATTTTGAGGGAATTGCATCGAGTATTCAGGTTGTGCAGTTTGCAGAGGAGATAATCTTCTCTAGCTCTAGCTGTGGGAGTGGGTGAAAAGTTTCCAGGCTCTTTTCTACAGCTGTGTTTTGTTTTATATCAGCCAAGTCAGATGACAGGAAAGTTGGATTTATTACTGTGGGTTGAATTTGTTGTCTAATATTTTAAATTTTATTATTAAAGATGTCCATAAAAACTTCACTGGTGAAAGTTGCTGGGACTTCTGGTTCAGTACCTCCCTGATTTTTTGTGATTTGGGAAATCACACTGAACAGAATTCTAGGATTATATTTATTGTTCTCGATCAGCGAGGAGAGATATGCTGAGCGAGCTTTAGTGAGAGCATTTCTATACTCTATAAGGCTGTCCTTCCAGGCAGAGTGGAACACTTCCAGCTTGGTTTGTCACCATTTCCATTCTAGTTTCCGAACTTTTTGTTTTAAGGTACGTGTTTTATCGTTGTACCATGGGGTGAGCTTTTTCTGCTTTATTCTTTTTATTTTAAGTGGCGCCACATTTTCTAAAGTGGATCGGAAGGTATTTTCTAAATAATCGGTTAGTAAATATAGTTACATTGGGTCTGATGGAATGGAGATTGGGGTTGATAGTTCTGGCAGATTTTCTGTAAATTGTAGGGCAGTAAAAGGTTTTATTGAGCGCTTTGTAGAATAACGAGGGGACGTACATATATTATGGCTAAGATGTAGCTCATATGAAATTAGGTAATGGTTGGAGATTGCTGAGGTTAGGGTAGGGCAGGCTGAGGGTAAGATATTAAGCTTGTCTATGTTAAGACCTAGTGTCAAAACTAAATCTAACGTGTGACTACAGTAGTGTGTAGGCCCTGTTACATTTTGAGTAATACAAACAGAGTCTAAAATTGAAGTAAATACCTTTTTTAGTGGGTCATCTACCTTCTCAAAGTGAATATTAAAATCTCCTACAATTATTATTGTTACTTTATCATTGCACACAGCCAGGTTTGCAGCAAAATCATTCAATTCTTTCAAAAATAAGCAATGCTATTTCATATACCTTTATTTTAAACTGTTACTAAATTTATACGTTCATTTATGTCATACTATACTCAACCGACTTTAACCGACTGAATTTTACAATGAAATCTGAAAACATATTTTTCCTTCTCCAAAGCTCAGTCTTAGAAGTTTGTTTCATTTGATGCCCCCTTACAATTCATGAAATCCCAAACCACACTCAGTGACAATAATGTCACATCCAGACTCATTTTTATTACACATTTCAGATGTCTGGTTTTGGTGTTTCACTGCAAAAGTTTTCCTCTGCTTTGTCTGTTTCCTTTTCTCAGTAGTAGTTTATTACAGCTACACGTCCTTTTAGAACCATAGCACAGTTTTTATTGTGGAAGGATAGACAGAATCACCTGTAACATTTCTCAGATTTGAAGCAACAATGGACCTTGATTTTCTCCTATCTCTCAAAGAAGAAAGCTACAATACTGTTTATCTGATGCCGACAGTTTTGGTGGTCTGTCTAGTCTTGCACAGTTATTAGGAGGTCTTATTCTGTATATCATTTACTAATATTTTGAACTCCAGTTCCAGTGAAAGGTCTTGCTTTATCATTTATTTTTCTTTCCTCTTTTGTTCAAATGGATTATTTTATGTCTGATATCTAATAAGACATTTCTGGAACAACAAAAGTTTGTTTAGGTAGTTACTTCTGTGAATGACAGTACCTCTTTCAAGGGAAACATAATGTCCATAATCCCTTTGGGACCACATTTTGTTGGGAGGACAAACCTTTAACTCATTGACTGTAAGACTGATAGGATGGGGAAGTTAAAGTGCTAGTAGATGTACAAAAATAAAGAGTGGGCAAAATAAACATTGATGGGTTTGATTCTATGCTTAGTGTCAAAATGTTTTGTGCAATTTTTTTTATTCAAATATATGTTTCCTGGTGTTTTCTGGCGTTTATTTAATGGCCTCTTTGACTCTTTGTTCTTATATCACTTTAAAAATGAAGCATAAATTGGCTTTAGTCTGGGGTCTACTGCAATCATAATTCTCTCTTTAAAATAGATATTACACTTTTTTCAGATATGACCTTATTCTTTTGGCCACAGATTAATATAGTTACATTTCATTGCCTCCTTCATGTGTATGCTTTTGGATGGCCTTTCATTAGCATACCCCTGGGCAAAGCTGCCTTTTGGCTTTGATTTGCTTGTTCAAGTGGAGCACTTATGCTTGCTTGTAGCTGTCCCATAGACACTGCCATGATGAGTTCATTTCTGACATTATTATGTGCATGCATTATTATGTACATCATTGTGTGACAGAGGAAGGCAGGGGATTGGAGAGGAAAGTAGGGGTAGGGGTGTGGGGGTAGGCTAGTGACAGCTGGTCAGAGAAAACTTTAATTGAGTGTTAGCTACACTAGCTACACAACATTTTTTTCATTTGTGAAATTAATAAAGCAGAGCTGCACATTTCATATCATTTGGAATACACACTTTTATTATAAATTAACAAGTCCAGGATAAATCACACACAAAAAATCAAATGGCTAGGAATATAATTTGGTTGATGTGATATTTCAGGTTTCTCCTCCTCGAGGCACTACAAAGTAGGGCATTTGGAGGATGATTACCTGTACAGATCTGCTGTCATGCCCTGGAAGAGCACAGACACTGATAATAGAACTCTGTGATGTAAGAAAAAAAAAATTCAACTCCTTTTGTTCTCAATCTCAAGGGCAAATGTATGGCTCGTCCACACAAGAATCCATTTCAGAAGGCCTGGAGGGGGAACTGACAACATGGAGTCCATTCAGTGAGCAGACTTAATAATGTTGACACTGTGGACAGCTGTGGCTGAGTGTTCACTGCCTATGTCAACTTTCACAGATTAGCATGTAACCAGTATGGACATATGAAACATATGAATACTTATGGAATAAATAATGATAAACATGTTTAACCAATATGCACTCTGACTTTTCATTTTTTCTGTCTGAAGCATATGATTCCATTCCAAATCACTCAATGTCTAAATACAAGAAAATTAAGCTCTGGTATAAATATGGAAGAATATGTTTCATTGATATGCACTATGACTGTCTATGTCTGTTCACTGTATGTTTAAAATATGGTCCATTCTAAAACTATTCCCATAACTCTGTATAGTGCCTAGAAAAAATGACAGTTGTGGACACATACTCTACAATTTCCATATTAAATTCACAGCAAATGCTAGGAATAATGCTCACTATATCAGACCCAAAAATGCAGGGTTAGGAACTCCTGTGTGAATTATAAAGTTAGAAGAGAAATTCTGTCTCTTAAAGCTATAAATGAATACAAGAAATAAATCTGATTGTTAACTACTTGTAAGTCATCCCTTTTCACTACTTTCTCTATTGAACAAAGGAATAAAACTCCTCAAACCAGTGACAGTGACAGTGGTGCTGGCAGTAAGTTTGTAATAATGATTGGGCTAAGAGATGTAAAAAGGTGTTATTGAGGAAAACTACATTCAATATGCACACCATCCTGATCATCAAATGATGCTGATTTTATTTCTGAAGCTGAATAATACACACAAACACACACACACACACCCACACACATCTTCTAAGCCGCTTCTCCTTCCGGATCGCGGGCGTGCTGGAGCCTATCCCAGCTGTCATTGGGCAAAAGGCAAGCTGAATAACAGTTAATTAAAAATAACTTTATATAACCTTTCCTGGACTGGGGCCTTGTCAGGGCAGAAGGGCTTATGTGGTCTAGGGATTTTCAGATCCAAGTCATCTGCAGCAGTATGTTTCTGATAGGGTTTCCCAAAGTGAACAGGGAAGACCCAGACTATCTTGATCCAAAGTAGTAAAAATCTTCTTATCTAACTTGCCTGTCAGCTCTTAATTTCCATCTACAGGTTGACAATTTGAAGGATATAAAATTGTGTTATGATCAAGTCAAGTCAAAGTTAATTTATATAGCCCTTTTCACAATAGCTGTTTTCATAAAGCAGCTTTACAGACAAATCCAGGTCTGAGCCCCCATGAGCAAGCCAATTGCGACAGTGGCAAGGGAAAACTCCCTAAGAGCAAGAGGAAGAAACCTTAGGATAAACAAAGACTCAAAAGGGGAAAACATCCTCTGCTGGTCGACATTGGATAGTAGATAGCATTAGTATGAAATATTAAAATACAGAAATGGGGAAAAACAGGTGAAGCAAAGGTTATAATTTGATAGTTTGAGTCTGTGCAGCAGCAGCACAAGATGATCTTTTTTACTGACATTCTAAATACTGAAGAGGAATATAAAAAAGAAATAATATAAATAGCTGTCAGTAACGTTATTTCTATCTCTGTCGCTAATTCACACTCTCAAGTTACATCTTCATTACCTAACAAAGTGTAAAACGATTGATTAAAGCATTCGTCCATACATAGCATTTCAATTAAAATATTTGTAAATATGTGGTTTATTGTACTACATACACTTGCTGGTGTATTAGCTACCATAGCAAAAAACACAATACAACTGGCTTAATTTTCTCTCTCCAGTTCACTCACAAGTTTGGCACGGCAATTTCAAAAGTGGGGGGGGGGGCAGAGAACAAATTCTCTTGTATTGAGAGGTGATGAGTTCTCAGGATTAAATCGGCCACAATTTTCTGATTACTCAGCCGATTTTCACCAAATGTGTTTTGTTATAATCTGCAAATTACACAAAGTTGCATAGACTGCTCTCGGTAACTTTCGATTCTTTGAGAACTGATTGTGCTAATTAGCTAACAGGGATGGGGAGTAACTAAGTAGCACGCTACATTTTGTAGTTAGCTACAACTATTACAGTTTTATGAAATGTAGCTAGTAGCTGTAGCGGCTTGACAGGCTTCAGTGAAGCCGCACAAAATGAGCCACAGAACGCGGTGGGTAACCAGGCTGGTGGCCACTGTACAGTAATGACTGAGCCACTGACAGCTGAGCAAACGGAGCCCTTACTAGTTAATTTTACCATGTAAATTAACATAAAATGTGTGCTGATGTGCTAGTATAGGCTAAAATTATAATATAAATGAAAAGGCAGACTCTTAAGCTCTAGGTCAGCTGTAGCTGTTTCTCTCGCACATCAGTCAGGAATTTTAACATGTAAAATGTCTCTGAATGTCCGACTTTTTCTGAGGCTGAAGTCAGGTTCTCATTCACCAGCTTCTTATCCCCTTTCACATTAAATGGCGCATAAGGCGCCAGAGTTTACATTACTACTGCGCCATTTAAGTTAAGTGATACTTTTTTGATCACACAACCGGGGAAATTCCACCTCCGCATTTAACCCATCCGTGAAGTGAAACACCACATACACACTAGTGAACACACACACACTAGGGGGCAGTGAGCACACTAGCCCGGAGCAGTGGGCAGCCCTATCCACGGTGCCCGGGGAGCAGTTGGGGGTTAGGTGTCTTGCTCAAGGACACCTCAGTCATGGACTGTCGCCCCTGGGGATCGAACCAGCAACCTTCCGGTCACAGGGCCAGCTCCCTAACCTCCAGCCCACGACTGCCCCAAAATATTGTGATGTCATTAAGTGATACTTTTTTGATCCCACAACTGGGGAAATTCCACCTCCGCATTTAACCCATCCGTGAAGTGAAACACCACATACACACTAGTGAACACACACACACACACAAGGGGGCAGTGAGCACACTTGCCCGGAGCGGTGGGCAGCCCTATCCATGGTGCCCAGGGAGCAGTTGGGGGTTAGGTGTCTTGCTCAAGGACACCTCAGTCATGAACTGTCAGCCCTGGTGATCGAACCGGCAACCTTCCGGTCCCAGGGCCAGCTCCCTAATCTCCAGCCCACGACTGCCCCCTGGGGTGGAAAGGGAGAATTAGAACCAGAGGCTGACTTCATGGCTTTGTGTTTGATAGTTTCTCGTTGCAGATTAAACGTATCTGCAAATATATCCGTTCGTCTCCATATTATTGATGTTCGTCGATTCCGTGTTATTTTCTCAATCCTCTAGCAATTACTTCAGTAATCAGTGTCTGTGATGTTTGTAACTTAGGAGTTTGTAACTTAGGACTTTCATCCAGACCACATCTGTCCAGTATGATATGTTCTTCTTTTTTATAACTTAACTGACTTGTCATCCATGTCTGTCAGCAGTCAGGAGTTAAAATAGGCATTTTCCGATAAGAACTTGTTAGTTCTTTGTATTATTTGTTTTTAAATAAATGTAATGCTTGGGTAATTAGTCAGCAGAGATGAGGAATGTAACAATGGTGTTCCAGGGCTGCTTTGCAAGGATGGAGTGAAGTGCTTTGATTCTGTGGTCAGATCAAGAACATAGGTGAACAATGGCACCAGTGGTGGATGAAGTATACAAACCATATACTTGAGTTAAGGTAGAAATCCCCAAGGTAAAATATTACTGCAGTAAATTTCCTTTAGATCTCCATATGGGTGAAAGTACAAAAGTATTTGCCTTCAAATGTACTTAAGCATCAAATGTGAAAGTGCTAAAAGATTAAGATGTACCATATGTACCATTTTTGTAACAAGACACTTGCTTTATCAACTAATTTTAAGTGAAAATACTCTAGTCTCATTCTTATAACACCAATATACTAATAGAATGTCATTAATTAGTGACGCTGATGTCTAATTAAAATTATCATAAGCACAAAACACTGAAGGCAAACCATTTCCATTAGGTAGAAACAAGTGGCTATGAAATAACCTTTTGCAAACAAGCAAGCAAAGTTTTGCATTTAAGGTTTGTTTGCAACTTTGTTTAGATAAACATTTGTTTAAATTCAAACAAGTTTAATAAAAACTTTAAACACAGCTTCACAAATGGGTTTTCCTTCATTATATTGCATCTGTAGGTCTCTGTTCATAAACATAAACTACCCAAAACCAATTTACTATAAAATTAAATAATGTTTGTATAAATTCAGAAAAAAGACACATGCCAGTCACAACTGCATGTGTGTACATATTTCAAAATTGTGGTCTGTTTACACACAGTTAGTTTAGTTCCATCATTTGTGTTTATAAATGTATATGTATATATTTATATTATCATGAATAGACTCTCCCAAAATGTTATCCTCTGCACTGAAGTTGAACTGAATGCTTGCACTGGGTTGGTATGTCAAAACAAAGTGCATGCTGTGGCCTGATTGGTGTTCTTGCTTTGTGCTTCATTTGTTTTGATATGTTATGTTTATTTACACACATAAACCAAAAGGAACAACAGATTTCTCATAATGTAGAGGAGTAAAAAGTAAGATATTTGACTGTGAAATGTAGTGGAGTGAGAGTAAAATGTCACCCAAAATGGAAATACTTCAGTAAAGATACACGAAAAACTACTTAAGTACAGTAACAAATTAAAGTTACTTCATTACTGTCCACCACTGCATGGCACTAACCCAGGGATTATTCCAGAAATACTCCACCACAGAGCTGTTCCTCTGCACCTCTGACATCCCATGTCACCAATGTGAAAACTAAATACTAACAATACCAAACCATGCTGTTAGGTTGTCTTTTGGAGTAAGCCTTACTGAATTGACACTAATCATCATTATTTCCCCCATATCTTCAGTGTATTTATCATTTTGTCTTAAACATGGCTTAAGAAAAAGTATATTTCAATCCAGGCTTTATCACAGATGATTCCAAGATTTCTAAGTGTCAAATGGAAGTCATGGCTACCAGGGCATTGTCATTGGATAGCACTCTAATAGTTTGTTAGATTTACTTGGGAGACATGCCAGTACAAGACATGGACAGGTAATAGTGGTAGGTTAGGCTAGCATTCATCAGTCGTGAAGAGTAAGGTTAGAAGTAGAAACTGAAATATTCTTACAAAACATTACTTTAAGCATGCATAAAGAAGTGGTGATAAACAAACAAACAAAAACAGCAATGAACAAACATTCTCTGACTTCCTGGGCACAAATGAAACAATAGTAAAATATCATTGTTTAAATGCAAATATGGAAATATTATTACATACTCCAGTATTGCTGAGAGTTTATTGTAAACATACAATCCTTACGATGGAAGACTACGGTGGACTTTTTATTAAAACTTTTGAAATGTGCAAATTGCATTCTATTCTACTGCACAATTGTGACTGGATATTGTGAAAAAAACATTGATGACAGGAATCTGGTCTTTCTTGTTCTTTCTATAGACTTTAGCCTTCTAAAAATAATGTTTATAGTCTTCTATAAATTGATTATAAAAATGATTGAATAATTTGTTTATGAAATGGGCAATATTATTTATACTTCAGTGGCACATCAGTTAAAACACTAGTTAACAACAACAACAACAATAATAATAATAATAATAATAATAATAATAATAATAATAGACTTATTATATTTACTTTACTTATTATTACTTTTTGTCATTTGTTATTATGTCTCATCAAGTAGATGTGTGGTTAATGCTGTTTGTAACTAATTAGAAATCCATCAAACCATTTTCATTTTAGAACTGGCAAAATACCTCTTGTTTGGCCACTTCTAATCCATTTTAAATATTGCATGTAGCATAATTTCATTCAATTTTATAGAAATTTTATAGTTTCTACCCAGTCTTAGTTCTATTGAGCTATTTTGAGCTAAGACTTGGTTGAAAAGGTAGAAAATGATTCATTTTTATGAAGTTTTTTCAAAGGAATGTGTCATTCCCACCAAAATGGTTCTTCCTAAACTGTTGCTCATGCACATAATGATCTCAGCAGATCATAAAACTATAAACAGACTATTCTCTTACCCACTGAAAATGAAATAATGAAATGCGGAGCTTGTACTCTCTCCACAGCTCTTCGGGCATTGCAGGATCATGGCTAGCCAATGCAGGGTGTCACCACTGCTGTCAGTTACTTGTCTGAAGATAGCAAGATACCTATGGGATGTGTCTAGGTCTGCACTCTAAGGATGGACCAAAGCCCTTCACCTTGTACAAGAGGGAAAAGGGCAAGTGGTTCAGATGGGGAGTCAGAAGCTGTCAGGCATCACACAAAGACACAAAACACAAACCCCCCACCTCCTAAAAGCCCCCCCCCCCCCCCCCCCCCCCCCCCCCCCCCCCCCCAACACACACTAGCTACATTATTCTACATCAGGGGTGTCCAATCTAATCCGCAAAGGGCCGGTGTGGCTGCAGGTTTACATTCCAACAAAGCAGGATATCACATAATCAAATGTTTGAAGCCTAAGAGGAACTGATTAAACAATGGAATCTGGTGTACTCCAGCTTGTTTGGAGTGAAAACCTGCAGCCCTTTGCAGATAAGATTGGATGCTGGTTCTATATGATAATATAAAATCTGCTTTTGTAGTTTCCTTTTATAGTAAATAATAATAAAAAAATAAATAATAATTTTAAGCATGTATATTTATATTACCAATCAAAAGTTCTGACACAGCTATTTGTATATCAACAAGATTTCCCTTGTTTTCCACAATTCATAATAACAGTGAATATCAAAACTATAAAATAACGTATATGTTAGATAAATCAAACTTTCTTCTATTTTTCATTATTTTAGAAAATTGCCTCTCTCCACACATACACACACACACACACACCCTTTGCTAACTTTACAAACACTTGATTACACTGGCAAGCAGCTCCTTGAGCATTCTGGAAGTAGATGGAAGAAGATACACTTATGAGACTGTGTCGCTGGTGCAAAAATATTAGGCACCTGAGAAAATTAGAATTAATAAGATGGACAATAAGCATTCATTTGCTCAGACAAACATTAATATTTGAATAAATATGATGCATTAGAAACAATACATTTGTCAATGTCAAACCTCTTCTTGCTGCAGCCCAGTATTACTTGTGATTATCATCTGACACCTGGCTTGATTAATCAATACTCCTTATGTTAGATCAAGTGTATCTGTGATGGAATTTAATTTAACAAATGGCTGGAGACACTAAGGAGGCATCTGGAGCCAAACTTTGTTCTTTAAATTAGCTCACAAACTATCAACTACATTTTCAAGAATAAGAAATTGTTGCTTCTTTCTACTTAATGTATGCATGTGAGCATCAATTCTAATCTCATATCACATGAATTTATTTGCAAAACACATTTGTTGCCAAGCTAAATGGTTTTATGTGCTTAGGCCATTTAAGTGCTTAAGAATTTTGTAGGTACTGCAAACATTTGTGATTTTTTAACAAGAATTTTTAAATTATTTCATACAGACATCACCATGTTTTTGTACAGTTTTGTAGTTTTGTATTCTTAGTATGTGGTATTTTATATTATTCTTAGTAGGTTTTCCTGCATTCATTCAACTATTTTAGTTTAATTTTGTTACTTTGGTTATTTTGATTTAGTACTAACGAAATAATTATCATTTATTTTGATTTATTTGTTTGTGTCGTTTTTTTTCCTGGTTTGTAGCCTTTAGGATACAAAAAAAGCTACAGGAGTGGAAGTTTATGTAAAGTACTGACAAAACGAAATGCAGACAGCATTAACCAAAATACCTCGAAATCAACTGCTTAGGTTTATGACAAAAAATGAATGAGTAAAATTTTGTATGCCTAATCTATCTGGCAGTACACTTGTTTAAATTACATTGTACGGTCACCTGGATATTATTAAAATAGTAAGAAAAAACTATGCTATGTAATAAGGCGAATATCTATTTGAACATTTAAAAAAGAGTTGAAACTACTACTCTAGCATTTATTTTGCCCACCGAATAAAAAAAAACTTATCCGGTTTACTCATTACAAACAAATTTGGTTAACCAATTAGAAAAGCGTAAGTCTTACAATAGAGAAACATCAATGCCGATTTATAAAGTCAGTACAAAACCGAATGTTATTAAAAGCAATGTTTTAAATGACTTGGAAGCTGCTATAGAAAAGTGTAACGAATATAATGTAACATGTCCTGTTAACCTGTGGGTCTCCACTTCTCGTTTGTAAGCAGAAAAGGTTCAAGTGTAGCACCATGGACAGCGCTCCTGTCTGACCTCTGAACCCCTCATAAGCTAGCAAATAAGCACATAAATATCAATTAGCAGACATTTTGCCAGTCTTTTCCAAGGTAAGACTAATTTGAAATAAAACTCATGAGTGAATCATATTAACGCCTTGCCAACTGTGGGGGAACATTTTATTATTTTAAATAAAAAACAAAACTCATTTCTTGCATATATATATTTATTGAAGAGTGTCACGTGAATATTTCACTTTTTATATCAGCTAATTTACATATGTAAAAATTGTTTAGAAATTACAAACACTGAATAAGAAAGTCATGTGACATTTTGTTTTTGTTTATTTGTTTTTCTTTTTTTCACTATGTCATCAGTGAGAGATTGAATGACCTGAAGCGCTTGGGCCCAAAACTTTGGGCTCGTTAATGGAATTCCAGAGAGACGAGCATGTATTACGTCAACAAAAGAGGTAAAGATGCGCTAAACTAACACCCGTCACTTTAATCAGATGTGGCACCATACATAAATTCAAATGGGTCCACCTTCCCACTTTTTATTTAGGTAGGGCTGGATTTTAGGCAGCATAGCTTGTGCTGCAAGTCAGAGGACAAAGACACAAATAATTCACAAATTATTAAAGCTATTAGAAAGCTGTTGCCTCAGGCCTAAGTGCTGTGGTTGATTATCTAAACGACGCATCTGAAATCAAATAAAAAAAAAAAGAAAAAGAAATATATTCCGTCAAATAAATAATTGGTCCCTTGTTAATGAAGTGATATGAACATGTTGGTCCTTATTCTAGATTATCATGCATTTAGGAACGTGTAATAACTGTGTCAATTTTATGATATTCAAAAATCAGGGCATACGTTGTAGGCTACTCCTTCAAATACTTCAACGAAGATTGCATTTGTTCTGAACGTTTGAAACAGGCAACTTGGACACCGAAATAGATTTTTTTGTATTTGTGACAGATCCTATGACTGAAATGTAGAAAAAAGATAAAGGTAAAAGTATCTCATGAATTCCACATATTCAAATAAACGGATACAGCGTTAAAATTCGCTCCTGCAGAGTTAAGGTGGCTGTCGACTTGACTCTAGGAGTTCAGCGCTGGTTCAGCGCTGGTTATTTGTCCTGCACAGTCTGTAAACCGATACGACAGGGAATGCAGACCAGTTTCCGCAGGCGTGCGCTGTCCACGGTGATGAGTTATTCTCCTAAACGTTCACCAAACGTTGATTGTTGAATGTGGCCAGTTTTGGTACCTCCTTGGCCGTAATTTGTCCATCACTGGATGGCCATGTATGGCCAGTTATAGCTGCTCCCTGTTAGCAGCATGTCCCTGATCAGCGTTTCAATGGGGGTCTTACCTACTAAGCGCACAAAGAAGAGCTGCTCGATCACGGAAGAAGAGACCATGCGGAGCGCGGGGAGGCGCAGGAGAAGCTTTCCGAAGCGCGCGGGCTGGGAGGGGTACTGGCTCCTTACATACTCTTCTAGCGCGCACTGGGACTTCTCCTGCACGCTCTCTATGTGAGGCACGTCGGAAAGGCCACATGCGTCTGTAGGAAGAAGGCACGTTGGTTAAGAGGAGCCGAGAAACACCAGAAGTTCAACCTCAAAAGGTTTTAGGAAAGAACGTTTTGGGTTCTTTGAAGCATGTAGCAAAAGAACCAGGTTTGGTTGCCTAAAGAACATTTTAACGACTGACACCTTACAGAAGAACTGAATATTTTAAGTATATGAAATGTGATGGATATTTTTCAAGTTTAAAGAACCTCCACATAAAGAACCTCCACATTATATTGATATTCTACGGACTGAAGTGATTTCCTAGAGTCATACATTCATGCCATAAACCTGTTTTTGTTGGTCTGATTTTCAAGATAAAAGTATGAACATACACCGTAACCATGGCTGGCAGACGTTGTTCCATCTTTTAACATGAACACTTTAAAAGGCCAAGCAACTTCTTAAGTCAAAGCACGTGTTAAACGGGGCGCTGGCAGAGCTGTGCTTTACAGTAGTAACATTTCTATAGGCCATGATTGAACACGGCTCTCTTCATTACTTCTTCATTCATTGCTGCCAAGAAACACGGGAAATGTTTTATTTTTAAGTGTGACAGTGTAAAACCAATTATCCAATCATAATATATGAACAGATTTTCTCACAAGACTCAATTAATCAGCTGTCCATAAAGCTGTGTTTAGCACACAAGCGGTAGTTAAATCTGACTGCCTTTTCATAATCTTTAAATACACATGCAGCAAAATAATAAGGAGAAACTCAAACAAAACAAAATAATACGACGATAATTAAAAATAAATAAATAAATAATAATAATACTGACACGTGTGACTTCAAAGCCTTGTTATTTAAATTAAATCAAGCTGCACAAGTTACTGTTAAAATGAAAAGCAGGCTCTACCTGTCTTCTAGCAAGCAGTCAAACCTCCTGGAAAGATGACAAAAAATGAACACAACTATTGTTTCTAGTATTCTTTCTAGAAACATAGAAACATCAACATAGCTTGCTCAGGATAGCAATCAATTCTGTATGAAAATCAAACACGTGTTTGGAGATTTGTGTTCCCTTTCTGACAGTAAAGGCGAATTGACCAAGGCGGAATCGTATGAGTACACAACTGAGCCAGCAGAACGGTCAGTATCCAAAAAATACTTTATTTGTTACCATTAAAATCTAATGGGTACGTGACTATGTTTGGAAAAAAACTATCCGCTCATTGACTGAAGTTGTGGTTATTTGATGATGTATTCAGTCTTTCCCCTTCTTTCCTTCTTTGCTCTTAAATAGGGGAACGGTTCAAACAAAACATGAAAAAAAGTAATAAAAAAACACGTTTATACGTTTATTCAGATTCAGATTCATATTCAGCTTCCTTTATTGATCCCAGGGGGAAATTGCAGTTTAGCTTGACATTGTACCTGTTGTAAAGAGCACGATCGCTTTGGCACAGCTGAACTCGGCCGAGTCGACGTTCAAGGCCTTGAGTTTCTCCACCTGTTCTTGGAAGAAGCGGATGTGGTCCATGAAGGCCACAACTCGGTCGGCGGCCATGGGAGAGGCGTGGAGTCCGGCAGCGGCCAGCAGGGGTGCCACGTGCAGCGGCATGGAGCTCTGCGCCGCGTTCAGTACGAACAACTCGCTCCAAGTGAGGCGCAGCAGGGACACCTGGTCGGTGATCTGCAGCTCCGGGAAGAAGGGGATGTTCCTGGCCCACTCCACCGCGCTGAAGAGCAAACGGGCCGCCAGCTCGCAAATGTTCTCGATGCCCGTGATGTTACCCGCCTGCATGCACTGGTTGCCATACCGTGACGTGGGGTACGGCTCCGCGCGGAGCAGCAGCGAGATGAAACCGGACAAATAGCAGTGGCCGTTCAATGGATCGCCGTTGGTCAACGCGTAAAGACCCGGGTTGGGCTGACTCGGAGCCACTCGTCCTCTCTGAACCGCTGGCAAAAAAGAGGAGAAACAGAGGGAATGTATATTCATCTATGTAAAACCTTCGACTGTGACTTTCATTTTTCTTTTCAGCTACTACGGCTATCTATTATATTCTTATTATTATCTGTATATTGACTGGAGGCTTCTTTAAATCATCACAATTGACAGTTGGACAAAACATCTGTGGGAAGAAACAACACAGCAAGTGTTCAAGTAACACACTTGGCTTATCATCTATTCATATTCCAACCACACGCTGTAACTGAATTTAAGACGGTATTTTGCAATAGATATGTGCAAAGGCGCCTAACAAAACAGCACAACAAAATCCCTGGTGTTTAATTCGCGCTCACGGTGCTCATCTGTGTCCAGAATTGTAAAATTGTAACATTGTAGGTTATATTTTAAAATGGCAAGATGCCCAACAATCGACTTACACTTAAACCCAATCAGAGAGCTTCCTGACTCACCTTCCCGCCTCATGCCCACTTTCAGGCATTTCTTGAGGCGGCAATACTGGCACTGGTTCCTGTGGTGCTGGTCGACGGGGCAGTTCCTACTGGAGCGGCACGTGTAGGTTAAGTTGCGACGGACGCTCCGCTTGAAGAAGCTCTTGCAGCCCTCGCAGGTGAACTGGCCGTAATGTTTGCCGCTCGACTTGTCTCCACAGACAACGCATTCGATGTGCTGGCTCTGGCCATTCTGCCCAGGCTGTACGGGCTGGACAGGTTGTCCAGGCGCTTTGTGTTCGGCTGCTCCTGCCTGGAGTGTGTGAGACGTGGGTGATGCGCTCGAGCCGTCCAGAGACCCTCTTGCTAGACCTTCTTGCGGATCTCTCCACACTCCTACCAACATGGCAATGTCTTTGTAAGGGATTGCAAATGTCACCAGCTAAACAAACCTTTTCGCAAAGCAATTACTAAAGAGTGCACACTGGAGTGCAACCAGATGAAACATCGGTTTCTATCCATGCAGAAGAGTCAAACCAGGAAATCAGCGACGAAATCCAGCTCTGCGATCGGCAATCAGGTCCAGTATAAAAGTCTGAAGGAACACTGTGGTGTTTGCGTCCTCCAGTCGTAAAGTGAGCTCTAAAAAGCTTAATTCATATCCTTAGACTGAATGGATCTGATACCAAGACGCATCGCAGCCTTCCGCCGACATGATTGACATTGGTACGAATGAAGCAGGGGAGATTCTCGGACTCGAAATACATTCCCAATAAATAAGGCAATGAAAAGGAGCGGCGTATTGGAAGCAGGCGGAACGGATGGATTGTGGTATGCTAGCCGCGCTGGAGGTGTTTCTGTACAGATGGCCACACCTTTGCTCTGTGGTCAGGAGCCGTACTCCGTGGCTATGGAGGACATAGTGTGGACCCCCATCAGACCATAAGCGTTGAGTGGGAGGCTCTTGCCAGCTTCAGCGCACTTTCATTGGCCATTTTCACTCACATCCTCTCGCCTCGTGGTCTGCAAATCCAACTGGTGCTGATGTGTGTTCACTTTTTCTTTTTTTTTTTAAATTTTGTCTTTGAGTTTTTTTGCAGCTGAAGTCAGAACAACTGAACAACCGCCTAGCTGCGCATTAGTCAATGTGCAATACCGGGCTGGAGTGATTAGATTTCTTTGTTAGGTCAGCATTTAAAAAGCAAATTTTATTCGAGAAACAGTTTGTGAACATGCTTCTTGTGCTATTGGGTGCTACTTTAAGAAAGGACTCTTGAGCCTCAGAGAAGTTGTGACGATTGGAGGGGACTGCCACCTAGTGTATAAAAGAAAAACAGAGCTGGCCTGCCAACCTGTTCGTGGTATATTATACATTACTTTTTAGGTGCCTAGATCAACAAAACATGTGTTACAGCAAACATATGTGTACAGGGGTGAAATAAAATTAGCCTTGTTCTAAAATATTTTGGTGCATTATCATCTTAATTTGAGCCATAGAAAATCTCACCACAATAAGTGGTCAGATATCAATGTTCATGCTTTGAAACCCCAATCAACCTCAAAACCTTAATAATAAATCTAGACACATGAAGAGGGAGTGGGAGATGGCATATCTGTCAGCAGGTTAAATAAGATTCAAGAGATTCAATACACAGAGCTAAGGAGTTCTGAGCTCCTTGGTTAAAAGTCATATTAAGGGGTACTGCTCTTGAACATGGCTAAGACTGCTATTTAAGACTAACTTCACTGTGTCTTAGCATTTATGGAAAAGAATCTAAAGCTTTAACCATGTTTGATCCATCTACACACATTCTGTGTGTGTTTATCGATGTTAGATCCAAAGAATCTAACAAATACAAAAGAATGGAAAAGAACTGATCTTCATTTTCTTGTGAGTTTTGGACTAATCAAGACTGCTTTTGTTCATTTGTTTTTTTGCTTTGTGCCATTTAACCACATAAAGCCTTAAAGGGTCTATTTGGATCCAAACTTCAATTCTTAACTCTTATAACTACGCAATTTACAGATTAGGTACAGCAAGTAGTTGTTACCAACAGGTTATAGTAGCCTACTCAGATAAAAGTATCGTTACTTTGATGAAATAATGACTGAAGAAGAAGCAGAAACACTTTTCCAAAATACAACTTGAGTGAAAATGCAAATGCACAAAGACAAAAATTACTTACTTGGCAGGCCTACAGGAAACCCATTTTCCTTTTTGAAACTAAATAATTCAATGTAGTATGTAAAGTTTCAAAGCATACCATTCAGTTGCCAGTAAATATGGTCAAGAAATGGAAATTATACTGTAAACACGACTTGTTTTGAGTTCTTTGTTTTTGTGATGTCACTAAAACTAACACTTTAACTTATATACTCTTACAGACTACAGCCACCTATTCCTGCTTAAGTTATAAGGAGTGTTTTAGGGCAGTTTTATGAATGATTAATTAACCCTCATTAGTCCCACAACCTCCTCATTTAACCCATCCGTGAAGTGAAACACCACATACACTCTAGGGGGCAGTGAGCACACTTGCCCGGAGCAGTGGGCAGCCCAATCCACAGCACCCAGGGAGCAGTTGGGGGTTAGGTGTCCTGCTCAAGGACACCTCAGACATGTGCTGTGGGCTCTGAGGATCGAACCGGCGACCTTCCGGTTCATGAGGCTGGTTCCCTAACCTCCAGCCCATGACTGCCACATTGAATGAGGCACAATACTAAAAATATTTTGTGGGTTGGAAAAGAGCAAAAGTTCTTTTCATCATCTACAGTACATGATATCATTAAAAGATTCAGAGAATCTGAAGAAATCTGTGTATGCAAGCGACAAAGCCAAAAACTGGAATTTGCTGGCCATGTGCACATGGTATGGGTGACTTTTAACATCTGTGAAGCCACATTAATGCTGAACAATATATCGATGTTTTGGCAACATATGCTGTCATCCAGATGTTGAGCAGCTGAAATCCTATATCAAATAAGAATAGGAAAACATTTCAGTTTCAAAACTACAGTGGTCTCCTACATTCTTCCTACGGTTCCGAAATGCTTACAGTTATACTAGAAGTAATGTGTTGCAATTTTTCCTGTTCAGATATAATGCAAGATGAACATAAACTTGTTTCAGTCTGGTGCTGACGTTTAATGTGACAAAGGGCCACTGAGGTGATAGGGCAACGTTGCAGTGTCAAAGGGCGTCACATTTCACATGCAGATGTGTGACCTGTTTGACCTATGGAGGGACCGGGGCTCTATGGAATCCAACTGCAAGCAGATGGCTTTATGGATAGAAGAATCTGTATATCAGAGGTAGCATATCAGAATAATGCTTTAATAATTATTTGTTGATACCGATATGTATATATTTTTAGTTGGTTTAAGTTTTATATCCTATGAAAGGTTGAAATTTCATAGATCACATAGCCCCTGTCTAAGATCATGATGTCTGATGTGCCAGTAGAAGGTTCAACTGTATTTGCTCTTACCTACCCAAATATAAAATTTGACACAGAGTTGAATTACTATACCTTTAGTTTAGTATGTGTAGGACACATACAATGTCAGAAAAAAGGCACTGTGCAGGTCAATTTTTCATTCATCAAGGTACAAATAAGGTAAAAGTACCCTTACAATAGTATTTTTAATGTCTAATTGTATACCTTATTTACATTTTTCACAGGGGAGGATATTTGTACCTTTCCATTACCCAATGTTCAAAAACAGAGCAATGAAATAAAAATCCTGGAGGCAGGCCTGAGTGTGTGGAGTTACAAATGAACAAAATATATAATTGCAATGGATTGTGGTATAAACAAACCCTAACTAAATGTTCTGAAGATGTACCATTTAGAGTGCCACCCCAGTGTCAAGAGGGGTAATCCCCAGTGAGAGATTAGAAACTTTTTCTTTTCTGAGAATATAGCAAACCTTAAGAAGTCTGAAATCCAGAATCATTTCAATGACCATTACATAAACTTGTTAATATGTGTTTTTTCCCTGCTTGTGTGGCTCTTATTACTGCTGCTAACTGAGGTGACCAGTATGTTCAATGAAAGAGGTCAGATTAGGGTCAGGACCCCATTCTTTTCTATTAACCACCATTAGCCCTTATATGTTGGGTGCTATAAAACCATAAAACAATATTGTATACTAGGCAGGGTCTAGCACTCTTGACCCTGTCAACAAAAAAGCATTTGGTTATGTACCTGCTCTGAACAATACTAAAATCTGCAAATGCAAAACTCATTAAAGGCTGATTAGGAGCAAATGAAAGCATAATAAAAACGAAGATCAGAATATCAGAACTTACACTTTCATCATCAAGTTCTTAATTTTTAGGGTTTTTATGATTACTATTTATTGTCTTGAGATGTTGTTCAATTGATATCGTCCCTCATATTCAATGGCATAAGTGGCATACTCAAGTTTTCCTGAGACCAAGCTACCCACTATGTTTCCCATGAAATCAAATAAAATTGAAATGGCATTCGACTGTATGTAATGTCATTGAGCATCCCATGAGAGCAACACAGACATGGTTCACAATCTGTCACCAACTTAGGCATACATGTTTACAGAGGGACAAAGCAGCATCAAAGGTCATACGACCTTCTGGTTCCCTGTTCGACAGATGGAAGTCTTTACTTTCCCAGGCTGTCAGAGATCTCAAAGTGGGGGAACAATGATAGCCTTCTCGTACTTCATTGTTCTTGTTCTGCCAGTCTCTTTTAGAACACTACCAAAACAGCACATGAAGGAAAGGCTTGCTGCCTCTGAGGGGAAAATCTAAAGTTTGTCAGATCAATATCATAATTATGAAAAAAATCTTGTTGCATCTGCAATCCTGATAGTATAACAAAAGTGCCACCTTAAAATGTATGTAATGTCTTCCATTCAATCACTGTTTGACCTTTGAACTAAGACTGATGACTTCTGACCCAGAGACAGACAACCAGTTCCCAATTTGGAGGATTGAATTCATAAGACTGCGCAAAGATAATTGAATAAGAGAAGGGCAGATTGACCTATCACTTCAGTCATGGCCAATGCCACTCTTTAGCTAACCCACCCCCACCAAAAAGAAGCATTTGATTTTAATCATTATCTGACAGGCCAACAATAAATCATTAGAAAATAAACAGCATTAATAATGCTTTTGTATCTATCTAAATAGTTCAAAATCAGTTCTAGATGCTTTTGCTCTTGTAGTGCAGTCACATTTACATTTCACTGAATGTCAATCTCAGTTATTGATTCTATAAGGTATTCCTCCTATAAAAGCAAATCAAATGGATGGATAAATTGTTTCAGCATGCCAGTTTATTGCCTATACAAGTCTAATGTTGGTTATACTGAATGACTTTAAAAAAGTTCAGTTCAGTTAAGCAGGCCTTCTGACTGCTGAGTAAGCCAATACTGCCCCCTGCTGCAATTGCATAAATTTGATTTAATCTCTCTGAAATATTTCACCTTACATTTGGGATACTGTGCAAGTTTTCTTTAAAATGTTTTGTTTAATATTCAGTGTAATTCATGGCTGACTTGTATTCAAATGTTATTACATTTCTGTAAATATTTAATCAGGGCTATCTGGGTGCCTAAGCAACATCCTACTACCCACCCATGCTAATATCATTTTGTATGAAAGGATGCTTCATCCATTTTGTTATGAAAAACATTATAATTTACTATAGCGGACATATACTCAACACTACATTACACTGTAAATGAGAGTCATCCTTAACATGCTTACAAGTTGTAATAAAAGTTAATATACTAACTTGATGTGATGATCAATTATTAATTTCAATGTTACTGAGCTCTTTTGAGGGATGATTACACTAATAATCTCAGTGGTGAACTGTGTGAGTGATATTTTGTACTGTTTTGCTTGCGGGATTATTGGAGTAGTGGTAGACTAAATCAGATGGTAAGGGGAAAAAATGGAAAACATTTTTGGAAATACATTTTGGGAACATTATTTAAATGGTATGCAAATGTTTTGTGATATATATATCAATAAAATAATTACATTAAGAGAACATCCAACCAAGTAATATTGAGGAGCAGTGTGAATTAAGTAGAAATAAAAAAGATTTTCTCATTTATCTCACCAAGATGTACTCTAAATGCATTCTAAATGTATCCTGAATACATTGCTTTTTATGTATGGTATAATGGAACATGTTACTGAATACGTTAAGGACAGTGGGGTTTTTTTTGGCCATTCTATTGTTTTTTTCCAACTGTGTATGTATACATGTATATTATTATTATTATTTTTTATTATTATTATTTATTTACTTATTTATATTTTCTGCCGTTTCTTTCTTTTTGCCGTTTCCATTCTGATGAATGGATCAACATAAACAAAATCTCATGAAATTAACTTACATTATGTCACCCCTCAGACAGACTCTCCTAGTGTTGCGAACTACATTTCCCATGACAACGTGAAAAAGGACAGCCATCATGGACTCCATTACCCAGGAGTCAAGAGACACGTGACAGGTCTCGCACCTATCAGCGCTCTCAGTCACCGGATTACTGACTGGTTTCGCCTGTGTGGTTATGTCATATGACTGGTTTAGTTTAGTATAGAAACCCGGGCTTTAGACAGGTTTAGTTGTAGTATTGTTTCCCCTGCGACCTTACTGAGCAGTTCTCTGATTGCCATACTCTGTTTTGTTTTGACCCTGATCTTGTTTTCTGGACTCTGCTTTTTGCCTTTCCCTTTTGTACTGTTGTTGAACATTGGATTTGTGCTTCTGACCCTTTTTGCCTGTTGTTTCGATCTTATCTTTTGGATTGCCCTTTGGATTCGTTTGCTTGGTGAGATGATTACATTTGTGATCGTTTTTCATCCCACGCATGTACTTGGACTACGACTTTGCCTTGTGTTAAGAAAGCCACTCTTCTCACTTTTATCCGCACACGTCTGAACCTTGCTGACTGCTTACACATTAAAACCTTTTTCTGCCCTCTCCACATAGGTGCACTTCGTAGTTTTTCATTTACAGACTGTAGTCCATCTGTTGCTCTGTATACTTTGTTAGCCCCATTTCACCCTGATCTTCTTCTTCTTCAGTGATCAGCCCCACACGACCACCATAGAACAGGTGCTGTTTACAGGAGTGTTTTAAAACTCCAGCAGCACTGCTGTGTCCGATCCACTTATTACTAGTGCAATACACACTAACACACCAACACATCAGTATCAATGCAGTGCTGAGAACGATGCAACACCCAATTAATACCTGATGTCTCCATCCTTTGGAGAAACTTTGCTCAGGCTGTCTCTGGCTCCACCCACTGTCCTCTACTACATGCACCCGCAGTTCATTTCATGAACGTTTAAGATCCACATATATACCCCATTTTTTGACCTGTGTGTTGCAAAGTCTGTGTAAAACTAACCTAACTACCAAGTTTTATTTAAATTGTTTGTGTTTTGACCCCCTGCTTTTTCTGCTTGGTTTTTTGATTATGGATATGCACTGCTCTAAATAAAGCCACTCCACATGTGCAGCCAATTTATATGCCTCCAAACTAGACAGTTAAGAGAGGCAGAGAAACAGATGGACTGCAGTCAGTAATTGTAGAATAAAGTACAGAAAAGTGGACAAGGAATGTGGATATAAGATGGTATAATGAAGTAGCTGGTTGGTGTGTGTGTGTGTGATTTGTTAATTCTCTTGAACCTCTATTTAACTGACTAACTTAATTTTTTGGCTAACCAATTTGATAGTATTTTGTACATATAAACACATTTTGAATCTGATACCTGCAACACATTAAAAAAAAGTTGGGGGGAAAAAAGAGTGAAAAATTTATAGAATATTAAAGTTAGACCATTTTGAAACTTTCAACAACAAGTAGGTGAGGGTATCATGATTGGCTATTAAAGGAGCATCCACCAAAGGCTCAGTCTTTGCTCAATCAGTAGTCAAACAGTTCAAAATTAAATTTCTCAAACCAAGACTTAATTTTTTTTTCTTTCACCATCTAAAACGCATGGTATTGTAAAAATAGTCAGGAAATCCAGAGAAATCTCAGTCTGTGTAGGGCAAAGCTGGAAACCACTGTTGATTGTGTGTGACCCCTGAGCCATCAGACCTCATCGCATGAAAATCTGAGTTCTCTGGGCCCGAGCTCATGTCAGATCCGAAAGACCAGCATAAATGTGCACTGTGATCAGATGATTTAAGCTTGTTTTTGGAAAAAATGGACGTTGAGCCCTTTGTGCCAAAGACGAAAGGAACCATTCAGACTTTTAATGACAGGTGCAATAGCCAACGTCTGTGATGGTTATGAGGGTGCATCAGTGCCCACAACATGGGTGACTTGCACATTGGTGGAGTGCAAAATTCTGGGGCCCCACTGCAAGAAGCCGGGTGGAGGCACTGTGTGCAAAGATAAAAAAAATTATTAATGCAACTGGCATGTAGTAACACAACAAAATTCAAGCTGGCATCTATCTCTGCAGTCATCTATATTCAAGCACACTAAGAGAAAGAATACAATAAACTGTTCTTACCTTTAACAATGCCCAATATGTCCCTTCCTCCTTGCATTTTTCTGAGCAAATGTTTGTCAGATCCATTTGACAAGCATGTGACGTTTCATAGGTTTTTGATGATTTTCAGTTTTGACAACAACCTTTCTGCACTCACCTCAGTTATAAAAAATAATATAGAGCAATGGCCACATCCATCACACTGGACAGAACTGACCAATGGCTCAGGAGTAAAAGGAAGTCAGACCCTTAATTGTGCTCATGATTTTTATCTCTGATCCAAGAGGATTTCAGAAGGAAAGTACGTCTGATAGGAGATTCAAGGACCCCCTGCAGTGCACAACCTGTGTGAAGCTCCCCTACACCAGTGGAATAGCATTTGTGTGGAGGTGTCTTTGATGCAGAGGCATATATTAGGACTTAGAGAGACGTATTGACTGTCACCAAGATGAAATCTTTTCCAGGGGAGTCCATGGTTATGCCAGGTTTCATTTTACATGTGCAACAAGAGTGTGGCTTTGTAGACACAGAGTATTTGTGCTTGATTGCCCTGCCTACAGTCCAGATTTATCTCCTTTTGAAAATTATTAAAAAGACGTATTAAAAGGAAAGATGTTGTAACGCAGTGGCAAACATGACTCTATCCTAACATTTCTTGACTATGTTGCACAAAATTGCAAATTTGTTTATATTTACAAAATACAGTTGACAAATTGGTAAGTGAAAGCACAAAAACTTTTCTGCGTACTTTTGTCAGCTAAATAAAGGTTCAAGAGAATTAACTAATTAGATTCTTGTTTTTTATCTCACTTCACAAAATGTCCTTATTTTTCCAGAAATTAGGTTTGTATGACTTGTATAATGCCTTAGTCATTTAGGAAAATCTAATTAAGATCCTGCAGTCCTACAGATTAAATAATCTTTTGTCCAAATAAATAATCTTTTGTTGGTTACTATCAATTAACTTTTCAAAATTTCCGTAAGTTCTCTTCTCATAACTTTTCAGTATATTCTCTTGTCAAAATCCCACCCATCGCAGTGACCCACCAACTTGAGCCAAGGCTGGCGCAGTGTCAGCCAGCACATATGCACAAGTGAGTGCCTCCAGTCCTCTTCCAGGGCTACCCTTGCTGCCACAGATCCTTCAACACATGGTGAACAGCTGGGGGCAATGGCAGCAACAACACCTGACCACCCCTCCGCAATCTCCGCTGCCCAGCATACCATTGATAACATCCATCCATCCATCCATTTTCTAAGCCGCTTCTCCGTCAGGGTCGCGGGGGGGTGCTGGAGCCTATCCCAGCAGTCTTCGGGCGGAAGGCAGGAAACACCCTGGACAGGTCGCCAGTCCATCGCAGGGCAGACAGACAGACACAGACAGTCACTCACACACAGGGGCAATTTAGCACGTCCAATTGGCCTGACTGCATGTCTTTGGACTGTGGGAGGAAACCGGAGAACCCGGAGGAAACCCACGCAGACACGGGGAGAACATGCAAACTCCACACAGAGAGGACACTGGTCGCCGGTCGGGGAATCGAACCCAGGCCCTCCTTGCTGTGAGGCGACAGCGCTACCCACCACGCCACCGTGCCGCCCCATTGATAACATGATTCCCATTAATGCACATTGGGGTCCTGCTTCTGCCTCTGGTGACTGACCAGAGCTGGACAATGATCACCCCCAAGCCATTTGACATATTCCTCTCATTGTGCCTGAGCAGGCCTGGTCACAGTGAGGATATCAGGAAGCCCATGAGGACAAACGCAATGAGCTGTCTAACATCCGTGCTGCACTTGACAGACTGGCTGCGGCACATATCCATTTACCTGACAATCCAGTATCCTCTCTCTCTGCAATGCAGGTTCACCAAGCTCAGCTCCAGTGTTTCCACACTGAAGCCTTTGATGATTTTGCTTCTGTAAGTGTCCCTCTCAGCTGCATTGCCATTGTGCTTCAATGTGCTGATTACGGCCATGAGCCTTGCCATGCTGGCTTCTTCAAGCTTCCCACTCCGTTCCTGCACCGGTTCTGCTGTCAGGTCTTAGTGCTGTCTCTGTCGTCATAGTCTTTCACTGGGCTCTGCCTCTCTTACTGTGCACCTCAATGTTCACTCCAGACTGGGGGTACTTTGTCTTGTTTCTGACACCACTGTGGCATTGGCATAGAGAGGCACATACAAAGCACTTAACTCACAGGCTTCAACCTCACGGTGATGCTGGATACGGCTGAAAGCCACAAATAAATGATGAAATAAGTGATTGTCTCCCCCAGACAAGACCACATTAAAAACAGCATGTTTCTGTGAAAAATATCACCAATTGGGCTCAGGAATAAATGAACACTGTCTGTTGCTGCCAGTATCCTCCCGAAATAATCCCAGCATCTGTGGTTTGATGAGTTAACCTTTGAGATTGATTGTGGAAATAATGGACATTGTGTTCTCTGGGCAAAAGAAGAAAAGGACCAGCCAGATTATTACCAAAGCCAGAGTCTGTCAATGTATAGGAGAGTATTAGTAATTTGGAAATTTGTGAAGGCACCATTAATGTTGAACCCATTTTTTAGCAAATTATGCTGCCTTTTAGATATTGTCTTTTCCAGGTTTACCCATGCTTATTTCAATATGACAACACCAAGCCACACTCTGCATGTGTTTCTCACGTTCTCAAGTCTTTTGATGCCTCATTACATGTAGATGGATAGAAATACTTTTGTGTGTTTAGGGAACTTAAATAATTTGTCAGGTTTGGTATATAGAATTTGATTTTCCTTTGTTCTAGATGATGACAACTGTGAAGAGGGCTTCACTGTACTTCACTCAGGGCACCACGAGTATCCTTTCAGCCTTGAACTCCCTCAGATGTAAGTGTTGCTTTTGGTATTACTAATTCCCATTAATGTCAGTAGTGGAAAAAAATGTAATTTGTGCCACATTGTTCAATTTGGCAGCACCAAGCCCAACATGTGTTACAACAATGTTGGTGTGAATCGGAATGAAAGACCTATGTCCCATTAAAAACTTGCCTTAATAAGCTTAGAATATGACAATAAATGCCCTGTTAGTTGGTCAGCTGAAGACTTGTATGACTGAAAAATGGTAAAAAAATTACACTTACAAAACTAGATCAGTTTGTTTCTTCAGTGCCCAAATGTTTATTAAGTGCTGTTAAAAAAGGAAAAGTGATGTATCAGTGTTAAATATGCTCTCACCCCAACTTTATTGTTAAGTTTTGCAGACATTACATTTGGAATGACCATATATTTACAAAAAACAAAGTTCTTATGGTAACACATAAAATATTCATAAAGTATTATGTTTTGTATCATTTTTAATACAGATCAAACACAATTTATCAATCATTGCTCTCTGTTTTTATTAGCATTTCATATACTGTCCCAACATTTTTAGAACTGGGTGTACAACATAGTAAGGAAAAAAAATCAAATGTTCATAAGCGTGAAGTAAGAAAATGGAAAACTGAAGGTATTTTCTTGGACATTTTTAAACAGTATACAGATTGTTTTATATTTTAATAAACAACATAACTTAATGTTATCAGTGTCATCCACTTAAGTCTTCAAAATTTTTATATGGACTTAAAGCTGTTTTATGAATGCATAATGATTATCCATCCATCCATTTTCTATGCCGGTTATCCCTCAGGGGGGGGAAATGTTCAATTTTACGGAGAATATTCTTGCCACCCTCTACAGGCAGATGGCAGTCAGGAGCCATTCGTTAAGTAAACTTTAGGTGAAGCAAAAGATTAAGGATATTTAGAGGGGAATGCTAAGAGCAGTACTGGAATGTATAATCTAATCATATCTTCTAGAAAATACTATAGAATTCTTGGGAACATTTGTTTAGAGTTCTAATGGGAATGAAATGTGTAAAACATGTTCCAGTTTAAATTAAATGTAAGGAAAATAAAGTGCATGTGCATCAGAACATTATTTGCACTTTCATTCTGTTATTGCCAGCAACAACATTATTTGTTTTAGGGTTTGTAAGATGTATAGGTCACATTAAATTATGAAAAATGATTCTTATTATAAAAGATTATTACTTTGTTTAGTAGTAGGGCTAAGTATGAAAGCTTATATACAGCTAATCACTAATTACATTTTTTGTAAAATATTTAGTGATACTTATTACAAAAGTTCTAAATTGTTGTCAGCAGCATTTTTATTTTCTATATAAGCTGGCAATTGTTTTAAATATTAAACTCTGCAAATGCACATCTGGGTATCTCAAAGTAAACTCTAGGGTACAATTAACAATAATGAGATATTTATTCATAAACATAGACTGCAATTGTCTGGAATGGGATCCTAGCAATCCACCGTAAAATGAAAAAAAAAGCCAATTATCGTGATAGAGTGTATCTCCTCATTTCCTCCGTGTACTGCAACGGCTAAGGACCAGGAGGAAGGCGGAAGACCCAGCAGTCTAAGCGACCTACTGCACATGCTCAGAAGGGTTGTTTTTCATCTAACTCTGCTATAAGACCTGACTGAGCACAGGGAGGCAGCTGCGTTTGCCAGCAACTCCAAACAGCATACAGTGCTGTTACTGAAGAAACCTCAATGAGTGTCCTGTAGCTAAAGCACTGAACCGGCCTGCAGCATTTCTGCATGGCATAATAACTGGTCAGTGCATCAAGATCACTCGTTACTAGTGAGCTTTTCTTTCCCTTTTTTTGTTTCAAAGCCGGTTTTACACCATGGTGCTGGGAAAGGTGAAGAACTTCTTTGTCAGTTATGACTGTTTTAATGACAGTAATGTTCCCGTTTTTGCAAGTGGGGATTATGTCTCAGGAAGAGTGATCATCGAAGTCACCGGAGAAATTCGTGTTAAATCCTTGAACATTCACGCCAAAGGACTGGCTAAAGTTCGTTGGACTGAATCACGCAATGCTGGATCCAACACTGCTTACACACAAAATTACACAGAAGAAGTGGAGTATTTAAACCATAGAGACATCTTAATTGGACATTACAGAGGTAAGGAGCATTTAGATTTGTGCACTGTTTGAAACGAATGGGCTGTCAATGAATGATGCTCATATAGTGCTGCAATGACAGATGCTCCTTATTGTGCTTGTTCTGGGTATAATGGTTCTCTCGCTTTGATTTTTTTGGATTTCGCTCGTTTTGAACAGTTCTTTTTCTGCGTCACAATTCTTTCTTAAGTTGACCAGCTTTAGTTGAATGGTAAAAAAACAAACATTAGAATTACAAGGGTTCTAAAGCAACGTTAAGTGATACTATGGTGCTTGGTCCAGTTAATGGATGCCTCTTAGATAGTGTGCCACTATTTGCTGTTTAATTTCGCCATATACGAAGCATTTGTCCCAGCTCCTTTCGAACAGTTTCGATATAAAAGTGGCTTTTTGTTCAAATTCACTGCGGTGGTAGTCCTTTGCTTCTGTACAAACAAACAACGTGCACATTACCCAACTAGAATCGACTGTTTTAAAGCTTGGCTTTTACAAAAAATACGTAGATTAAAGATTTATTTTTTAAACGGAGACTTTCAAAATAAACATTACGAAATACATTCAATTACTTTCGTTCTTGGGGCATTCCAGTAAGTTTGTGCCCTTTGTTAGAAGCGGTTTAAACCTGTTCAGAAACTGGATGTGGAGAGGGGGTTGTGCGGACAAGCCTCTGCTTTCTGATTGGTGGATGTACTCGTGTGTGTCGAATGACCTCATACCTTTGCAGAAGTGTCAAGCCTGTATTGCAACTTAGTTGCAGCTGTGTGGCTTTGCAAAAGGCCCGTTTACGCTGTGTTTGATGCCTTCTCTGTATTGCATCACATTAGGAGATCTTAAACCGTTTGGGGAGATATTAAATATCCCAATAACAAGTCGTAACACCACGAGAAAAAAAAAACTGCAATGCCACTGGTTACGATTTTTTAGAAAGAGAGGGGAACGAAACGAACCTTTTTTTCGTCATTTCAACGATTCAAGTGGACCATTTGTTTCATTATGACACTTTTTTTTCTGTAACATGTACACTGAATATGTAGCCATGTACTTAAGCATGTAACCAATAAATGTAAATAAATGTAAGTGTATTTCTGTCTGTGTAGTTATTTAAATGTAAGATGAACTTGGTTTGTGTATGTCTGGAAACATATTCTCTGTTTATCTATTTCTCTTTGAAACCATGCTGCACTACACATGCTTGTACCTTATGGGGGCGTTCTAAACCAGCTCAGCCAACTGAAAGCCTACTAGTAATGTATGCATGAGGAAATCCGGCTGAGGGCGGCTGCTTACACCGGTTTGGTCCGGTCTCTTCTAGCTCTTGGCTGCCTTTGAGCCTCAGCCTGGTGGTTGTTTAGAGCTGTACTGCTGTTGTTTAGGCTGTGCTGGATTGCTGAGGTGGCAGCAAAATAACAGAGAGAGGATAATCTAGGAGGTTTAGAATTGTTTTCTTTATTAGAAATGTTAATGTTCATTTGAATTATGTAAATACACATAATTACACATCCTTCTAATAAAACAAGAAATTATTGATTTCACCTTAGACATACATGACTTTTATGCCACTGAATATTTGTACTAGTTACACTTTTGAAAATTTAAGCTCTTCTTCAGTCTGCTCATTTGTTTCATCACAAACAGTGAATGCAATACTTGTTTCTCAAGTTCTCAATCTTTTGATGTCTCATTACACGTAGGTGAATGGGAATACTTTCATGTGTTTAGGGAACTTGAATAATTTGTCAGGTTTGGTATATAGAATTTGATTTTCCTTTGTTCTAGATGATGACAACTGTGAAGAGGGCTTCACTGTTCTTCACTCAGGGCGCCATGAGTACCCCTTCAGCTTAGAACTCCCTCAGACGTAAGTGTTGCTTTTGGTCTAACTAACTCCCATTTATGTCAGTAGCGGAAAAAAAAAAGATTTGTGCCACATTGTTAAAACAATCTAAATAACTGTTAAATGAATTGGGTACAATGTTCTGTATCACATGAACATTTTTTGCAGACATTGCCCTCTTTCTCCTTCTAGGCCTCTGGCAACATCATTTGAAGGGAAACATGGCAGTGTGCGCTACTGGGTGAAGGCTGAATTGCACAGACCCTGGCTCCTGCCCATGAAAGTGAAGAAGGAGTTCACTGTCTTTGAGCATATTGACATCAACACTCCCCTGTTGCTGGTGAGAGAAATACATTAGATCCTTCTAGGAAAGCAGACAGAGTTGAACGTGTTCAGTATAGAAATATATATCTGTGACTTATTTGCTGCCTTTTGCTTATTTGATTGCATTTGCAGTCACCCCAGGCTGGCACAAAAGAAAAAACACTTTGCTGCTGGTTCTGCACCTCAGGGCCTGTTTCACTAAGTGCTAAAATTGAGAGGAAAGGCTACACTCCAGGTAAGAAGCTAAATATTTACAAGTTTGTGTTCTGCCCAAGCACTTCTGTATCTGCTAGTGTTCATTTTGAAGTGTATAAATACAAACTGAAAAAGTGTTTTTCAGTTATAGACCTGTGTGGTTTCTTGCAGGAGAATCCATCCAAATCTTTGCTGAGATTGAGAATTGCTCCTCCCGAGTGGTTGTGCCAAAAGCAGCCATCTACCAAACCCAAACCTTCTATGCCAAAGGGAAGATAAAGGAGATCAAACAGCTTATTGCTAACCTCCGTGGAGATCCTCTACCATCCGGCAGAACTGGAACTTGGGATGGCAAGATGTTGAAAATTCCCCCCGTCTCCCCTTCTATCCTAGACTGTGGTATTATCCGTGTGGAATATTCCCTCATGGTGAGAACAAAACTAGGTCCATAATTTAGTGTTGATTTTAATTGCCAGATTTAACTCCTAGTCAGGAGTTCCAATGTGTTGTGGGCTAATGTCATGCCTCCACACAGGTGTATGTGGACATCCCTCGTGCTGTGAATCTGACTCTAAACCTACCCTTGGTAATTGGCACCATACCACTACACCCTTTTGGCAGTCGCACATCTTCTGTCAGCAGCCAGTGCAGCATGGCCATGAGCTGGCTGGGAATGTCCTTGCCTGAGAGGCCTGAAGGTAGAACACAAGCCTATATATCTCAATTAATATAGAAAATGTAAATTGTAATACAGCGTGACCCATGGCTTTGCACAGGAAATAGAAATTATACAAAATGTGAGTTATACTGTGAATTTAGGTGAAACCACAAATTAGACTTTTAGAATCAAGTATTCTTTAACCACTGATTAATGTTTCTTTGCTTCTTTTCCTTCAGCCCCACCAAACTATTCTGAAGTTGTCACAGATGAGCAACATCAGAACAATTTTGAGCTCAATGCAGTGAGAGATGAACTAGAGGGATCACTGTTTGCTTACATTCAGGAGTTCCGCTTTCAGCCTCCTCCCCTGTACTCTGAGGTACGTTGTACATCCTGCTTCAAAGATACACTGGAATGCTTTCTTCTCTTTATGTAATATTCTCAGTCCAAATAATCACAAACTTACCATGGTTTTGGGTTTTTTTTAGATTGATCCCAATCCAGAGCAGGCAATCATCACTCAGGACAGAAGATCTGATGTCTGTCCATCTCGCTGAAGGAAGAACAGAGCTTGACCAGTGATGTCAGGGGTTTCATATCTGTTGAGCTTAAACCCACAACTGGGGTTTGTTCTTCCACAAAGAGACATGAGGAACCAGACTGCTTTGTGCTGTAGAAGTTTGCCTTCTAGGAGATATGGCAAAGTGTGCCCTCCTGGTTCTGAGGTAGCCCCTCTGATCAAATGAAGCCGAGTGACCACGAAAGCTGCTGGAGGTCTCAAGTTAATCCTCTCATGCATCCAAGGTGACTGGGCACCAAACGCAAGTTGAAGGTGTAAGGCTGAGCCCATTAAATTGGGATGGACTGAAAGGAAATCCACAGTGCTCTAAGTCAGTGGCCCAAAGTATCAGGTCTTGATCATCATTGTTTGCTGTTTGAATGTAATTTCCAAATCAGCATGGTGAAGTGTCAGTGCCTGTATATACTGGAACAAGACTACTGGCATTATACCCTGTAATTTCATTACTGAAAGCCACAAGTTGTACTGTACTAAAAAGCAAAAGGTGTTAGTCTGTATAGGTCTACTCAGTGGCAAGAGGAATAAGTGGTGGCGTTGCATCTTTCTGAGTTTGAATTATGAGGCATTTTGTGAATGATATTCTGATGTTCACTTTTCAGAAATGACTGAGGTTGCTTGACAAAACAAAACCTGCTGTATGTGGTGAGATTAGTTCTGGCATGCTTGTAAGTACAGGACATGCACTGAACAGTGGATCACCTACTGCCTATAAAGGGCTTACTTTTAGACGGTTTGCTCATTTGCCAAACGGTCTCTTAGTCTCTCTCCCAGTCATGCGACCCTGCACTATTTGAAGTGGTGAACAAATATCACCAGAAAGACTAAAGAGTGTGTACAGAGATGCAAGAGGAATTACTTTCACCCCCACCCCTTTTCATATACTCCAACTGCTCTTGGCATAAAAGTCAATGGAGCTGACCTCAGACCTCTTTTGTCAGTTTAAGTAATACAAATTAAATGAGTGTCACATTTGTTTTCAAACTCATTTAATCTTGATGATGGCCTGTGACAGCATGACCACATTGGCCTAATAATTATTAATAATTAGCACTTTTCACTGAAGAACAGCTGAAGTCTGAAGAATAGCATATAGCTGACCTTAGCAAATATTATGCCAGAACAAGCAGAAAAAAGTTGGACAAATGATTTTGCTAAGAAGTGTACAGGTGTAGTGCATATTAACAGGTGCCCTCAAGTTGCTTATTTCTTTTGAGCGATGGAACATAGTTCTGTGGCTTTGGCATAAATTAATATAGTTTTCTTTTTGTCTATTGTAGTTTTCCTAATCTTTCCAGATTTAAATTCATGCTTTTTGTCTTGTGATTGTATTTATCTGGTTGAAAGGGAATATCCTGTGTTAAGTGTACACAGAGAAACTTGCGTCCATTTTGCTATATATGATCAAATGACTTAGCATATACCATTGTATAGGACCCTCTCCTCTTAACATTCTATTAAATGCACTTCCAGGTAATAAGGAAATTCACTACAAAATAATGTTGTATATGTAGTGCTTACATGAATCAAGATGTGCATTTCAGTCTGGTAGGTGCCTAGCTGTTGAACCTGACTTCCATCTGTTTTACCTCATGTTCCATTTCAGGGGCTGAAAGGTCTAAACTGATTTAAGCTTCTCCTAATATTAGGAATTTAAAAAGGTGCAATATATTTTGTTTATGTATGTGTGTCTTTTTACAGATTTGTATCTTTCGCATGTTGCTCACTTTTGTATCATGATTTTGTAGGATATGTACATTACGCCACAGTGAATTTTTTTTTGTCTTCATCTGTTAAATAAATAAGCCTTTTTGTATTGAGTGAGTGTTTTTAGTTTGTTTTATGTGTTTCGCTTTTGTTTTTATTTTATTAACTACTAAAGATTACCATGTGACGTTACTGTTTCAGTAATTCTACCTGAGTGTATGTCAGCAAGCTGACTATTTACTGATGATAAGATGATATGTATTTGCCAAACACAATTTCCAAGCTTTCATCTTAGAGTTTGATGAGTACATGGATAAGGTTCTTACAAATCTCTACAAAACACATATAAACAAATTACTTGTAGGGATGTAGAGAGGAGTTCAGATCAAATGATGTCATTAAATCCTTTCTGTACCAGTCATTATGCACCTGTGTTGACAGTCAAGAAAAACAAAAAGTTCACTTTTCATTAGCACATGTTTACTCGATGTTTATCCTAATATTAAAATAAACCAGCCTAACGTGATCAAGCAAATATTCAAAAGTAGTTTATCTGTCTAGTTTAGGCAAAGATCCATGTCTTGGAAAAGGTTGTCATAAACACAGACACTAACAAATTTATTAGTAATTTATTGATCTACTTCTTATTTTGATGATTAATCAAACAAGCTGAGGCCAAACAACAAAATAATACCAATATGATGTTACCTAATGCTAATAGTAATGCCTAATCTTTAAAAGTTTGTTATTTTATATACAATAATAACAATGTGGATATAAATATTTAAAGAATTTTGAGAGCGAAAAAGGGAATAAATTGAAAAATAATTACTGTAGTTATCTACTTACATTTTTTCAGGTTATCTACTTAGATTTGATATCTGCTTTTGAAAAATTATAAGTTCTAGATATTAGTTTAATTGTGATTTAGTTCTTGGTGCATTAAAGCTTCCTCTGTCATCTTGAAATCTTCTATGGTTCATTAGTCTGGACTAAATGCAAATGTTAATTTTTTAAATTATGGCCTCCTAGCGTATTTTTAATTATTCAAACCTTTGAGGTTACACAGGACTAGCATTTTGCAGTAATCTTGTGCATTTATCTGAAAGCAAATCGTTCTTAAATTGGTGGTTCCAAACATTTGAACGGTAGAGTAATATAGAGCAAGTGTAAAATCTGTTTATCTAGAAATACTTGAACTATAGATTGAGATATAACATTAGAATAAATGTAAACAATAATTTATTCAGTAAAAAGTAATGAGAACTTCTTGTTGTTGATATACACTGCTCAAAAAAATGAAATATTCTCATTGAATGCTTTGTTCTGTACAAAGTTGAATGTGCTGACAACAAAATCACACAAAAATCATCAATGGAAATCAAATTTATTAACCAACGGAGGCCTGGATTTGGAGTCACACACAAAATTAATATGGAAAAACACACTACAGGCTGATCCAACTTTGATGTAATGTCATTAAAACAAGTTAAAATGAGGCTCAGTATTGTGTGTACTCCACGTGCCTATATGACCTCCCTACAATGCCTGGGCATGCTCCTCATGAGGTTGACGACTAAAGCATCCGTCAACTCCTGGACAGTCTGTGTTGCAGTTGGTGGATGGAGCGAGACATGATGTCCCAGATGTGCTCAATCGGATTCAGGTGTGGGGAACGGGTGGGCCAGTCCATAGCTTCAATGCCTTCATCTTGCAGGAACTGCTGACACACTCTAGCCACATGAGGTCTAGCATTGTCCTGCATTAGGAGGAACCCAGGGCCAACCGCAGCAGCATATGGTCTCACAAGGGGTCTGAGGATCTCATCTCGGTACCTAATGGCATTCAGGCTACCTCTGGCAAGCACATGGAGGGCTGTGTGACCATCCAAAGAAATGCCACCCCACACCATTACTGACCCACTGCCAAACCGGTGATGCTGAAGGATGTTGCAGGCAGCAGATCGCTCTCCACGGCGTCTCCAGACTCTGTCACGTCTGTCACATGTGCTCAGTGTGAACCTGTTTTCATCTGTGAAGAGCACAGGGCGCCAGTGGTGAATTTGCCAATCCTGGTGTTCTCTGGCAAATGCCAAGCGTCCTGCACGGTGCTGGGCTGTGAGCACAACCCCCATCTGTGGATGCCGGGCCCTCATACCATCCTCATGGAGTCGGTATCTAACCGTTTGTGCAGACAAATGCACATTTGTGGCCTGCTGGAGGTCATTTTGCAGGGCTCTGGCAGTGCTCCTCTTGTTCCTCCTTGCACAAAGGCGGAGGTAGCGGTCCTGCTGCTGGGTTGTTGCCCTCCTACGGCCTCCTCCACGTCTCCTGGTGTACTGGCCCATCTCCTGGTAGCACCTCCAGCCTCTGGACACTACGCTGAGAGACACAGCAAACCTTCTTGCCACAGCTCGCATTGATGTGCCATCCTGGATGAGCTGCACTACCTGAGCCAATTGTATGGGTTGTAGAGTCCGTCTCATGCTACCACGAGTGTGAAAACACCACCATTATTCAAAAGTGACCAAAACATCAGCCAGAAAGCATAGGTACTGAAAAGTGGTCTGTGGTCCCCACCTGCAGAACCACTCCTTTATTGAGTGTGTCTTGCTAATTGCCAATAATTTCCACCTGCTGTCTATTCCATTTGCACAACAGCATGTGAAAGAAGTTTGATTTTGAAGTTCACAGAAGTTTGATTTACTTGGAGTTAGATTGTGTTGTTTAAGTGTTCCCTTTATTTGAGCAGTGTATTTTGATTCCTTTTGAGCTGGTTGGAGGATCAAAGGTTTGGTTCCAGATTTCTCTTTGATGTCCATAGACTTCACATGGATTTGTTAAATTGCACCACCAGCAGACCTTAAATAAATGAAGCACTGATAGGATCAAAAAAGGTATTGGATTATAACTAAAAATAATACTTATTTGCCAATATATAAAATGAATACTTACTGTATTATTGTTATGTGTATTTATTTTAATGTCACTGTTTTCTAAACAAATAAAGAATGAATAGGTTTTAAATATAATTATCTCATGTCTAAGAGCTTTGTAAAGTTTGTATGGATGCATATGAATGGATGTGCCCATCAGGCTCTTTACTGTAAGAGAGACCTCAAAATAAGAGCAAAATATGCAGCTCTCATTAGGGTGTACGTTCACATGATATCTACATACAGAACCTCCTAGCGGTTCACACTGAGGACGTGAGTGTTCTGCTTGCATTCCTCCAGTCTGTGGCAGCTAATCTATCTAAAGACCACATGGTGACCCTACACAAAGAGGGTGTTGTCCTTGTGAACGCATTGACTGAGCTCCCTGCTTTAATAATGGAAAAGACACATCATGCACACTAGAAATGCTTATGTTTATAGTTTGTGAACGTTTATATCACACATGAGCATGACCCAAAGAGCAAAGAAAATGACAGGATACATATATATGTGTATTCAGTTGCCAGTTTATTAGGCAAACTTTCACTCACACTGTGCACAGGTAAATCACACATTGCATTACAGTGTGGTGTGGTACAAATTAGTCTACATCTAACTGCATAATAAAATGGGCAAAAACAGTGATCTTAATTATTTTGAATGTGGCTTGATTGATGTCGCCAGGCGTACCTGTTCTAGCATCTCCCAATGACTGTTGTCCTGGGCTTTTCATGCATGCATTTTAAGGATTTACTGACAATGGTTTCCAGTGATTCCAGTGATTGGTAACGCTGTGGATGAAAACTGTTTGTGGATTAGGCAAGGGTCAAGGAAGAATGGAAAGCATTGGGCAAGCAAACCGACTGGCTACAACCAGGCAAATTACATGTTAACTCAACATTAGTAGTAACATTAGCAAAATTTCAGATCAGAATGGACCACTTACTAGACTCTGTCTTGAATGGGCTATAATCAAAGACAATGACAGGTGCCAACATTCCCTGTGAATAACAAAAAATATTGTATCCACTGGATCGCTAAGTAGAGGAAAAAGATGGCCTGGTTGGACAATTCCAGGTTCTCTTTGCAACATACTGATAGAAAGATTAGAATTTGGTGCAAGCAACATGTTTGGTGTAATCCCATCATAGTCATAGTTAATGCACACTCAGCTAGATCCGTGTCACAAAGCATGGGTTTGAATGAGAAATGAGAATTGTCTAATTTACAGCAACTGTGCAATCATTTATTTCATGGTACATTCCTACATAACACTTCCAGCGTCTTGTAGAATTCTGGCCTAGGTGAATTGTTTTAAAGGCCAAAGGAGACATTCTTAAGAAAGTGGCAACTTCAGGCATATAATGATGTTTTTGTCTCTTCATAATTCTTGTTTCACATAGATTCTTTGGTGTAATAAACTAGCTGTCTCTGCCCATAATCTTCTTCTTTCGGCTGCTCCCTTTAGGGGTTGCCACAGCGGATCATCTGCCCCATCTTGCCCTATCCACTGCCTTCTCTACTTTTACACCAACCATCTCCATGTCCACCTTCACTACATCCATAAACCTTCTCTGAGGTCTACCTCTTCTCCTTCTGCCCGGCAGCTCCATCTCCAACATTTTTTGACTAATATATCCACTATTCCTCCTCAACACATATGCAAACCATCTCAACCTGGCCTCTCTGGCTTTATCTCCAAACTGCTCCACCTTCACTGTCCCTCTGATCTGCTCATTTCTAATCTTGTCCATCCTTGTCACTCCCAACGAAAATCTCAGCATCTTCATCTCCACCACCTCCAGCTCAGCCTCCTGTCTTTTAGACAGAGCCAGAGTCTCCAAACCATACATCATAGCAGGACGCACTACTGTCTTGTAAACCTTCCCTTTCACTCTTGCTGCTATCCTTTTGTCACACATCAGCCCTGACACCTGTCTCCACCCACTCCATCCTGCCTGCACCCTATTCTTCAGCTCTTTTCTACACTGTCCATTGCTCTGGATGGTTGATATTTGAAGTCATCCACCTTTACGACCTCTACTCCTTGCATCTTCACCTTTCCACCTGCCTCCCTCTCATTCACACACATGCGTTCTGTCTTGTTTCTACTGACACTTCATTCCTCTCCTCTCCCGTGCAAACCTCCACCTCTCCAGATTCTCTTCCACCTGCTCTCTACTCTCACCACAGATTACAATGTCATCAAACATCATGGTCCATGGAGCCTCCTGCCTGACCTCATCTGTCAACCTTTCCATCACCATTGCAAACAAGAAGGGGCTCAAAGCTGATCCCTGATGTAACCCTACCTTCACCTTGAAACCATTTGTCACTCCAACTGCACACCTCATCACTGTCTCACTATCCTCATACATGTCCTGCACCACCCTAACATACTTTTCAGCTACACCTGACTTCCTCATACAGTACCACAGTTCCTGTCTTGGCACCCTATCATATGCCTTCTCTAGATCCACAAAGACACAATGTAGCTCCTTCTGACCTTCTCTGTACTTCTCTACCAACACTCTCAATGCAAAAATTGCATCTGTGGTACTCTTCCTGGGCATGAAACCAAACTGCTGCTCACTGATCTGAACCTCTCGCCTTAGCCTAGCTTCAACAATTCTTTTCCATACCTTCATCGTGTGGCTAATCAACTTTATACCTCTGTAGTTACTGCAGCTCTGCACATCACCCTTGTTCTTAAAAATGGGGACCAGTACACTACTTCTCCACTCATCAGGCATCCTCTCACTCTCCAGGATTTTGTTAAACTCTGTTCACTCACTAGAACATTTCCCTCTCTATCCTTTATCAGCCTAACCTGCTGTACATCTTTTCCAGCTCTATCTCTCTGTTTAGCCAAACGATACAAGTCCTTTACGCCTTCTTTACTGTCCAGCCTCTCATACAGCTCATCATAGGCCTGAGCCTTTGCCACCATTCTTTTCGCAATGCGACTAGCCTCACAGTACTCCTGCCTACTTCCTTCATCTCTCTGGTTATCCCACTTTTTCTTAGCTGCCTTCTTCTTCTGAATACTCTCCTGGACTTCCTCATTCCACCACCAACTTTCCTTGTCTTCTTTCCTCTGACCAGACGAAACACCCAACAGCCAGTTTCTCTCACCACCTTAGCTGTAGTTTCCCAGTCCTCAGGTAGCTCCTCACTGCCCTCAAGGGCCTGTTGCAATTTTTCCCTGAACTGGCTGCAACCATCCTCCTCCTTCAGCTTTCACCACCTAATCTTTGGCTCTGTCTTCACTCTCTTCCTCTTCTTTGTTTCTAACCTTATTCTACAGACAACCACCCTATGCTGCCTTGCTACACATTCCCCTGGCACCACTTTACAATCTCCAATCTCCTTTAGGTGGCATCTCCTGCTAAGGATATAATCCACCTGTGTGCACCTCCCTCCACTCTTGTATGTCACCCTGTGTTCTTCCCTCTTCTGAAAATATGTGTTCAACACAGCCATTTCCATTCTCTTTGCAAAATCTACAACCATCTGACCTTCGGCATTTCTGTCTTTCACACCATACATACCCAGCACCTCTTCATCCCCTCTGTTCCCTTCACCAACATGTCCAGTGAAGTCTGCACCAATCACTAATCTCTCCTCTCTAGGGACACCATCTACCACTTCATCCATCTTACTCCAAAATTCCACACTTTTCCCAAGCTGTTCCTTTAGGATTATCCCTACTCCATTTCTCTTCCTCTCTACACCTACATAGAACAGTTTGAATCCACCTCCAATGTTCCTGGCATTGCTTCCTTTCCATCTGGTCTCCTGGACACACAGAATATCTACCTTCCTTCTCTCCATCATGTCTGCAAGCTCTCTGCCTTTACCAGTCATTGTCCCTATGTTCAGAGTCCCTACTCTAACCTCTACACTCCTGCCTTTCCTTCTCTCTCACTGCCTTCTAACCCACCTTCCTCCTCTCCTCTTTGATGGTCTTCGACCTACAGTAGTCCAATTTCCACCGGCACCCTGCTGGTCAACAGCAGCAGAGGCGGTTGTTGTTAACCCGGGCCTCGACCGATCCGGTATGGCAATCATATTTGTGATTCACATGATAGTTTTGGCACAAGTTTTATGCCAGATGCCCTTCCTGACGCAACCCTCACCCTTGGGACCAGCTCCAGAAGTACACAAAGTACACCCCTAATGGCTGGTTTGTCTCTGCCCATAATAAAACAGAAAAAAATGTTTTGCTATTTTTTTATTTCATTTTGTTCAAATTAAATATTCAAATGATTTTAATGGTCTTTTATACTCATGACATCAAACAGTGTCTTGGGACATTGAATACTACTGGCACAATATACCTTTTTGAGTGAAAGCATTTAGCATTTTGAGCATAACAAATTTTGTTGCTGTAGGTGCATTTAGTAGCGTGAAAGTTCTCTATATTTCCTCATTCATTTTCCTTATTGATCAGTTTCAAAACAGTTGTTAGTATGAGCATGTATTATCTTCTTCCATCTTATGTAATCCCATGGCTCTAAAAATGGGAGTGGAACTCCAGAACACTTTCATCACTGTAACCAAAGATCAGTGCTAGATCAGGGAGGTAGTAACTAGAGAATGCGCCTCCAGCAAGCCTGTTTGCATCTGTCCATTGCTATGACGCTAGAAGGGTCAGATCTGATACACAACACCATGGTTTTCTTTCAGCTGAGTCAGGACAGTAGCCATGTCTCCACAGAGGCAATGTTATGGCAAGAGGACTGCCAAATCAGCTATCTGACTTCTACCCAAGTATTTGTCCAAGCATTTATAAAATAATGGAGATTTACAGCCAGGTTTTATTCAATATTGGAATGTTTATTTTACCCTTACGCTCCTGTAATATTTATTTAAAAGCAAAAAACTTGCAGCTTAAATTCACAGTAACAGTGCATAATAAAATGCCTCACAGTAGTTTATGTGTAGTACAATTAACGTACTTACCCTTCTCCAATTTTTAAGAATACAACAGATATGAGGAGGGAATAGACAAGGCAGCCCTTGTCTTATGTGCCTGACCCTGGAATACATCACACAAAATTCATCCTCTATTTGTTTAAATTTAGCTGGCTGAAGCCTTGCAGGTCTGATTGAGTACACTCCCTTCCTTTTGTTTATCCAAGAGCAGCTACTGTTCCTGTGATAAACAAGAACTGGTTTGGACTGGCCTGAGAGTGAGGCAGCCAGAGAAGCAACCCAATAGCCAAGTGTGCAGCACTTCTTGACATAGATACTTAGGAGGCTTGAAATATTTTATCAGGGCTATGTGTTGCAGTTCAGACACCACCTTCCAGGCTATTCTCAATGTAGCATGAGCTGGCTCAGTCTAGCTACCATTGCCTTTTAAACAGCCTAATTTATAAAAAGGATCATTAGTGTCAGCCCTAAATGCTGGACTTCAATGATAATATCTCATGAGGAAGCTTTGAAATGTGTAATTATTTGTATGTATGTAAAACCTATAATACTATAAGTATCGTCTAAAATCTTTGCATTATAGACAACACAATAAAGTGGAAGTAAAGCAAGTTACCCAAAGTAAAGTATTAGATGGTTAGTGGTAATTGTCCACAGGCTACGTAATTAGTTTAGTTCAGTGTTTCTTAGCCTTCATTACGCAGTTTTGTGTTTTCTCTAATTTAACACACCTGCAGCAGACCAAGAAGGACTTGACAAGTAGCCAAACTGAATTTTGTTGATAAATGCATTAACATTTACATTACAAAGGGTTTGATTAATAATTCAACATTAAAATAATATCTTTTAATCCTTAAACATTGTCATTATGCTTGTATATAGCTTCTGTTTAACTTCAAGGACCCATGGGTGGTCGTGGACCTCTACTGTTTACTCTCATAATTTTACAACTTCAATAAAAGTCTTTTAAGGTTACAATAGGTTATAAGGTAGATATATTATTGCTCTGATGATATTTAGGTGTAATCTCATCTTTACTACAATTCCCATGGACCTTAGGGCAGAGCAAAATGTCTGAATGTACAAGTTGTACTGTATGAAATATCAAGTATCTTTTACACCTCAGCATGACACACAGTATAATTGCATAACGGCCATATCCCAGACAGCCAGCCATATGTCAAAGTGCTTCAGGGTTCCAGATCCATTTCAGTCTCTGCAAACTATAATCACTCACTTCAGGCAGCTGATGACAGCTTGTGGGTTTGCCAATAATAGACACATGCTAGCTAATGGATGGAATCAGTCAGGAAGTGATTTTCTTTTTCTTTGTCAAACATTTTTATTGTTTATTAACCTGCAGTTCATTTGACTGTGATTTAATCATGCTGAATATGCTACAGTTGTTTTTTTTTGGGTCTAGTAAACAATCAATACATTAAATGCATCGGAGGCTGACACATATGTCACATTTCAGGAGCTTATCTGGTCTTGGCTATGCGCCTAAGCTGTGCAGACCAGTTGGGCTCATATGATGTTATGCTCAACCACAAAATAAGTGTAAAGTACAGGATTTAGTAGCGGCTAACCTCATAGATTTAACCCAATGTCATCCATCAGAATTGTTGGATTGATACAAAGCTTCAAGTGATTTCAAATTGATTTCAATGGAAAAGACTTCAGGTATCCCATAGTCTGTGGTGGGAAATTGCCTAGACATTTACTTGGCTGTGGGTGAAGAGAGAGGAGCATGCTGTGCTGTTTATATTAGGATATGCGTTCCAGTATGAGCCCTCAGTCTGGCAGAGGTGAGTCAGCAATTTCCTCTCAGCACTGGATTGCAAAAATTGCCACCTGAGTAAGAAATATCTGAAAGAACGCAACAAAGACGTCACAGCAGGACCAGCCTGTAAAGATGGAGTAACTGATTTCCATCTTGAACCTCTGCAATAAGCAAGCCATTTGTCTTGGTCAAATTGTTGGCATGTCACCTCTAAGAAAATAATATCTGAATGGGATGACCTGGGTGCCTGCTTTGGTTCTTAACTCTATGATAAACAGATCACATCTAATGACTGATCACCTCCAATACCAATGAAGAAAACATGACTATAAGCCCTAAAAAGGGGACCCTCTGGGCCTTTCAGGGAATTAAAAAATACACATCTTTAATTTATTTAAAATAATTATGGTTGTATTTAATATCTGCAAATATGAAAGTACTACTCTTGTTTCATTGTTAAGTTTTTCATGGAAGGAAAATGGTTACATTTTTCAAATACCCAGTGGAAAATTGGCCAATCAGGCATTCATTTTCTCCAAGATATAGGTAGATACAGCTAGGCAAATTCTCCCATTGGTTATGATTTCAAGTGCTGCAATTTAGTTTGACACAAAGCCAATCACATTTTGACTTCCTTAGGCAGGACCAATTTTGTGAGGTCACTCTAAGCCTTCCAAAAGTCCAAAATACATTACTGACTGTAAATACAAGCAGCTAATCAATGAGTTGTTAAAATCAAGAAGTTGCTGGAAGCAGAAAACAGTGGTGGCTGCACCATGCCAGTGCTCTCTACTGAAAAAGACACAAGTTAAAATGTACACTAATATGTCTGTCACAAGCTTCAATTAAAACACAGAATGTGTTTTAGAAGTTTTATATGCTTGTGTAGAATCTAGAACTGCCAAAAATTTTTAATCCATATTGCAGTTAACCTATTGTTATAAAATACTGGAATCCCCTAGGGCATGTTAGCAGATGTAGGATAGAAACAGGATAATTAGCGAGTCAGTATCTATTTGACATGATGAAAATATTTTGAAGGCATTGCTAAATGGACTAACGGGCTAAAAAAAATACTTTTCTCCTGCTCATGACTGACTAATACTTGCTACCCTATTTGTGACCTAATTAAATGGTTGCCATTTGAGAAAGTTGCATGATAAATAATAGAATTGCTTTAAACATACTTGCCCAGTTCCATATTGAAAAAGACATTCCTCATGAATGCTTTTGAAATCTGATGACACAAGAATTCATGCTCTCAGGAAAATGCATATTCTTACGTGTCAAAGTCATGTGACCTCATCTTGCTTATACACCAATCAGGCATAATATTATGACCACCTCCTTGCTTCATCTGTTTTTCTGCGTACTTTGTTAGCCCCCTTTTACCCTGTTTTTCAGTGGTCAGGACCCCCACGGACCCTCACAGAGCAGGTACTATTTGGGTGGTGGATCATTCACTGCAGTAACACTGATGCAGTGGTGGAGCATTAATGTGTGTTGTGCTGGTACAAGTGTATCAGACACAGCAATGCTGTTGAAGTTTTTAAACACTGTCCACTCACTGCCCACTCTATTAGACACTCCTACCTTGTCAGTCCACCTTGTAGATGTAAAGTCTGAGATAACAGCTCATCTGCTACTGCAGCGTCATCCTCTAGTCCTTCATCAGAAGTCACAGGACACTGCCCACAGGACGCTGTTGGCTGGACATTTTTGGTTGGTGACACTGAGGTGTTTAAAAACTCCAGCATCACTGCTGTGTCTGATCTACTCAGACGAGTGGAACACACACTAATACACCACCACCACATCAGTGTTACTGCAGTGCTGAGAATGATCCACCACCCAAATAGAACTTGCTCTGTACGGGTCCATGGGGGTCCTGACCACTGAAGAACAGCGTAAAATGGGGCTAACAAAGTAATTGTAGATCCACAAAGTGCACCTATATAGTGAGTGGAGCTGATAAAATGGACATTGGGCATAGAAACAGGAGGTGGTCATTATGTTATGTCTGATCATTGTCTCATAATATGCACCAATATAAGCACAAGACAATCATCAGCCTATACACTGTGAAGACCTCAACATTTCTTAAAGAATTCATGCTCCTCAAGAATTGAAAGTCATATTCAAAGTGCAACCACAGAATCATGCCCTCAGTGATAGTGTTTTGCAAGATGAACTGCATCATTGTTACAGAACAGAAAGTACAATTACGATTACACCAAGCATTATACTCATGCCACCAAACACAGCAAACCTGCTAATCTCCAGAAAATCATAAAGTCTTAAAATAAGGAATGAGACAACAGTTTATAAAGGGATTAAAGATTTCAGCTGCAGTTTTGGGTACAAAATACCAGAACAGAACCATACCCTTTTACCCTTGATTATCATGGAATTAATAATGCATATATTTCCTTTTCATTATTGCTGTTAATTCCTGAAACTCTATCTGTGATCAGTAAGTATGTTGAGACACATTTACAACATCTCTACTTAAAGCACCATCTTTAGATTCAGTGTGACAGATTTAGATTACCCTAAATCATCTTTTAAAAATCTTTTCTTTGTTATTCAACGATTTGTGTCTGACATTCCTTAAAATATTCAACTCTTACATATGAGGCCCCAGAAAAGTTATAACTGCATAACTAGTTTCTTCCACAGTGGTCTGTGAGGCCTTCACAGATGGTAATGTGTTTTGCACAACAACAGCAACATTCCAGGAAGGCTGAAATGATACACTGCAAGTATTTCTTTTACAATGTGCTGATGACTTTGTAACAACAGACATGCATCCTCATGCATGGTTGAAGCAGTTGCTAGAGTTTCAACTCCAGAAAAAGATCAAAACAAAACTTGGGTCTCTAATGCAAACTTGACTGCCTTTAATGAGCTGTTGCATTATCAACAGCACTTACAGTTCAGTCAGTCTCACAACTATTTTGTTTATATACATGAACAAAATAGTACAAAGTGCCAACGTGCAGACAAAAGTATGCAAAAAATTGAAACTAGAAACAGTACAATAAATACGATAATTAAAACAGGCATTAGACACAGTAAACAGACAAAACAGTGCAGCACAGACACAGCACTCATTTCTGGACATGAAGTAATGGAATAAAGTGCAAAGATTATTTAACATGCTGTGATCTGTGAGTATACATAGATATGAGCACATACATGAACGCAGCAGTTACTGAGGTAGTACTTGAGTAAACACAGTGTAAGCACAGTGTTATCAGCAATGTTCCAGCACCACATCTGCTTTGAAAAACAGCATAGTAAATGTAAGCTTTAGGCACTGCTGACATTTGAAAGCCTTTGTTACTGGAGTACTACAGAACATATAGAATGTTAATCAAATGAAGCGATCAACTGTCTTTCTCTCAGGTGTGTTAGCCATGTGATAATGAAAGCAAACTGTTTACTGTTTACACAAATGCACTGTTAATTATTGCCAGAATTTCAAAATATTAAAAACACAGTTTTCACATTGTATTCACCATTGTATTGTGAGATCAACTCACTTTCTAATATTTTCTGTAATAATATATCAAATTACTGTGAGATTAATGTTGGATTGTGCTGCACAGCACTATTTGGGATATGAGTTAAAATTATATAAACATTTTAATAAAAATGTTTGCAATGTTTTATTCTGATGATTCAAGCTTTGGTATTTTAAATACTTTTAAAGGTTTTGACTAAACATTTTTTTTATGCTGGAGCACAGATGTATGACAAACAATTGTATTATTTATTAGTATTGCCAGAATTTTTCAAGTTAAACTGTCTTTGTGTTTTAAAATGCTCACTTGAGATATTCTGTACACATATTCTGTACGTGCAAAATATGATGACTAAATATATTCATAGATATTGTTTTTGTTTTTTACATATTGTTTGAAATGTTGTTTTATATATACATATTGTTTTACACTAAATTATTAGCTACTGAGATGCATAACTATTGCAATTTTTGCAAAAATACTATAAATACAAAAAAGACTATATTTTAATTACAGTATAAGACTAAGATGAATGAAGCTACATCACCGTTATCTTGTATACAGCATACAGTTGTTTCATTGTTATTTACTGTCAATATGGTACAATAAATTACTGTGAATGCAATAAGTAGTCAGTGATTTACTATAATTTTACAGTTGCTGTTTTTACAATGTGGAATATGGTTAATAAACTTTTTTACTTTTTTTATAGTTCTCCACCTCCTTCCTTTATTACATTTGAACTACACAGGTCCCAAGCTACAGAGCCAATCAGCTGAACCCAGACATATTATTGATGCAGGTGTCAAACCAGTTTTACATAATCTCCTGTTTCACACCACACATGCATTCCTCTCTGAAGACAAGATGTCCTTTTTAACTTGAAAACACAACTACCACTTAGCCATAGAGACTTCCTTCTGTGTTTTAGCTGACAGTGAACAAACCACCTTTACAAATCATTCACAATGCATTAATAAATATTGTAAATGTAATTTTTAGAATAGAATTTATAACCATTTGTCACTGTGTTTGCACACTGTGAAATTAGACCTCTGCATTTAACCCATCCATGCAGTGAAACACCCACATACATGCATGCTAGTGAACACACACACTAGGGGATAGTGAGCACACTTGCCCAGAGCAGTGGGCAGCCCTATCCATGGCACCTGGGGAGCAATTGGAGGTTAGGTGCCTTGCTCAAGGGCACTTCAGTCATGGACTCTCAGCCAAGGGGGTGGAACCGGCAACCTTGCAGTCACAGGGCTGGTTCCCTAACTTCCAGCCCATGACTGCCCAACATCATTTAAACTTTTTAATGTTTCCAGTCTATATCCATTATGGGCTTTATTTGTCTATGGACATTCAGAGCTATTGCACAGCAAAAGTATATAATCCACAGAAGACAAAGAAGTCCTCCAGATGCACCATCCCTTCTCATGTTTACATAACCATTGGCTTCCCCCCACCTGTCTCCCAGCAAGAGAACACAAGCTACAGCACATGTGGTCTTTAACCTTAAGCCACTAGAAAAGCATTTCCTTTTGAGTAGACCTCTCAGTGCAGCAACCCATCCAGCCTCAAAGAGTAATTTGCCAAAGTCTAGTAATCATCTAATATGTTTATTTTATTAAGTTTTTTTTATATAGTAAAATAAGTTCCAAATTAGCTTGTTTGTCTTCTGTATATGAATTTAACTGAACTTCTACCTTTCATATTTTCTACATCATATGTGTATCCAACACAGTCAGCAGACCTAACATATTTTTGAATGAGTCTTTTCTTCAGGATGTTCTGTATAATCTCTAACTCTGACTAAAACTTTACTAGTTGGAGTTATGGATGGGTCCCTCATTTGAATCTTCCTTCCTCTCAAGCTTTTTTGCCCTCACACTATATTCTTCACTATTTCTAAGCAGAGAAGAAAACTTCTCCATATCTCTCACTCACTCTACCTCAGCCTGGTCTTTAGTTGACCTTCTAATTCAAAAACAGTAGCCAGCATGTGACAAGGAAACATGGCTTTTTATTATATTCACAAGTTTGGGACAGTCACTTTCCAATACAAAGGGGCCCTATAAATACCGATTTTGTATATATTTAGATTATAACTAGCTCTATTAATGCCTAGAATATAACAAGATCATAACATGATCCTTGTAAAATACCAAAAATATATTTAAGGTCTGAATACTTTTTTAGGGGCCTGCAGTTTGAACTTATTCAAATGGTCCACATACACATTGTTAGTATGTTGTCAAATAAAATGTACACAGGCAATAAATGGAGAGATCAGTAAGAAGGATAATTTTTTTCCTTTCTTCTTTCTTTTTTTTAAAAATTGTATGGACAGCAACACTATCAGATAGCAGTTGAAGGCAACTTTAGTAAATAGTGCCCAGAAATAATGGCAAAAGAACAATTTAAAAATGTGTCAGAGTACCACATTCTAAACCATGGGATGCTTAATATCTGGCCAGAAAGCTTTTTTATGAGTCTTCTTCATAATTGTTTTGTACTTTTTATGGGCCAATAAAACTATGAATAAAATGCTGTCCTTGACTTTTGCAGGTAGCTTAGTTATGCAATATCTGTCACGAAATGTTTGAATTTAATTAGAGGTCTGCGTGACAGCCAGACTGGTGCCCTGGTTGATGTGTTTTACCTATGCTGCCATCTTTAACTGATAAATAACACAGGGGATCTTTTAGTCTGTGTTGATCAGCTTCCATTTGGTCTCTGTGTGCAGCATACCAATTTCTGAATTTCTGTGGTTGACACAAAACCCATGTACATTTGAACCATTCAACAATGTGTTCCATTATCAGTGTGTTTACTTAAAGTCAAATATATGACTGATTCTCGTCGCTGGATAATACATTATATACATTTATTGATCAGTAGGCAAAAGTGGGGTTTACAACTGGTCCAAAATGTAATGTTGCTATAGTTCATTATATTTTACAAGCGCTCTCAGTAAACAACCTAAATGTAGCAAAAAATAAAGAAGGGGTAGCTGATGATGAACACATTAAATGTTGATTTCACTTTATTTTACTAAGTCAGACTAATAATAACATAATAATAATAAATGTGGATAGTCAAAATGAGTAGAAAAGGCCTACTTTCTGTTTTCCTGGGGATTTTGCTGTATGTGCTTCCATTGTGCCAGGATTCAAACAATCAAAGCCTTGTGTTAGATATTTCTGTGAACGGACTGCCACTGTGACTAATCCTCAAAGCAAAAGCAATCATAAATTAGCACATAAGACGATCACATTTGCCCAAGGCCCTTATGGCCTATCTTACCCAAAATTAACCGGCCAGGCGACAGGAAAACCCTCCACCCATGAGCCAGCCTTACAGTAGTCTAGCCTGTGAACAGCTACCGGTTTGAACTAGACAGTTCCAGCCTTAGCAGCATCATGGTGGTTCCTCTGCTGTTTTTTTTTTTTCTCAGTTTGAGCAAGGCCGGTTAGAGAGCTTTTACTTTCTGACTGATTGTGAAGGTAATGAAATGAATGGACTGACATAGGACCAACACATCCCACCAGGGAGACTTTTGTTATTTGGGATGCTCTGAAACATAGAACCTGTGTTTGAAGTAAGCTTAAATTACATCCAGTAGAAGGTCACTGAGTATGCTTAACAGCATCCTGCTTAACAGTGGATTGAGGATGGCAGACTTTGAAAGCTTGTAACTAAGCAACACAGCAGCTGCTGACCTGTGCCTCAGACTTGTTTGCACATGGTTCAGTTCTTTTGACCAATATTTAAATATTTAAAACCATAAACTGTTTGAATCCGAGACTAAAACTATCCTGTTGCTTATCAAAATGTCTAGTGAACATTAGCGTCTGCTTGAAAGTGTGTGCTTTCTAGACTGAGCAGTGATCTTTTCCTACCCAATAAACAGCCGTCACACAGCATGACAAAAATGCAAGCATTTTCCATTTCATTCAAATGGCTGTTCAGGTGTTTGCAGGGATTTTTTACATGGGCCTCTAAAATTAGTACAACAGTGCAACAGTGTTGTTTGATCATGTATGAGGACCCAGAAGTGTTCACTTGTAACACCATATTGAAGCATGAAGTTGTGATCCACCAATCTACCTGTTAAAACTAACACCCGGCACAATTTTAGATCAGTCATTATTTCTTCTACTCTGTGTCTGGCCTTATCTGGGTGTGGTTTTTGCAACTTCTGCTGTAGCTCTGGCTGCAGAAGAAACTACAAAGTCTCTTGAGGAGCCAGGAGGGGGAGAACGGTTTTCAGACCCACCCATTGTCATTGTTTTACCATTTGATAGACACTGTTTTATTTATTTCTATTGCTTTTTCATTTAATAAAATATACGAGTGCTGGGATATTTACATTACTCTTTAAGATTAATAAAGGACTGCGTTTTATGCGTTCTTAGATGTCCTGTCCAGGATGTGGTAAATAACTGTCAACCATGTATGTTCACGTTGAGTTATAGTTATTATAAAGGTTTAAAGCGCTCCCTAGAGGTAATTTACTGTCATTGCATTCACGAGATGCCTTTTTTAAGTATGTTTTTCTGTAAAGCGCAATATATATATATATATATATATATATATATATATATATATATATATATATATATATATATATATACATATATTTATATGTGTGTGTGTGTGTGTGTGTGTGTGTGTGTGTGTGTGTGTGTGTGTATGTGTATGTATGAAGAAGAAGAAGAAGAAGAAGAAGAAGAAGAAGAAGAAGAAGAAAAACAACAACAACAATAACTGTTGCTGTTTCGTTACAACAATAAAATCTAAACTGTTCATAATATTTTAGCGCAGTCGCTGTAAGAAGCCAGCACAGTGCCGTTTCACAACGATTACACAGATTATTAATGTAGACTGGTTAATTAGTGCCATCTACAGGCGGAATTATGTTTCTGCAGCTGCATATAAACAGAAGCGAACTTCAGCCTCGTACTCTTATTCATTGTTTCTACCTATAGATAAAGCAAGATGAATCGAAATGCAATTTTCCCGTAGATTACAATAAAATCGTCTATTTTAATGAAACAGAAAGGGTAGGACAATAAATCAATGCCATTAAATCATTCTGTGTATTTTTTCTGTAGTGATCCTGAGCATGATAGCTATGGCCCTTCAACTAGGACTTGAGCGATTTGGGGTATATACTAGAGCACTATCTTACATTGAATTCAGATACTGCATAATATTTAACATGTATTTATATAGATGTTTAATTTAGGTACATGTTAGTTATTTTTCCAATTCAAGAAGTAAGTACCTCATGTCATGGAGGCCGGAATTCTGCATAATTTGGTGATTTTCCAAATTGTCCATGTCAGATAAGTAAAGATAAGGTGAACTTAAAAGGAAACAACAACCTGTAAGACAGAAATAAGCTGTATCTATGCAAGGCAAAACATATCGCCGTGGTGAACGCGACATTTCTTTCAAAAGACCAATCACAAGGTAATTTCAAAATGACGTTGCAGTGTTTGCAGCCAATCAGAAATTTTAACCGAGATCTGGGAAAGCGGTGTTACCAAAAGCGTAAGAATTTAGCTGGCCTAGAACTTGGTTTTGTCGAAGTAAAGCGGAGAATACTATAATTCTGATTAAAATTGTGCACATATTTAGATTTTAAATTTTGCTCGGTTCTTCGCAACTGGAGAAATGAGCCTGTCGTTAAGGTAACCTGAACCTCATAACTTGCTAGAAGTGGGTAACGTTAGCTCGGTAGCTTGCCATTCATTCGGTTAGCTTGTAAGCTAACTAGCTAACGTATCTAGGTTATGTAGTTAGCTAGCTAGATAACCTAGGTTAGCTAGGAAACCGTCACAAGGATATGCATAGTCTAAAATTACTTTTCAGTGACAGCTAACTGTTGATATAATGACAGTGGTGTTTTGTGATTTAAAGTAGATGCAAGTTACGTTTGGGCTGATAGCTAGCTAGTTAGGAGGTAACGTTAATCTTGCAATCTTTTAAACGCAGCTAGCTTGCCTGTGATATTTTACGGATACTAAAGCACATGGTTAGATATTTTACGTTTCGTTTATGATAACATTATCGCTATTTGTCATCTTTGAAGTAGAATATTTGAAGCACCGTATTTGTTTGATCCGGGAAACACGAAGTTTGATCTGTTTAGTTAAGCGTCATAAACGTGTGTGCGCCTAGCAGGTTGTGTATCGCTCGCTGGTTGCTAGGGAAACCAAGCAAGCCTACCGTTAAGCGCTGATTTAAATTTTTACAAGGCTCAACAGTGCATATTTATTTGTGATTTCATGCAGGCCGGAACTGTCTACTGATAAGACTAAACGGAAGAAGAGGAGAGAGCTAACTGATGAACAGAAGGATGAAATAAAAGAAGCATTCGAGCTCTTTGACACCGACAAGGATAAAGAGATCGATTATCATGAACTGAAGGTATTTTTCTTCATTGTAACTGACCTGTTTTTTCTCTGTCTTACTTGGAGTTATCTGAACATATTTGACATTTTTCTAGGTTGCTATGAGAGCTCTTGGCTTTGAGGTGAAGAAAGTTGATGTGTTGAAGATCTTAAAAGACTATGACAGAGAAGGAAAAGGAAAAATAACTTTTGAAGATTTCAAAGAAGTTGGTAAGTTGCTTTGAAATTAGTTTAGACACATGTTGTTTTCTGGGTATTCTTGTGTGTATTTTAGGCTGGGAATTTTACAGTGGTTTGAGATTTTTGTCAGAACTAAACCATAGAATATTAGGTGACATTGTTCATGTTTGCGTTTATTTCGTCAGTGACTGACAGAATATTGGATCGGGACCCAAAAGAAGAAATTTTGAAGGCGTTTAAGCTTTTTGATGATGATGACTCAGGAAAGATCAGCCTCAGGAACCTGCGCCGTGTGGCCAGAGAGCTGGGAGAAGATATGAGTGATGAGGAGCTGAGGGCTATGATTGACGAATTTGATGCTGATGGAGATGGAGAGAGTAAGTATACAAGATCTAAGTAAGGAAGGAAACATGTTTTATTCTGCTTGAGAAACTTCAAGTAAAGCAGGGTTCCTTAACCAAAGTATTCATGTTGTTATTTACTTAGCGGCAAATACTCTTAGATCAGGTATTCAGGGTTCTTAACGTCTTCGTACAGGTGTTTTGGAACCTGTGAAAGAGTAAGAAGAATTTGTTGGACCTGAGAACTGGTTTGAGAACTACTATGTTTAAGCATATAAGAGGGCCTCTAAACAGGATGTAAACTGCTTTTATTGTAGAATAAACAACCTAATGTTTTTGTGTGCCTAAATACTTCTTAACCATTTATATTCACTTTTGGTTTGTTGGTGTACAAGTGCCTATGTAAGAAATTATACCAGTGTTACTTGAAGCAGCTATTTTTCTAGCAGTGAAAGAATGACTATGGTAGTTGCATTGTGCTTTTTTTACTGTTTGCAGTTTATCATCAGGTTTCTTAATCTGTTTTTCAGTTAATCAAGAGGAGTTTATATCCATTATGACTGGAGACTCCTGAACATTCTGCTTGGTCACATCTCATCAAATATACTGTTGCTCATTAAAAGTGCTGATAAGGGACTTTTTTTCAGAAAAAATATTTTCAGACAGTAAATGGATGTCTGACAAACATGTAAAGCCTGTTGTGTTATCGTTCTGAATACTAAATTATTAAACTTACTGAAGGAGAGTACTTTCCCAGGATCTGAATCATATTCACCTTCATCATCATTTTTGGAGGTATAGATAATGCAAATAATTTTTCTTATTTATGGGTTTTCCTATGCATTTTCAGAGGTCCTACAATAAATTATATTGTATTGTAAAGGACTTAAGCATTATCAAATGTGACCAGCCTCTGCATTGTTTCCCAGAAAAGTCACCAGAAAAACAGCAATTACTGCATGGCTCACAGTTTGACAATAACTGAGCAATTACCTTCTGGTGATGGTTGATTGCTTTGGTGTTTCCTGACTGAAATGAAACGGTGGCATCCACGGTGTTCACCAGCTCTAACATGGATAACTGAACCCTTAAAGAGCTTCGTAACTAGCTAGAGAGAATTAACAAGGTATTTTTATTAAGTGCAGTGAAGTTACTAGGGTGCTTCAGGAATCTTGTTTGACAACCCTGCAGCAATAACTTGGATATACTGAGACTTGATAACTGAATCTATCTGTATAATGACACGTTAAAAGGCTTTGTGTTGTTAACATGGAACACTTTTAACTAGTATCGGCATATGTTGAAATATATTGAATTCCTGCATAAGGATAATTAATCTGTCCATCTATCTCCATTTTTATTTGTTTTATTTGTTGCTGTTTATTCACTGGAAACAGCTGTGAAAAATCATTAATGTAGTTTTTTGAGTATTTTTGTATATTGACAAACATTTTAATTTCAGTGTATTTTTACAGTAATGCTTGGTGTCTTTTTTTCTGTCTTCTTAAATAAACATTTGTAGTATGAGTAACTGAACTTGTAACAGTGTTTGCTGAAGTATTTTGCTAGGAACATTGTAGTGGTGTTTGAGATGTATAAACACATTTTATGCTATTTCCCTGTGTTCATTTTAAGAATGTATGAAGCCACTGTGTTGGCTCAACTTGAAGAATTCACATTTTTATACTATATGCTCTCAGGGGTTTTTGTGGCAAGAGATGATAGTTGTAAAGTTTTAGCTGTATTGTGAAATACATTGTTTTGTTTGTATATTGCTTTGCATTAAGTGTATTTTTGTATAGCAAATTAACAGTTCTTATATCAAGTACCACCAGGGGGAGACTCTCCTTTAGGAAACCAAAACAATGCAGCTTATTATTACTGTACTGTACAGCCAACTTGATAGAGCCCATAGCATTTGAGTGTTGGAAAGAGTCATAGAAAGTGTGACTGCAACAAAGGAAGTGCTTGGATGCAAAAGTGGGTGGTAAACTAACATTTTAAGCATTAATGCTTCATTACTTTTAAAGCCCATTAGTGAATTGGATCACCTTAACAAAAGCTAGTGAGACCACAAGCTGCTATAGTGAGTATTTTGTCAGAATTACATATTAAAAACATATATTTCACTTAAGCTTCATATATATCATAAGTCAGACGGATTGCTTGGTTTGTTTTGGTGATGCACAGTGATCACTCAATGAATGTCAATAGTACTTCTTGGGTTTCCTCCTACTAATTTAGGGTTTGAGGGGCCCAGAGTAGCTGTAATTAGGAGTAGGGTTAGCTTTGGTTTACTTTCAATTGAAACCAATTGATCATAGCGTCCTTGTGTGCTTCAGACATTGCCTTACACATAACAATTAGGATTTTGATGGAATTGTTTGTTCAAAAGTCTGTTGTGTCCATCCATTTTAAGGTGTGTTTATACAGTGCCTGTGTTCCAATTGCTAACACATAGACAAGCAATAGAACTATATCTATTATATAGTTCATATTCTAGTTCTAGATCACTAGATCAATCGTTCTAGATCAATCTTTTTTTTTAGCTGAGAGAAAAAGAAAAAATTGTATAATAAGTGTCTCAAATGAACCATCTGCAGGAACAGGGTATGTCAAGAGTACTTCAAAGTGAACATATTGAAGTGTGTGGTCAGTAAAGGGCATCAGTTTACTCTTAGGCATTAAACTCCATCATTATGAGAGATCACATCACTTGAAATTTAGAAGAACATGACAGCTACGTCTCAATTTGCAAAAAAATGGGGTCAAAAAATCTTAAATGACGTTTTAAGGTTATTTCCACTGGGTCTACTCCAGCCAATCAGAACGTAACACAGCCATTCGTTAACGCCTTTACCTGGAACAAACAGTTCAAGCCTTACAGAGCCTACAATTGCAGTGGTTGAGCTTTCCAGGTGCATTTGGAGTTCATGGAACGGTTCATGTGTGGGGTGTTAAAACCACAGATTACTTAAGCTCAACCAAAAAGAAGAGAAAAGTTCTCACTGCTAATGAGGAGTGAACACGAAACAGCTTTTTTCATTTCCTCTTACTGTAATGTATAGCTAGATAGATAGTTCATGTTGTCAAAGCTCTTCAGATAGAAAAAGGAACTTTTTTTTTTTTATTTTTGGGTTTTTTTTTTCTTTTAGTGTGTTTTGCACAGAGTTCACTGTCTTTACATCTTGCTTATTGGCAATCACCAGTCAGTAACTTTAACTAGCTAGCTACCTAGAGCTCCGTGGCAGCAGGACAATCAAATATTGATAACTGATCACATTAACATAGACACTGATAATATGATTAACAAATCACAGTGACTTCACCTTTTTTATTTTATTTCTACCATCACGTTAGACCTTGGATGTCTAACGTTAGTGTGTGTCAAGCTGAGTATTACACCTCTAGATGACATATCCTTCAGTGTCTGGATGGCAGTACTATGAATATGCTTCAAAACGATTGCTTCTGCAGGGCCTCTCAGCTGAGGTAGAAACCACTGTTATTACACTTTCCCACTGAAACAAAAATAACATTTTTGGATATTCATTACTTGTAGGATTGTAAGATAGTTCAGGAGTAAAAAAGCTGATAAGGTGCACCAGTTCTACATGCTAAAGAACAGCACCTCAGTATGTCTCTCTGTATTAGTGATCAAGAAAATTTAATTTGATCAAAAAATGACAGGTAATGTTTAAGAATATGGAGTACTAACACTAGTCAAATCTTCACAATCTCAGTGTTTTAGAAATTTTAATATGTCAAAGTAAATTTTGTATGGAGACATAATTGTTCTGGGAGCCAGCCAAGGGCAAACAGTCTCATAAGTTGGTTAGTTTATTTGTTTATGCTAGATCATCTACTTATGCACAGCTGACAACCATTTTGCTCAGTCCCTTCCATCTTACAAGCAGCAGGGAAGAAGTTGGGTTTCCCTTAAGGTAATGTAACGGTATTCAGAAACATCATAGAAAGACCTAGCTCAGCATTTTTAAATCCTGCTTCTGGCAACTCACAGCGCTGAACAGTTTCAACACCCCTGGTCCAGCTCTTGAAGGGCTTCATAATCAGTTGAAGAGCTGGATGAGGTGTATTGGGTTAAGGAATGTTTAAAACTGCACAAAGCTGCGGGTCGTCAGGAACAGGGTTGAAAACACTGCTTTGCAGTATTTCCACCCTGGTGTGTGTAATCGTAGGTGAGATAAACTACCTTTAACATTAATAAGGATGAGCAGCTCTAGAGGAGGACCTTTGTCCATAACAATTTTGTGATGGCCCTGTTCTGCTCATTACCAGGCTCAGTAGTGTTTGAGCTGAGAAATCACCAAACTGAGCTGGACTGTGGCATTCCAGGGCCAATGCTGTCCTGAAATACATTATCAGATGCTGGAGTGCACCTGCTTTTATGGCCCATACGGCAGTTTAGGTAGAAGCACACATATTGATATGCTGACACAAAAAAAAAAGTTTTTAATGACTTTCTTGATATGATGACTAACATCTCTGTCATAGATTTATGTACCTGTTTGTTACTGTGACTTAAAATACAGAAAAAAACTGCCCATACAACATTGTGTATAAATGTGTCAATCTTTTGTTTATTTTTTATAGTGTTTGAGCCACCATGTATGCTTCTGTGTCTCTGCTTGACCAATGGAACCTGCATAGTATCTCTATGTTGTGCAGGTCAGTGCAACTGCATAATTCCTAGTTCCTAGTCCCAAAGAATAATGTTGTCTTGTAGCTTTCTCCAACTGGTGAATGATTTAATAATACAGTAATGCATCTAGTAATGCATTTATGCAGAGATAGCCTTGCATCCAAATCAGATATATTTGATATAACATGAGGGAAGAAGGATCATTGCCATGAACTCTATAAGATCCTACCATTTAACATAATTTGTTCACTGTCTGTCTTTTGGCAGGGTTGAGTGTATTTGCCCATGTCTGAGTGTGTTACCAAGGTGTACTATGCCATCTTGCATCACCTGAAGGACTACAGATTCTGGGCAACTTCACAAAACCCTTCCAACTTGCCAACCTTTTTATTTTATGAAAACAGATTTGGATAAACTGATGAGGTGGCATGGTGGCGCAAAAGGGGTAGTGCTGCGAGAAGGGCCTGGGTTTGATATCTGGCTGGGCAACTAAATCTTACTCACCTGCCATATTACCCCACCTATCTGACCGTCACCTCATTGATCCCTTTCTCTGCCACTATACACCCTTTAACTGCTGCTGCACTCAGCACTTTAACTTTAGACTCATGCTTTGCACTGTAAGGCTTATAGGTATGACCGTGTGTGTGTGTGTGTGTGTGTGTGTGTGTGTGTGTGTGTGTGTGTGTGTGTGTGTGTGTGTGTGTGTCTGTCTGTCTGTCTGAGTGAGTGATGGTAGGAATGCAGGTTTTGTTTTATTTTGTTATATTTTTATATTTTATCTTACTCCCTATCACGACATGTTTTGACTGTGAAGCAGATTTCTTTATATGTAATATAAGATGTTTGGATGTAACTACACTGTAAATTTAAATGATAAAGTGATTGAACTTTTGGACTTGAGTCTTGCAGCAAACCTTTAATAATCTTTCGCACTCTTATTTGCAAATAAGAGAACAAATAACCTAGATTTAAAACAGTTAAACATATTTAAACTTTAAACAGATTTAAAGTGTCTTCAAAAACATTTTACCATTATTAACAGTGTATGTAAAAACTCAATATGCATGTAGTTAAAATGTCTGTATTTGTGTTGACTGTTCCTGTCACCATCAATGTAAAGAAATCTGTGCTGACAATTTTCTCTTGAATAAACACAAAATCACCCTGAAATACTTTTTGTTCCCGTTCTAAACCATTTATATATGCTAATAGTGGATGGGATTCCCCTTTAATATAAGAAGTTACAACAACGTTAGCGTCAGGTAGAAAACTGTGATGTGCAAATTAACATTTAACACAGTAAGGTGTAACATTCATCTAAGGCCAATCTTAACATATAGCCATCTAAGTTACACTAAGTTACATCACTTCTTCTTCAAAATCAAAACTGATTTTTGCACTTTGATTTATTAATTATATTATTTGTGGCCATGTAAATGTGATCACTTACCAACGATTGATTGTCTTGCTGCCACAGAGCTCTAAGTAGCTAGTTAGTTAATGTTAATGACTGGTGATTGCAAATGAGCATGATATGAAGAGAGTGAACTCTGTATGTAAAATACACTGAAAAAATGACATTTTCCTTTTCCCATGAACATAGACAACATCAAGCTAAAATTTACATGCTAGCTAGCCATTTAGCAAAACATTTGTCTGCACAGTAATAGGAAATTCAGAAAGCTCTTTCGTGTTTGCTCTGCGTTAACTGTAAAAGAAATCTGTCTCTTCTTGGTTGAGCTTAAATAACCTGTAGTTTTAACATTCAAACAGTTCTCTAAATCGAAATGAAAAACTGCTGCAACTGGAGCCATACTAAAGCTGCAGAAATTACTCCATCTCTGTCGCTGTGTTAGGCAGTTTTGATGGTCTACCAGTCCCTGCAAAGTAATTAGGAGTCTCTTTTTCTCTATTTATTTTCTCTGTATCTTTTTACTTTTTCCTTCCTTCTACAAGTGGATTGTTTTTAGGTCTGATCTCCTCAGAAAGATCTTATAAGAAATTAATAGCTTAATGCTGTTTTGACTGGAAATTGAATATACAACAGGTAGTCTCTGACTTTTTTCAGTGTTGTAAAAATGTTTAAATATTATTGGTTTAAATCACACAATGCACTATCAAGGCATATGCCATATTCACAGTGTAAGTGCAAACCCAACTATTTCTGGTAAAATAGCTACCGTTTAAATTCTGCTTTTGCTTGCTTTTTCCAGTGGTCCTAGTCATGGATCTCCTAAATCTGTCTGAAAGCTACTTCAGGAAATGGTTCAACAAGACATCTCACAACCTCCTCATTGTCTTTCATTAGCTTCAGGTCTGAGCTGACCACAGAGTTCTGAAGATCTAAATGTGGTTTATTTCCATACCTGCTTCTGAACTAAATGCCCAACACAGAGGTCTAGAAGGTTTTTGTTCTTAGAAGGTCCACCTCTTTGTTTGGCATGCACCTAGTCTACCTAATGAATAGCAGGCTCTCTTGGCTGTTCTCTTAGAAGCCAAGTAATTCTTGCTTACTTTGTAAGACACTGCATCAATGGGAGAATAGCATAGTATCTGCTCACACCAGTAGACCTTCTCACCTGTAGATTTTGGTATTCAAGTGGTGCCAACAAAATAAAGATCACAATGCCTCTGACCAGGTTCAGGTAATGAGCCCATGCTAAACTCCCTGCCCCATCTAAATTTCCTAATATAGGAAAAATTCAGCCCCATGATAAATCTATCTAAATAAATAGTATGGCATAGAAAAAGACTATTGCCATTTATATGAGGAGACTATACTGGATAAAGCTACACCTTACTGGAAGAACCAGAGATAGTCAACAACCTGTTGGACCTGGTTGAACTTGGACTTGCTCTTCTCCACATCAAAACTAACTTGCTATTAAAAATGCATCATCTTATAGCAGTAAGGCTACACTGCAGGTGCCAAAACATATTCTTTATTTGAGACAGCATTTTCAATTGTGATTTGAATCACTTTCATATTGGTTACTAAAATCTGACATCTGAGGCTGAATTGAGGCATTTAGCTCAGTCCAACTTAGCATTTTTATATAATTGTGTGGAAATTAATCTTGAAGAAAGTTGTCTAAGAGCTGTACAGGCGGTTTTCAGAGCATTGACAATGAGTCTTCTAATCAAGCAAAAAGCTATAGTCACAAGCCTGTATTGGAAGGGAGCAATTTTGCTGGTAAAAGTGAACAACTTTGAGAAGCTATAGCCTACATGCAATGCTAGCACTTTCAGATGACACCACACCTTTTTTTTTCTTTTACAAAACATATTGTATTGGCCAATATTTACATTAATCCAATATTTTTTCTTCTGCAGACACGCAGAGACTCCTTTTTGGCACAGCTCAGTGCCAAATGTGCATTTTCACTTTTGCATTCATGCTCTCTTTTAGCTTGTATTGGCAAGTGTAATATGATTTGTGTGGGAAATTCAATGGAAAGTATTTGCAACAATGGTTGGTAAACTGTGTCTTCCAGATGGTACATTGTCCTTTTGCAATTCTCATCCCTCTCATTCTTTCATATACTATTAGTATTATAGTTAATGAAGTTATATTTTGTAGTATTGTAGTTATATTCTGTGCTTGTGCTTGATTACTGATCCTCTCTTTGTCGTTAAAGACACACTCACACCAAAATTAATAATTGCACAATAGAAAAATGAATTACTGAAACAACTGAACAAAGAGCTAAATGCAAAAGTTAGCAGTGTAGTTATCTGGGTATGTAGATACTTTACCTCAGTTTGGCTTCTTTTCTCTGGCATCCATTTTGTTTTGAATAAAGCTAGAATATCTGTTTTGTTTATGATTTTGTTTGATGGCCCAGGTAGGAATTAGACTAATGCTACCTTGGTTGAATTTATTAGCCTGTAATGGTTAGGCTAGCAGTCAGGATAGGTTGACATCACAAGGATTCACAATGTTAATATGATGTGCTTGTGTAATGCATGAGTGTTGTAGTAAGAAATCTTGTAAAATATAATGTTTTATATGTTGGGGGATATAATGCTGTGCTGCAGAATATGGCATTACATGATAAATATCATGTGCGTTCCATTTTTAGGTTGCAATTAATGTCTTACTGTAATATTTATAATGTAATATTTATACATTAACTGCAATGATTGTACTTTTTTACTTCTCAACTCTGGTAGCTATATGGAATTAAAATGATACAATTATGTTGAATATCCAGTAATATACTGCTATTCAATACAATCTGTATTTCTTCTTTCGAGCTCCCATACATCTCTCTCTCTCTCTCTCTCTCTCTCTCTCTCTCTCTCTCTCTCTCTGTCACAAGTCTCCATCCACTAATGTATCTGGCCTTCATTAAAACCTGCACAAGGTCAGGACTGATGTTGATTATAAAACCTGCATTTTATGATTAGAGGATTACGTAGGGGAGAAAATAGGTAAATGACGAGAGTTGGGGAGGGGGCTAAAGCTAAGTAGGTGGGCAATACACAAGTTATATGCCTTTGAATTGGCACATGCTCAGCTGTTGGAGACTTGGCCAATTTTCCAGCCAACATGTGAGTCATTCAGTAGAGATGCACCAGAAATAAACAGCCTAACTGTTCTTCCCCAGTGACAGACCAGTCCACACCCTCATGTGGTTTCACTGTGGGTGCTGAGAGTGTATGAGGTTACTGGTCTGGTTGGGTTTAAAGGTGGAGGCCTTGAGCTGACTTTTGTAGAATTCTGAAACTACTGAACATTTTCACACTTTTTTCAAAGATGGTGAAGTTTTGCTTCCAAAAAAATAGATAACAATTCATGATTTGTCAGGTCTGGTCCTGAGCAGTACCTGATACAATACTTTTCTCATGAAATTTAATCTGGAAATTGAAATGGCCTTTTTAAAGGCCCTTTAAGTAGAACATAATTAAATTAAACAACAACAACAACAACAACAACAATGAACAACAATGCAAAACAATGAATAAATAAAATCAAATCAGTCAAAGACCATGGGCTAAATAAATCTGTCACCACAGAAGTTACTTATAAATCTACAGTGCCTCATGTACCACAGTAAAAAGGCCCTATTAGATTCCTCATATGCAACATGTTTAAATACATATGATATGCAGTATATTATGAGGATGGAAGGCGTGGTGCTTTTCCACAAGATTGTGGCGCCAACTGCCTGATTGTGGCAGGACAGCCTGACCAGTTTGAATTTGCTGAGCCAGGACGCCAGTTTGCCAGATATATATTTACCACCACTGTGGCACTCTTTAAAGAGCAGCATTGTCCTAAGAACAATCACAACCCACTATAGCTTGCTGCCCTACTGTGAAGAGGCACTATGGAGCCAAAGAAGTGGGTTGTGTTTCTCAAACTTGTCTTGCCATCGCAATAATACTCCCACACAATGGAAATGTGAAATACAGTTCATGGAGCACTTTTGCTAAGCTAAAAATGCACGGCCAAAGTTCTGCTGAGATGAGAAATCTATGGAATGATGCAATGCTCAATCTGTTTTGCAAATATATTTAGGTTTTTTAAGCCAAAGTCTAAAATTTACACATAATTTTGCAGTAACCATTCAGGCACAATAAGAGAAAGAGCATAATTTCCACTTCTGAAGCCTGTTGGTGTCCCAGCTGAGTTGACCTTAGAAACAGTTTTTACTACTCCCACTTAGGGCCCACTTAAAGCTGAATGATAACAAACTAAATGGAATATGGCTTTAATTCTTAATCTGATAGCAGTACTGTCTGATCAGATGTAAATCACACCTTCACATCTTCACAGGGACATATTAATATATAAGCCTTATTTTGTTTTATTTTTGAATCATCCATAAGTGAATCTGTAAACCCTATGAGTTAACATAACTGTTCTGTTTTCTGTGTAAACAAAGAGTGGGTTAACTACACACTTTGAAGTTGACTCAGAAACATATTCTGTGCCAAAGCAGAATAATAAACCTCTAAATAAGTTTCAATGTTCTTTGCTGCACAGCAAAACACCAAAACTAAAAAATAATCACGCTAAATAGATCAATTTGGCAGGATAATTACTTTCTCATTGACTTTCATTTTTAAACAGGAACATTCAAAACAAAACCATGTCTATCTGGCAAAAGCAGTTCAGCATTAGAATCCATGGTCTCAACAGAGCATTTTATTCAAGTCTTCCCAATCATGACCTTTTAAACATAAACATTTATTCTGTATTATGTTCTTGCAGAAAGATTGAAATCATAGAAGACAGATGTGCTGATGAGAAACATACAGTTAAAGGACACTCGCCAATTATACATAATGTCCAAATGCCCAAAATTACTGGCCTGTTAAATAGATAGAATACAAATTTGTAAGCCCTATTACGAGTTTCTTCACCAGTTTGCATGTGATATTTGTTCTCACATTGAAGCATCCTCTAAAAAGATATCTCTCTTTCTCACACCGTAACACTTTAGAAAGCCTATTCTATTTAATCAGTTTTTTTGACTGACCATTTCAAGATGTGTTATGGTCTCTGTCAAAACAACTCACAGCTTGTAGTTATCACTGAGGGAGGCTTTTTGACACGTTATCTAAAACAAACAGTCACTCAAGATATCATTAATACATTCACTTCACAATCACTGCACAAAAGTTCTCGGAGTATCAGATATGTGTAGGATTTCCCACATTGATATGGTATCACAATATGACATTTACAGTGATGTGGGACAGTTACTACATAGATTAGATTCAAACTTACTGCCAGTCATGTTGAATTGGAAGACCTAGGATACTTTTCTGATGTTAAACATATCAGCATTGATATAAAACTGTGTTAGTTGTTTAATGTAAGAAAATAATTGTACTCACTATGTCTCAACCAAACTAATGCTGTAACAACTGTGTAAGTTGCGATATTAGGAAAGAAGTCCAATCAAGTCACATGGGGGCCACTAAGTCTTAGAACCCCATAACAATTGCCCATCCTTTCCTGCATAAATGCTGGTGTGAGTTTAAATTCTGTTAAGTGAGTTGTGAGTGTCCAGATTTAGAGCAGGAAGAAGAACTCTAGTTCTTGTTTACAAATCGGAAGTCCTTCCTAGATCTCCATGGGTGTAAGGTCAGTGATCTGAGTCACTGGTCACTGCTGAGGCCTGTCAGCTATTACCTCAGCTATGTGACCATATGAGAGCACTTGCCCTCTTGACATCTAAATAGCAGGCGTCTGCCTACACCAAAGTCTCAGCACTCTATGCTGTTCCCATACTCTTTATTACCATGCTGTATTTGGGAGACACATGGGCTGCATATTCAGACACAGCTGACGGTAATAGTTGGTTACTTTCAAAATAATGGATCGGACAGTAATTTTATCATGTTTTAGCAATTTTAGCATTTGGAGGTAATGTTGGGAATGCCTATCCATACCTGAAAAATATCCAAAAGTCATAGAATCCAGCACTGTCATGGTGGAACACCTCAGTAGTAAACAAATTTATAAAGTCCCAAACCAAAAATTATACATACTCTTGGCCACCTGTTACCAAGACTTGTTTTGCTACCTGTTGTTTACTCTGACCCACATACAACACTGTACAGCAATAAATGCACTTCAAAGCCATATAGATTCTTGTTGAAATACCATGCTGTGTTTACCAGCACAAATGTTAAGACAATATCGATTTCAGCACTGACTGGTAAGGATCTTGGTTTTAGTACTGTATTGAAACAATACATTTATTTTTTTTTTTTTCTGTTTACCCAAATTTCTAATTGTTGGGTTTTCATCTGCTGAAGTATCATGTTGTGAAAAAGGGATGTGCTTTTGAGATGAGCCCAGCACTTGCTGTGGAGGAACACATGTAAGCCATCTGTATGGTATAAGAGAATATCAGATGATAAATAATTGGAATGTGTCAGAGAGGTTGTTCCTTAGAGAATATCGGAGACTGAGACAGGAGACTAGTCCTAGCAGTTGTCACTCAGCCTGATAATGTTTATCAGCCTTTGCATGTGTCTGGAGGCTTGTGTGGGCTTCATAATGGGTGTTCTGCAAGCATGTGACATTATCCAACCAATTCTTTGCCTGTCTCCCTGTCTGTCTGTCACTGATCAGTCTAGTCAGACACCTCCTACTTACTATAGACTTCTGATTTTAGATCACAAAGTGTGGATCTCTGTGTTCAGGACATGCCATGTGGATGCTTTATGAGCTATGATGTTATGCCCTGACGTTTTAAAAGAATCAGAACTTTTAATTTCGAAGTACAATTTCTCTTGGTGTGGATGTCAGTAAATCCAATATACAAATGCAAAATAATCTACAAGTAACATTAAAGATGTACAAGAAGTCTTATTTATATTCTTAAAAATAAAGCTGATAAAAATAGTTCTTGGAGCAGTGACAGAGAACCACTTTTGATTCTATTTGAGTGGTTGATATCTAATTGAGTGGTTTAAATGGAGTTCTTTCACAAATTATTCACTGAGAGGTTCTTTAGAGAACCAAAAATGCTTCTTTTATGGCATTGCTTCACTGTTGTACTGTTACATAGCATATGTTTATGCAGTACTGTGAAAACGTCACTACACAAATAGTTAAAACCATTTGTTAGGGCAGTAAGTGTGTTTTGCTTGTAAAAACACCATGTAACATTAGAATAATCCAACAAACATTAATGTTGTAAAAGTAACAAAAAATTATTCTTTTAATTAAATTGTCTTGAAAGCTGGCTAGAAAACATCAGTTTGGCTACAGATTTATTCTTGATGGCCCTAGTTTTTTGTTAAATTACATTATCACACCTGGTTTAAAGTAATAAATGACTGATTAACAGAATCAGGCTTTATATGATAACTACAAATAATACTGCCTTCCTCCAGCAGAAGTCTGGAATTGATACATAAAATGACTAATTTTGTGTTAATGCTATTTTTATTTATTTTAAATAGTAATGTTTTAAAGAATGCTTGTCTTTTTAAATATAATTTTCACAGATGTCTAAAACATTTGCACAATATTATATATGTATAATATATATCCACTGGAGGATCGCTCTCATCAGGTAACATGGAGAGGGTTCACATCCTCTCTGTGCAGGCTCTCCACTGGTGTCCCACAAGGCTCGGTGCTCGGTCCTCTTCTCTTTTCTCTTTACACTAGCTCTCTTGGTGATGTAATATCTTCTCATGGCTTCTCTTATCATTGTTATGCTGATGATACTCAACTAATGTTTTCTTTCTCACCCTCTGACACACAGGTTTCCAGTCGCATCTCGGCATGTCTGTCTGACATCTCTTCATGGATGGCAGCTCACCACCTGAAGCTCAATCCTAGCAAGACTGAGCTGATATTCATCCCTGCAACTACAGGTCCTCATCATGATCTCACAGTCTCATTCGAGAACTCTCTGATTGTTCCATCTGTAGAGGCAAAAAGTGTTGGTGTGACTCTGGATGGCCAGTTCTCAACTCACATTGCAAACCTAACTCGGTCATGCAGATATCTCTTGTACAACATCCTACCTACTTGATGGCAATGGTGAAATCTCAAACTGTACCACGAGCCCTTCGAGCTTCGAGTACAGCTCAGCTTGACCCGCCATCCTTCAAGGCACGTGGAAGACGAGCGTCAAAAATGTTCTCTGTACTGGGACCCAAGTGGTGGAATGAACTCCCCCTGGCTGTCCGAACAGCAGAGTTTCTTGCTGTCTTCAAACGCAGACTGAAGACTCATCTCTTTACACAGCACTTAAATGACTATTGAATTAAGTATTGTTTGCAATATACTGTGCTCCACTTGTATATCATATTTTATTGAAATGAAAATGAAATGAAATTAACCTTTATTGTCATTACACATTGTACTTGTACATTTGCGCAACAAAATTGGTTTACAGCCAGAAAAGTTTTAAAGTATAAACAAATTAAATAAGAGATTAGAGCTGCGGTTAACTATACAGGCGTAGGCATAAATTAACTAAGCTCTCCTATTTACACACTAAGCTTTCCTGTATACACAAGTGATTTCCTATATACACAGTGAAGAATTGACATATGCAGCATCAATTATTGCACATTATATTTTGTTTTTAGCAGCATGGGTCATTGCACTTATCCCTGTAGGCAGACAGAAACATCTGCCCACCGTATTGCACTGTGTTTTGTAGTTCACTTTATTGTTGAATGCACTGTATATTGTATTTTATTGTGTTGTATTGTATTGTATTGCATTGCATGGCACAGAGTTCTGTGTTCAACTCTGTTCATTTTTTCTGGGTATCTACACTGACTTTTGTTTCTAGCAGTATCTGAGCTCAGGACTCTTTTTCTCTAACCTACTGGTAACTAGCAAAGATACTTTCTCTTGTTAGACAAAGCAATTCTTGTAAGTCACTCTGGAGAAGAGCATCTGCTAAATGCTGTAAATGTAAATGTAAATGTAAAATCTATAAGCTGAAGATGCATATGCATGGCTAAAGACTTTTTTTCTCTTGCAGACATCATAGTGCAGTAAACAGACAAACATTGCTGTAAGAATGTTTGGGAATGAGTAATCTTCAGGTTACGCTTTGTCACTCTTACTCTATATCATATGATGGAATAATATGAGAGTTCCTCAATCTTTAAGGTTGGACAATGGCAATACAGTAAACTGTAAAACAGTACACTTCACACAAAAAAAAATACAAACATCTCTCAGTCATAACTGGTTCACAAAATGATGGTAAATGGTAGGACAAATGAAGACTGCAAAGCAGAACAGGGCAGCAGGCTACAAGATTCTTCTGGCAAGACCCTCTTTCTGCAAATATCCACATAGATGGCTGGGACTGTGGCTTCTCAGTTTCAGATGATTCTAGTCTCAGGTGACATACAGAAGGCACTATTAAAGCACTCTTCCGACCACAGTTTTCTTTGGCAGTGATGCTGACGTGGAGCTTGAGGTTAGTCATGCATCTTTTCCACATAGCTGCAGTGGCCCGCAATCTCATGTGCTCTTACTTGAAAGAGTAATGGAAGAAAAAAGTTGCAGTGCAGAACTGTTTACATGGATATGTAGAAAACAGCAATGTCTTCATGATGGTTTGAGATCAAGTTCATTAAGTTACATAGTCGTTCTGTTCCAAAAAACAGCCAATAATATTGTTTTTTGGTTTCATTCCACATATTAACAATTCCATGTATAACTTCCATCTATGGGTGCACCATCATAGATCTATCCATGCTCTGCCAACAAATGCATTCTTTCATAGCAACAGTTACAAGGTTGGGCAAGCTTTAAAGAATGTTGGCAATATTCTACCAGGCATCTTTCCCACTGCCGCTAACTCCACATCGTTGGACAGCTGAAGGCGATTGGAGATAAGTTTCCATAACAGTGTTGTTGTAGCTTATCAAAAGTGTACAGTTGGACAATGGCAAATTTGTAACCATATCAATTATAACAAAACCACTCATCTATTCTATTGGTATGACCTATTAGTATGTATACAAAATAAATATTACATACAATTAATAATGCACAAATTAGTAATTTTCAGCATTATTGTGCTTCAGTTTCCCATTAGATAGAGTGGGTTGTTACTTTCTGTAAAGTTTGTCAACTTCAGCAGCTGCTGAAGAAGAACACAATTGTGGGAGCACAGACAGGTCTATTCAAAGAATATTCTTGATGATCACATTTTAATTGGAATTAAGGACTTACATTAATTTAAAAAAATGCAGTAGGAATATTGCTTATATTTGACAATTGAAGCAGTTTAGACATTTTCATTAACTACAGTTTAGTCTGAGTGGCATCTCAGAGGTAGCAGGTGAGCCTTTTAACCCCAGAGAATGAATGCTAGATACATGCCATGGAGCCAAAGCATGTACAGCAGTGCCATAGCAAGAGATTACTTTACCCTTCATCATGGCTTTAGCAGTAACTCTATCCAGTAAGCAGCCAAGCTGGCCTACAGGCTACAGGAAACCAGCTCTCAACATACCCACATGACAAACATTAACTTATGTACACTCTGTACAAGTTATAATCACATCGCTATAACTGCTGTAAGACATATTTCACAGACAAAATGTATATATACAATACCAATATCAAGCTAGATACTCTGACAAGAAATGACTATACAGTATGTTATTTATCATTTAATAATTTCCTGTTGATTCCAAAATACTTGACAAATTGAATAAAAAAAGCTCCTCGGTACCTGGCCTGTATTTTCAAATATTGTTATAAGTTTCCACTGTATACAATTACAAACACTATTCACACTGCAAATATTTGAGTGGTACTGTATGCAGAATGGAATGTGTCAAAATAAACATTTGTCTTTGAAAATGTGTTTTGTAATTTGTGGAAGTATATAATTGTGGACATTAGCTTTGTAATTTAATTTAGATAAATGTATCTTAGGGGGCAGTCATGGGCTGGAGGTTAGGGAACTGGCCCTGTGACCTTCTGGTTGCCGGTTCGATCCCCAGTGCCAACAGTCCATGACTGAGGTATCCTTGAGCAAGACACCTAACCCCCAATTGCTTCCCGGGCGCCGTGGATAGGGCTGCTCACCGCTCCAAGCAAGTGTGCTCACTGCCCCTAGTGTGTATGTATTCACTAATGTGTATGTGGTGTTTCACTTAATGGATGGGTTAAATGCGGGGGTGGAATTTCCCCGTTTGTGGGATTATAAAAAAAAGTATCACTTAGACTAGCCCAATCACTAAACCGCACCAACCATTTCTTAGGCACTCATAACTGAACAGTATAGCAAGAGGTTAAGAGATAGGCTTTCCAATCAGTAACACATTAACCACCACTTCCTCCTGTCACTCTGGAGCCCCACTTATCTCAGGAGGGATATTGCGTGGCTCCAGGCTGCAACCCTGTGCTGTTATCCCTTAGCCGCTCACAGCAGGGCTTCCAACCGTCACACATCTCCCACCTCCTCCCTCTGCTTAGAACTTTTAGTCACAGTGACCTCCGTTAAATCCAGTGTGAAAGCTTCACCAAAAGCTTTGTTACTGTCACATTGAGCTTCCAATATTGTAAAATTTGATTGCTCAGTTCAGTTAACCCCTTACTGTTCCAGGCTCATTACATACTATGGCTTATTGTTCAGTTAATACAGGGAAACTACAAACTGATTGAGCTATTCTTAGATTACAGAAGTGTGTAATAAAACATTGGCTGGCAGACCACTTAACTTTAATGAAATAAACCATTAGAACAAACTCAAATTAGAAATGAGTGCATGGAGAATAAGACCTTTTCTTTAGCCAGAATCTGCACAATATATAGTTTCACTCTATATAGCTCCTTTTGACTTTCTCTTTCACTGCAGTGATGATATTGCTAGACCTGTTGTATTGAATGTATTGTATTTATTTTGATTGAACCCAGTTGTTTCTTGGTCGACTTACTTCAGGCCATGGTTTACTTGCACTGGAAGAAAGAATAGTACAGGCTTCACACACTGTACACCAACCAGATGTTCAAGCTCCTGTTAAAACCACTTGGTCCAGAAGTGAAGGGATGAAGTGAAATGTATATATACATTGCACTCTCTCAGGGATATCATTAAAAAGGTTTCATTCAAATCAAGTTAGAAAATTGACTTTTTCAACATGGTTACACCGTGTATGACTAGAGAGATGCTTTTATAAAAGGCACAATATCAGTCCCATGAAAAATCAGTGTAATCCAGAACTTGTAATTCAGACAGGCTCTGTAAATTATCTAAGGAATGTGCACATTGTATTAAAACCAGTTTTATAACTTTTGCTTGTGTAAACATGCAGAAAGGAAAGAAAAGCAGCAGTTGTCTGGATGCAGGAAAGTATCGGTCTTGTGGCCACAGAAAGTATATTTTCAAGTGTTGTTGCCGTGTGGAACAACAAAAAACCTATTTAAATTGTTCATGCTCAAAATACAAGCTCATATTTATTGTATTGAAAAATCAATCCTACTTAATATTAAAGGTACAAACTTCAATTCTACAACCCCATTTTTAAAAAATGGGACACTGTGCATTTACTGAAATGTTATTGAAAAATATGTGCCCATTCTGAATTTGATGCAAACAACACATTCCAAAAAGGTTGGGATGGGGGCAGCAAAAGGCTGGTAAAATTGTGTAATGCTAAAAAACAATTAGCGGTTGATGAATAACCGGTCAGTAACATGATTGTGCATAAAAATAACATCCCAGAAGAGTCTTTCAGAAGTAAAGATGAGAAGGGGCTGCACAATCAAATTGTGCAATATTTCAATAATAATGTTTCTCAACATAAAATAGCAAAGTATTTTTGTTTTTCATCATCTATAGTACATAATACCATTAAACAATTCAAAGTATCTGGAGGAATCTCTGTATGTAAGGGACATGGCCAAAAAGTAATAATTTCTGGCCATGATCTTTGGGCCCTCAATCAGCACTGCATTAAAAACAGACATGATTCTGTAGTGGAAATCACTGCATGGCCTCAAAAAATTTTCTGAAAACCACTGTCTGTGCAAACAGTTTGTCACTGCATCCACAAGTGCAAGTTAAAACTGTAAAACACAAAGAAGAAACCGTACATAAACAGCATCCATAAATGCTGCCACCTTCTCTGGGCCTGAGCTCATTTAAGATTGACTGAGGGGAAGTGGAAAAGTGTCCTGTGGTCCAACAAACAACATTTGAAATTCTTTTTGGAAATCATGGACATCATGTCCTCTGAGCTAAAGACCACTCAGCTTGCTATCAGTGCACAGTGAAAAAAGCAGTATTAATGATTGTATAGGAGTGCGTTTTATCAGGGAAGGAGCTAAACCGGCCTGCCTGCAATCCGGACCTGCCACCTACTGAAAACATTTGATGCATAATGAAATGAAAAATACAACAAAGGAGAGCCCAAAGTGATGAGCAGCTAAAATCCTATATCAAGCAAACATTTCACTGTCAAAACTACAACAGTTGGTCTCCTCAGCTTACAGATTGTTGTTAAAAGAAGAGGCGATGAAACACAGTGGTAAACAAGTTCATGTCTCACCAAATTCTCACCATGTTGGCACCAAATTCAAAGTGGGTATATATTTTTCAAAAAACAATACAATTTCTAAGTTTCAACATTTGATTTATCGTCTTTTCAGTATTTTCCTTCAAAAATAAGGTTTCAGTGATTTGCATATCATTGCATTCTATTTCATTACATTCTGCACAGCATCGCAACTTTTTTGGAAATGAGGTTGTACAAAAGTTGTGACAATATGTGAAACAGTAATGAGAACAGGAAGCACTCATCAGTAAATTCTGTATTAAATTGTAAGCAGTACAAAAACATAATTTTTTTTGTAAACATAGGATTATTTAATAATATAGTTTGATGCCTGCAACATGTTGAGAAAAAGTTGATACAGGAGTATGTTTACTGCTGTGTTGCATCAACTTTCCTGTTAACATCACTTGCTAGTTGTTTGGGGTCTTAAGACACAAACTAATCTAATTTTGAATTTTTTTGTGCTATTTTAATTTAAATATAAGTCAAAGTGGATTCACAAATTACTGCTCTCTGTTAACATTTGCATTCCACATAATGTCTCACCATTTTTTTTTTGGAAAGGATGTTTATTATTTTATCCTTTTTTTCTTTTTTTGACTATTGTTTTTATTTGTGGGTAAATGAATCCATAGAGGCATGGTGGTGCGGTGGGTAGCGCTGACACGTCACATCGAGGAGGGCCTGGGTTCAATTCCCTGGCTGGGTGACCAGGCCAGGGAATCACACTCTGCACTAATGAACCCTATGAAGGCCCTTGAGCTGAATAAGACAGCACATATTTTATCTTTTTAATTGAATTTTCATTTTCTAGTAAAATATCTTGTTTCTCTGGTTGTTACATAAGTACACAAGTATTTGCCCCTTCCAAAATTTCTTCTATTTTTTGCAAAATTGTCACACTTAAATGTTTCATTGTCTTGAAAATGAAAAAAAAAAACATTGAAATGTTTCAATGTTAAAAAATGTCTATTTTTTATATTAGATAAAGATAAACCAGGTGAACACAAAAAGCTGTTTTTAAATGAAGATTTCATTTATTAAGGAAAAATGCTGTTCATCCTTTATCTAAAGGTCCTAAGTGAAGAAGGAATTGCCACCTTAACTACTAATTCAACCAGTTTTGGGTTCAATTTCATTAACCACACCCAGGCATGATTACCGGCAGTGACCAGTCTCACAAATGAAGCAGACTAGAAGGTATCAAAAAGTATCACATTATGCCACCTTCTAAAGAGATTCAAATACAAATGCAAAACAAAGTCATTGAAATTTGCCAACCTGAAAAGGGTTACAAAATGCTAAGGCTTTGGGACTCCTGTAAATATTAGAGCCATTGTCCTCGAATGGAGAAAACTTGGAACGGTATTGAACCTTCCCAGGATTGGCAGGCCTATCAAACCTTCAGCAAGAGAACATTGACAAGACATCTAGGAAGTCACAAAATAACTCAGATGAGCATCTAAAGAACTGCAAGCCTCACTTGCCTCAGTTAATCAGCTAGGTTTAGGGACATTTACTTTTTTCAAATGGGTGATATAGGTTTTGAATAAATCTTTGCCTTAAATAAATGGAAGGATAATTTAAGAACAGCTCATGTTGTCTTTATCTTATATTAAAATTAATTGGATGATCTGAAACATTTAAATGTGACAAATAAGCAAAAATAAAAGAAATTGGATGGGGGCAAATACTTTTTCACAGCACTTTTCACACCATGTGGCCAAAAATATGTGGACACCTAAAAGACCTTGTTGAACATCCAAATTCAAAAACATTAATATGGAGTCCAGTGGTGGCATGACTTACACCACTCTAGCTCCTGCTTGGCAGTGCACAGTGTTTATGCTGATGATGCTTCAAAAGGCAGTTTGAAACTAGTGATTGAACCAACAAAGTATTCAGCATTCAGCAGGCCTGCTCTGTTTATGTGTTTGAGTGGTGTGGTTCATGCTTCATGCTGAGGTGTTGTTGCTTCCATTTCACAACAATAGCAGTTAATTATAGTTGACCTGTGGCAGATCTTGAGGAAAGCAGGGCAGGAATCTCACAAACTGACTTTTGGTAAAGGTGGTATCCTATGCCAGTGCTAATGATTGTCTATGAAGATTGCATGGCTGTGTGCTTGATTTTATACAACCGTTGAGTAACGGACATGTTTGAAACTCCATGGGGGTGGGTGTTCCTTTACTTTTGGCCATAAAAATTGGCCATAAATGAGTTTAAACCATTTAAACCAGATTAAATAATTTTCTTATGTTGAACTGATGAAACAATATTTTAATGCATCTACTGTGTCACTCAACCGACTCTATTAGTTTGATTAAGTGAATGATTTGATTTCTTATCTTCCTTAGCACTTCAGCACTTAATCCTAAGATGCATGTTCTTAGAGCATTTTTGTCAAACTTGTCTAAGTGGCATTGGCATTAGCATTTTTCAGCCCATCCGCTGGCATAAGAAGTAGTTAGCAATTCAGTGCAGTGTCAGAGACATGTAAGGCAAGGAAAAATAAAGTTATGGCACTAGTAATAGACAGATTTTGAAGAGAACCAGGTGTAATTTTGAACTGGATTGTAAAATCTCCAAAGAATATTATGTTAGGAGGGGAAAGTCCTCTGAACACTATCTTCACCTCAGTCCTTCAAGATGTCTTCCCACTTCATCTTATTTCCCATTTGTTGTGTTACTCTTCACAGGATCTTTTTAAGCTATTCTGTCATCCATCACCACACTGTGACATTTCTCCTGATCTTCTGATTCTGTCTTGAGAGGTAAATTAGGGCCACAGGGGCCATTGGGATCTGTGTTTTGCCGCAGCGCCTGGTCTGAACACACACAGAGTGACCTTGTGTGGCAGTGCATGCCACTACTTGAGAAACGGGATGGCTGTTCTTCTACACAGTGGTGCCCCTATGGAAAGCCAAGGAGCAAAAAAAGGGCAGGAAGGCCGCAAACCTCAGGGCTTTTTTTAATAAAACTAGACCAAGTCTCTTATATAACTTCTATAACTTTTATATACCTCTAGTGGTGAGGAGGAACACACATGCAAATCTGTCAGCAAACTCACTGGAATAATGACTTGGCCATGTTGATCTTCTTTGTCCTCTTCCGCAAAAAAACAGAAAATTGGATGAAATCTTTGACTGCTCAGGGGTGCCCCCCTATTTGTCAGAGCCAGTTGCACTCTCTCAGCATGTGCCCAGGCAAAGCAGTGCTGACAGACTCTCTTACTGATGCGAAGCCACAACAACAACAGCAGTATAAACGAATAGGAGTTTTGTGTTAGGAACTGCTCTCCTGTAAATGTGTCACGCTGTTGGAGCCCCTCCTGGGTGTGCCGGACACACTGTTCCCACAAGTTCCCTCTGGCTCTGCTGCTCTGTCATTAGGCCTTGCCACTGGTGCCACACACTCCTCCTGGAGCAGTGGAGTACAGAGTGCCAGGCGAGGGGGACACACTAACAGAGGCCCAGCACATGCCAACGCAGCATGAACCAGCTCAACGAACCAGTCCAACCTCACTTTACTGGAACTGCTGCAGTGCCTGGAGATAACAGCTTTTTCTCCATTTCTTTGTGGTTTATTATAAAGTCCAGTGCTATTGCATACAATGATTTGCAGCTGCTGCTTAACCCTAAATGTAAAAAGTTTAAAGTGTCAATAACTATTACCAACTCAGTTGGTTTGAATTTGTGTCAGTGTGCCAATGTCAGTAAACAAAAAAAAGACAACAGATAGAATCTAAAAGATGTAAATAAAACTCAATCAAAATTATGATTGATCAATCAAAATCAAAGCAGATGCATTCAATACAGGCTATATGAAACCCAATAAATATAATACTGTTATTATGTGCAAGGATAATTATGTATAGTATGAGAACAAGAATAAGATAAATTAATAAAATATTGAAAAGTATGCATACACATATATTTTATATGTTTATAACCACAAGCTGTGATTAAAATCTGTTATTCACTGACACATCTTATCATTCACGTGTGTGTGTGTGTGTGTGTGTGTGTGTGTGTGTGTGTGTGTGTGTGTGTGTGTGTGTGTGTGTGTGTGTGTGTGTGTGTGTGTTAGAGAAGTGGAAGATTGTGGAAGGAAATTTAGACCTCATCCAACACGCTCACTTCTTACAATGCCCCCCGCACACACACACTTTTTCAACATTAAATAGTCAATTCCATAATAAAACGCATACATTTAGATATGACATAGAAATATTCATTCAGATTATTGCTAAAGAAAACACTAAGAGTTGATTCTCAAAAGTAAAAAACAGTAACAAAGTAATGACTCTCCTGTATTGAACGACCCCCTCTTAGTGTTTGGCATGTTCAGCAGATTCTAATGTTTGGTGGTCAATCTCTACAAAACTTTTACTTCAGCAGTTATTCCTTGAGTTAATAATGCATCAGTTCATCCTCATTCAGGTACTTTTTCCTCTGGTTTGAATCATTTCAGTAAAGCAAAGTTTTATGACATGGTCAACAATGTTGAAAGGTCAGAACCGTCAAAACATAACATATCTCATGACTCAGAAAGTGTAATTTCCCAAAAGCTTTGCAGAACATTTATACATGTTTGCCCATCCATGTTGAAGCAGTCACAGTATAGGTAAATATTTGTTATCTTTCGTTTCAGTTGGATGTGCTGCATGTCTCTGTGCTGGTCAACATACATACCTGGACAGACCAGCAGGGTTCTCCCTTTCTCACATACAAGCCAGGGACATGATCCATAACAGCTGCTCACCATTACATATCCAGACCAAGGTTAAGATTGTACTTAGATCAACTTTGCAAATAAAGCTCTTTTTTATTCTAATATCAAAAACTTGATGAAGTCTTTAGATGAATGAAAAAAGTTTGGTCTTTTCATAAGTAAAATCAATTTATTGTTCATAAAAAAACATTTTGTGCACAATTTTAAAATTGAAAAAGCATGTGAACTTGGAAAATCTAGTTTGAGACCGTGTTTGAAAAGCAGGCATGGTGAACATGGTGAATGGAGGCATTCCTCAGTCTTTTGAGAGGGTGATAGAAATGTTTTCTCATTAAGACTGATGACATGACAATTTGCTAAGTGAGAAAAACAGTTTTTAGCAGCTGGGTTATTTTTTATAAACTCATCATGTGGTGCCTTTACTAATACACCTATGTTATGTTGCTCTGTTTCTATTGCATATTTAATTTGTCGCTCTTTTACAACTAGCATCAGTATCTGCTTGAAGGGACAGTAATCTTGTGGACTCATGTCAAGGCCAACAAAAGCCTGCATGTCAGTGATACTTCTGAGTCTAAATATATCATAGATTGACAGCAGCAGGTGAGCGAGGCTCTGCCAGACACTTGCACTGAATGATCAAGAATACTCTGTAGCACACACTGAAGTGTGTGTGTGTGTGTGTGTGTGTGTGTGTGTGTGTGTGTGTGTGTGTGTGTGTGCGCGGTTGCGTGTGTGTCTCCTTTTTGGGTGTGGTTGGGGCTCAGTTGCCATCTCTCTTCATTGTGGACTGAGATCTGAACTAAACGCAACCCAATTTTGGGTTTCTCTTCAAAGCCAGCTGGTCTGGCTTTATTTGTTTTTTTTTTTTTTTCTTTCAGTTCTTTTTTTTTTTATTAATTATTTTTAAAACATTTTTGTATAAGCTGGCCCACAGCAGGTGCTGGAGGGTTGTGCTTCCTGGGGAAGAATACAGAAAGGACTGGTAAGTTTGCAGCGATTATGTCAGAGTTTACTATGAAAAAGTGCTGGACATGAGCAAAGCCTAAATGCCTATGGTGAGAAGAAAAGAGTGTAAGCTTGAGTGACATGGTGATTGTGTCTCCTCTAAGATATATGCAGACCTGAGAATAGAAAAAGAAAGATACAAATTTAGAGAGGGAGCACCGGTTGGTTTTTTAAGAACATGTTTTGGCTTGGTAAAGAGATATGTTTGTCTAGATACAGGGTACATGTCATCACTGGCTAATATTGTCATGGTTGTTTAGGGTACATCAACGAAAAAATATTGTTAGAGTTCAAGTTAAGTACATAGCCAAGTAAAGTCAAATGGTTCAATCTTGTATTGATAGCCAACTTGTGAACACAAATATATAAGTACGCTTTCTTTTCACATCCACATTAAACATTTAACATGTGGGCAATTGTTTGATTTTAATGGATATATTGAGATATAAAGGTCATTACATGTTGAAAGAACATGAAACAATTAGGAAATGAGAAGTCCTACTCTGCTGCACTTCAAGCTAAACCAGCTGACTGCTTGAGCTTTCCTTGCCTTGCGACTATGGAGGCCACAGCTGCAGGGAATCAATCAGGAGTGGCAGAGATAATGAAAGGCATATCAAGGGCATTTTAGAAATCCCACAAAACAGCTCGTGCCTGGCCACAACCACAGCAGCCTTCTCCTTTTTCAGCCTCAGTTTCAAAACAAAAGATGTGTCATGACTTTTTTTCAAGCTCACATCATACATCAACAACTTCTGAACTTTTGTTTGTGTGTTTTCATGATTGATCCTGTCAGTGGACAGTGTCATTGGCTATCTTTCTTTTCTGTACTGTAGACTGATCTGAAGAGTCTTGACCCAGTTTATAGTTCCAGAACTAGAGTGAACTGGGATTTAGCATGCTTGGTTCTTCCAGTATAGATTGGTACTTGTTGTGTGAGGGTTTTTAGCTTAAGAAACATGTTTTGAAACCTCACATTTGGTTGTTATGAACAGAATGCTCATGCCTAAATAAAATAAAAATATTATATACAAATATTATTACAAAGTAGGGCATGAATCATGGTGGCTGTGTACATAAGTGTTTACTTCATGCTTTTTTAGCCCTTTATCCTTCTTGTTTAGTAAAAAAGTCTTGTTTTCTTGTATGTTTTTATGGCTGATTTTGGGTGTGGACCAATTGTCAAAAAATTCATTATTGTCATTACTGTTAATGATAGATTCAAGTCACCAATTGCCTCCATTTAGAGAAAAAACCCATGTAATTAATTACAAGTGTTCCACAAGCTAAAGTGCAGTTTTGTGGCAGGTTTTTACTAAATTTTCACTAACAGTGGCCAGGAACTTGGCTACATAATGCCTACAGGCTACATAATAATACAGTTCAAAGTGGCTTTTCTATAGTGTAAGGCTTTGACTGAAACAGGAGTACAACATAACAAGTTTCATTTCTTTCAGTATTTAATAAGGAGTCATACTCCAGATGATCTAACTAAAATAAGCCCCTTGTTACAAGCAAACATCATGGATACTATGGGCCAAAATGTGAAGAATCATGCACATGCTTACCTCCCTAAAGAGCCACAAATCAGCAGAATCATTTAAAAGCACTGTTCACATATTCCACTTATAATGCTCTTTATGTGAATGGTTGCATATGTTCATAAATCAACAGGCCCACTGAGAAACTTTCAGAAGTCACTTCTACCATCTACTTCTACTGATCTAGCTGTTCTGCTAACAATCCCTCAAAGTATTTTTGGATATTTTGCCTCAAGTTAGTGACTGAGCTCCTTTATTATCTTATATTCTTTAACGATTTTGAACACAGGTCAAACATAAATACCATGTTGGTCATCTGATTAAACTGCAGGAATGGCTACATATTATTGAGTTTTGAAATGAAAGTATAACAAATGCAAAAGGCATATCATATATACAAGTCCATAAAGGTCTCACAGACCTACACAGTCTTCTCAAAAACACACAAAGATGTGGTTCAGTATGCTGGTAAAGTTCTTTTTTTACCCTTCACCACACTTGGAAACTTCAGAGGAAATTTGTCAATGAAAAACATTGCTTTCTGTGAGTGTAACTGTGCTAATGCTGGGAGGGGAGCAAGACAATGGAGGTGAAGGTTTGTTAACTATGTTTGTTAGTACACACTGTGAAGAACTGTGAGCAAGCTTATTTCATTTTTACTTTACTTTTGTCTTCAGGATAATATATATCTCCACTGATAATCAAGTTCAGATGAGATGGGAGAGAATGACTTTTTCCAATAGGCATCAAAGTGTAATATTCAAACCTGCCACTGATCAGCACTGATGAGCCAATTAACACAGCTTCTGCTGCATGACTTCACACATTAAAATGTTCAATTTGAGATTATTTATTCATTTAACTACTAACAAGCAAGCAAAAAATGATGTAAATTATTTATATGCAACATGTTGTCTCAGGTGCCAAAAGAAAGGCCTGGATGCCACAAGCAGCAACTTTATGGAGACACAAAAACACTCAAGATAAAAACAGAGGAATCAGAGAGTAGAGTTGTTGACAAGAGGATATGTGCAAGTAGTTGGTAAGAACTGTCTTATTATCAGTTATCTGCTACATTTGTGTGTGTGTGTGTGTGTGTGTGTTTGTGTGTGTGTGTGTGTGTGTGTGTGTGTGTGTGTGTGTGTGTGTGTGTGTGTGTGTGTGTGTGTGTGCTTTTTTTAAAAGGGCTCATCACTCTAAAACACTGTGTGGGCAAATTCAAGAATAACATTTCTCAATGTAAAATAGCAACGTTCTTTTGTTTTTCATTATCTATGGTACAAAGTAACATTCAAAAACCAGAAACCAGTATTTGCTGGTCATGATCTTTGGGCCCTCAGAAAGTACTGCATTAAAAACAGACATGATTCTGGAAATCACTGCGTGTTCGTCACTGCATCCACAAATGCTAATTAAAACTCTTAAATACAAAGAAGAAATCATTTATAAACAGGATCCTGGAATGCTGCCAGATTTTCTGGGCCTGAGCTCATTTAAAATGTGCTGAAGGGAAGTGGAAAAGTGTACTGTGGTCCGACAAATCAACATTTGAACTTCTTTTTGGAAATCATGGACTCCAGTGTGCTCCAGGCTAAAGACCATTCAGCTTGTTATCAGCACACAGTTCAAAAGCCAGTATTCATGGTGGTTTAGGGGGGCATTAGTGCACATGGCATGGGTGACTGGCACATCTGTGAAGGCACCATTAACGCTGAACGATATATATATATCTATATATATATATATATATATCGTTCAGCGTTAATGGTGCCTTCACAGATGTATGTATATATATATATATATATATATATATATATATATATATATATATATATATATATATATATATATCAAATTTAAAATGGGCATATATTTTTCAAAAAACAATATGTTTCAAAGTTTCAACATTTGGGGTTGTGCACACACACACACACACACACACACACATATGTAATATGTAATAGGTTTGGTTCCTTCTGAGCGTATTTCAACCATTACACGGATTCGCTGAAATTTGTTAGATTTTGTTGGAATTTGATTTGTTAGAATTTGTCTGATTACTTTAACAAGGGTCTGATTAGCTGAAGCAAGCATTGGATGGTAATTGTGGCCTAATATTATTGTTTAATTCGTTTATTTTGTAAACACATAAATATTTCACTGATTATGAAATATGCATAATGTTAACGCAAGGCGAACTAAGTAAAATCCCACTCAACCTAAATTTGAAGCATCTCATTGCCGGTCTTTATTTGTGAAGTGTACAGAGAACTGACTCCGCCCCTTTTTACTGCGACCACCCCCTCCGCCCCCGCGCGCGCCCAAGTGCGTGACGAAGTCGTGTCGTGCTTCAAGTCAGTGAAGTGTAGAGAGGAGTCCCACACTGGGTTCTTATTGTAGCAGGAGCGCGCGGAGCATTCTTCTGAAGTCTTTCCAGACAAGCACAAGGATCTTTGAGCACTTTTAGACGTTGACACTTCGTAATTGCGCCTAAATACCGCTAAAATAAGAGGACTTATGTGATCATGCTCTTGCTTTACGGACGCTGCTGAAGTGGTCTGCTGCTTCGCGTTCAGAGAGAACTTACTGTACCTCGCTGCACTCGCGTGGTCCTGTGGGCTGCTACTTTAGCTGGACCTGACTGGCCAAAACACCAGTGGTCGCCGTCACTCTTTCCAGTAGTCATCCTCATGCCTAATGATGTAAGTAAATTGTATTCTGCTTTAGGCAACGATTTAATATCGTGTAAGGGGTCCAGTTTACTAATATTTTCGCTAAACTAGCTATAGATATTTTATATCCTGTAAACACTGTTTGTAGTAAGATTAATGTCTCCACATTGGGGCAATCTATAAGACCACTCAGGGTGAGACTGACATTTCAGTAGTACAGAATTTGAGTTCAGTAGTTAGTTAGGTTAGCTAATGATGATGTTTTCTGGGTTAGTGATTATATTTGGGCGGTATAGTGTAAGAGGTATAGTTAAGGTAATGAATTAAGAGAGCTATTCGTGTTATAAGATAGATATTAATAAAAAAAACTAGAGACATCTGCAAAACCTTTACTGATACATAAAAAACAGATTTCTACATTGTTGTTTTTAGCCCCTTTAGGGCCCAACTGCAAGAAATTACAGGCCAGCATACATAGAAAGTTATAGAAAGTGTTGGACAAGTTTGTTGAGTGGCTGTGTAGGTCATGATAGGTATTTTTAAGATAGCATAAACAATCTGAAGTGGAAAATGTATGTCTTAAGTTTTGCCTAAAAAAAGCATCTTTACAATTTTGTACTCCATTGAACTTTTGTCATTAGGTAGCTGATGAATCTAATACCACTAGACGTTAACAAAGTTTTATATTATGAATTCAGCCATGCTTGAATTCAGTTGTTGATTCCATTAACATAGGCGCACAAAACGGGCAGGAACTGGCAGGAAAATTACAGAATATTTTTTTGTCCAGTCTTAATTAAATAAATTACAAATAAGTTACAAACTAATTTAATTAAACTATTGTATAATTGTATAATAATCCCATTAATATTACTTATGCTGATATACTGATGCTCAGACAATTGTTGAGCATTTACAGTGGTCTTTTTGTAAAATGTCAATAACTGTGTTACATAATAATATTGTGAATATTACATTTAATATATTACATGAATTAATCATAATGATTTTTATTCTAATGTTATGTAATACTTTGAGATACTGCAGCTCATTTCTACTTACAAAGTAAATATCGACATATTTGATTAAATAAATGAACTCGCAGAGGCCACAATGAACGTTATTAGAGTAATTCTAAACAGGAGATTTGAGGTCTGTCAGACATGTGCAGGACATCCTGCTGGGTGGTCTAAAAGATGATTGGACCACCATGGCACACATTAAATTTTACCATTAGCTTCTGAAACATTTGCAGCAGAATGACAAAAAATACACTGTTATCATTCCTAAGACAGCTTGAGTGATCAGATTGGCTGAACAAATATGGGATTAAAGCATATTAAATGCTAATATTCAGAAATGAGCTAAGGTTACTCATGCAAATAATTCATCAAAGTTTCAAGACCTTGCAAAAGTTATGATGGGTTTTTATGCCGTTGCCCATTGCTTTGAAGTGGCCTACTTTCCTCATCAAATAAGGAAAAAATAGTGTACACTATTTATCCCCTACATTACTTAGGGGGGAAGGAAAGTGAGAGCATATATCCATCAGTATTTACTTTAGGCACATTTAACCTCATATTTATGCCTATATAAATGAATAGATGAAAAATGATCTGTCCTGGTTTAGGGATTTGCTGATCTTTCCTGCCAAACAGTTAATTTTGCACAGAGTAATATTGCCCAAGCCCCCCTCAGGTATTTTACTCTAACTGTAATCTATCTTTGTCACTGGTGTAAAATGCTCAATTCACCACATTATACTGGTCCAGTGAGGAGACTTCACACACAGAGAGCTCTTTGTATGGCGGCCTTATGTAGCGTTAATCAGCATGCTCCCTCTGCCCAAGACGTCCATTAAAGAGCATATTTTTAGTGGGTCATGTGCCCATAGTTTGGAGTGAGGTGATCTCAATCAGACTTTGTGACTTTAAGGTGAAAAGATGCAGATACAGAGAGCAAGCCCTTTAGGCAAAAGCCTCAACCTTCAGATTTAGAGGACTATCATTAGCTGCTTTAACTTTCTGTCTGTCCAGAAGATATTCCAACTGTTGTGTTTAGACCAGCAGCTGAGTTGAGAGAGTCTCTGCGGAATTTAGGCCAGGTACCACTCGCATGCCTAAATGTGCATTTTTTACCTGCTGAGGTCAGGCAACCTACCTGCACATTTAAACTTTATTCTGCCTAACTGATTTCACAACTTACTTGTGAAGGATTTCACAATAATTATAAAAATTCATCTGCAAGGGCAGAGTTTAAGTTTAGCTCCAAGTGTAGGGTATGTGAAAACACAGTGTATGATCCAGCCAGAGGATGTGAGTGTTGTACAGTCTGCAAATTGTAGATTTGAAATCCATGTTTGGTGACAGTTTAGTCTACCCAAGATTTGAGGTCTGTTTGTTCATTGTCTGAATCATGACCATTTTTATTCTAATGGCTAAAGCACCAATTCCTCAGACTATTCCCAAATGTCAGTTTCCCATTGCATCTGTAAGCTTCGTGGTAGTTTATGTAAACACAGCATACAGAAGATGAAGTGATTTCTACTGGTAAGAGCACTTTTAAGCAGTATGGCAGTGCACTTTATGGTTGGGATTAACATAGGCTGGGGTCTCTGACAAACTATTTGGCTGTGACACAGTTTTAGTAGGGAAGTTATTTGTTTCTGAAGCTCAGTTGTAGGATGTATCATAATTCTATCAAGTATATCTTTAATGAACTCTTCTTCAGAATGCTGATAATGATTGAATTAGGTTTCAGCTAGGCTTGCCACCAGCTCTAGTGTTTTGAAATACTTTCTTTTAATAGTGTACTACACTGAGAATTGGTACTTGTGAGCAAATGGGGAAAAACGCATAAATCGTTTAAAAGGGAAAAAATGTGCAATGTGATTTGTAAAAGTCAACAGACTCTTACACTATAGATTCCTTTCATTAGCAAGCATATGTAGTTGTTTAAATTGTTGTAATATCACTGTCATGTATTATGTCTTTAAGGAGTAAATGGCTTCCTATAGAATCCATAAGTAGTGTAGTACAAGAAGATCAAGAAGATTATTGTTTTATTTTAGCAGTTTAAATGTGTAAAAGAGAGTGATGCACAGGGATGGATGCCTGATGTTGTCATCCCTTTTGGGATGAAACTCACACTAAGAATACAAAAGCATCTTACGCTATTCAAGATGCTGAACTCCTGTCTCTAAACAAAACTCATATCTTCATCTGTACCTCTGTACTGTGTTGTTTTAAGATTCAAATTACAACAAGCTAAGCAAGTTAAGCAATCCAGATTAGAGGCTGCTTGTGGGAAAACCTCTTGCTTTGTTTGCTTTCCCCTCACACCCCCCTCACACCAACCACCCCCACCCAAAAAAAGAACGCCCTGCTCTACTCTGTGTCCTACACACCTCCAGGTGCTAGCTGGGATAAGACTATAGAGGCAGAAGAGTAGTACCCTTTGTGAGCTATATTCTAGCCAACCATCAGGTCAATATGTTCCCCATCACCATCCTGAAAAGAAAAGGTGTCAATCAAATCCATGATCTTACAACAGCAGTGGATTTCCTTCTGCATTCTAAGTAGGTGAGTCTAGGGCTGATCAGGTGTACGTTCTTAATGAATCTTCAGTAGTCTTCAATCAGTTGGCCGTTTACATGATAATAGTGCATATTTTAAATTATTCTACTGCTCTGTCTCACTTTAAGAAACAGCTAAGTACATTGAAGATATAACCCTCCTGGTAGCTTCACATGCTGAGTAAGATAAAACAGAGGTAGAAAATTAACACTACATAATAGCAAAGTAATCTGATGTGTTTTGCATTCATTTGCTAATATCCAAGTATGAAGCACATGCTATGTACACATGCCGAATCATTATTTGACTGCAACTAAAATGATCACAGAGAAGAGAGATGGTATCTTTGCATGTGGCTTTGGATGGGGCCGCAGAGTGTCAGTCGGCAGAGCGCACTGGTTAGTGGTGGAGTGCATACACAGCCCACACAGTGAGATCGCAGCTGTGACACACATCTCTACAGCAAAAGGAAGCTATGCAAATTAGTACCCAAAACCACACCATGCCACAGTATGAAACAGTCTCCAATTAAAAGATGTGAGAATTTCAATGGGCAGGTATAATGTCAAAGAGCAGTTGTCATTATTGAAGTGTAATGTGATAATGTGAGGCAAAATCTAAAGCGTCCCTTGATTCACCTTGCAGAGCAGAGAAGTAATTTGGTACACAAAATGTGCTAACAGTTTGAGGGAACAGTCATATATTAATGAGTTTGTATGCTTCAGTACACAGTAAGTTACAGTTACATTTAATCTATGGAAATACGTAAGGGCCTGCAAATTCGCTTCTAAGCAGCTGACTTCATGGTTATGCATGTAATAACTCTCCACAGTGCACTAGGATGAATGGCAGGGTCTGGGCATTGGAATGAAGCAAGATCTGGACTTTGTCTTCAGAATGGTCACCATCTACAGCTTGCATGATTTCACTGTGTGTAAGAAGTCAGATACATTCCCATCTCCTGTCTGTCCTTGGGAAGTTTTGAGGAGAGCAGAAAGGGTGGGGTGGAGAGTGGCTTGTCCCCATTCCGCCTCTGATAGATACAGACATTTGGCTGTCACTGTTGTCAGCTGTAGCTTTCTCCCTAGACAGACAACATAGAGACCTCAATGTCCTCACCATGAAAAAAAGCAAAGTAATAGAGATAAGAAAAAGACAAGAATAAGAATTTTTGGCAAAAAACTTTGTGGGTCTACAACAGCTGATTTAGGCCAAGATCAGATGTTTTGGAGACCAGCACTGGTGAAGACTGAAATAAAGGCTTTTTCTTTTTTTAAATCACATTTTTGAAGAGTTGTTGGTTGAAAGCAAGTTGTAAAGGTCATCTGAAAAGAAGCATTTTACATTCAAGAAGAAACATAGTCACTTATCTTCTGAAAGACATTCTTTGCAGCAATGGTACAAAACTGAATATGGTTACACCTCAAATGTGTTATTCAGAAATAATATTTAAACAGAACTGTGGTTTGTCTGGACTTTTACATGTTCACACAGTGTCCACATAGTGTCATTATATTTAAGCTGTGTTGACACATGTTTCAGTCACAAAGTGTTATGTGACACAAAATGTGAAGCAGACTTTAAGGAAGTATGCCTCAGTAAACCTAGCCTTGGTCCTCTTCATTTGAAGATAACTTGGGGGTGTTGATATTAACAGCTATTGATTTGTGGCTATTCATACTAATTTTTGTGGGTGCTTTTATCTTATTTATCTGCTGTTTGGAGCAGTTGGTGAGAGGAAGCACCTTTTGGACTTTTTTATTGTCTTTCCTCTATGATATCACATCCTTCCAAGAGCACCTCTGCAAAGGCTTCCTGTGTTTTTGTCCATCTGTGTGAGTTTCTGGGTGCCATGCACGTACACTTCCTTCTTTGAGACATACTCAGCCGTCTGGCAACTCTGGGGTCTGCCAAGAGCACTGACAATGTGATCCAGCATGCACTGACAAGTTCCTCTTCAACCTGACAAGGCTCCTTAGTGCTTCAAATGCCCTGAAAGATGGTGTTAATGAGGTTATATGCCTCAGTCTCTAAGGTGTTGGCAGACTTGAGCAAATAATGTCATAGCCTGTCTCTTCCTTAAATTACACTGAGCACTGTAGAATGGTTATGTTATGAATTTGTTACTTAAAAACTTTCCAAAACTCAGTGTAATCTATTACTTTGGATGGCTATTTTGTAATGCATGTGATTTCCTTTGTGGTCAAGACTACCTCTGCTTTCTTTTCCTCAAAGCGGGTTTATAATGAGGTGCTGATGAGGTCTCTGCTCAAGCTGCATTGAGAGTAATCTGAGGGCTAATGACTTCACTCAGGAGAGAAGCTCAGTGCTATCTAAGTGTTATCTTGCCACTATCTTACCTCTGTGGCACTGTGGTGCTTCTCACAACATTTTGAGAACCCTTTCCCTTCCTGATGTTTGGGGCTAAGGAGCAAAATTGTTCATTTCACAGCATTGCTAAATTTCCTAATTTTCATTTATTACTTATAACGGGTGGACTATTACTTTAAGGTTATGCACTGACCTACATAGTTCTCTGTGGAGCCTTTCAGTAGGATTTCTATGTTTAATTTTTCTGTTCCAGCCAACAAATATTACTCAAAGAACACTCCACCTGCTCATTTCCCTCTGCTTTTAAATCTGTAACATGGGAAAACATACAAATCTTTAAGACCTCCCAGCTCTTGCGCCATTAGGGTCAGACACATTTAAATCTATTAATACGCATTTAAAGCAGAATGCTTATTAATAGTTGTGTCTATTAGGGTCATTTTCTTACTATAAGAGAGATCAGCAGGTGTATCCAAATATGCATAATTATCATGCAAATCATACCAATTAATCATTGATAATTGATCAAGAAGGTAGCGCTATCACCTCACAGCAAGAAGAGCCTGGGTTTGATTACCAGTTGGGCAACCAGGGTCCTTTCTGTGTGGAGTTTGTATGTTCTCCCCGTTTCTGCATGGAGACAACGCAACTGCAGTCAGGCCAGTTGGACACACAAAATTGCCCCTAGGTATCAATGTGTGTGTGAATGTGTATGTCTGAGTGTTTGTCCTGCCATGGACTGCTTTCTGCCCAGTGGGATAGGCTCCAGCACCCCCTGCAACCAAAAAGGTTAAAGGGTTCCGAAAATGTGTATGTGTGTGTATGTGTAATCAGTTAATCATGAAACTGTATGCTAGTGTAACAGTGTAATGTAATGTGTTGTATAGTTAATTATGTGCCTCTCAATTCAACATACTGGAGCAAATAAAGCAGTGTAATACTAATGATATTTCATGAAGTATAATAAAAATTAAACAAGAAACCTCTCAGGTTGCTGAAAAGCACATTACTCTGAAATGTATGTCAGCTTTAGACTAACATGTTAGCTTGTAATTAGTGCATTATTATAAAATATTAGAGTTTTTATAATGTTAAATGTCAAATTTTGCATTTTGTGAATCATTACGCCCGTACTCTATGCTATGATAATACTCTGAAAGAGGAAAGGGACTTAGGGAGTTAGTATATACCTATAATATCAGAATCAGAATCCTTTATTGAACCCAGAGGGAAATTGTAGTTGTTACAGTTGCAACCATTTATGCAAAAGAATAAACACTTTAATTTAAAACAAAGATAAAGAGAAATTTGCAATATGTACATGAGATTTAAGTTCTTATGAATACAGTAAAGTGGTGGTGACTGTGATAATAAATAGTAAACATCTACTATAAGGCATTTCAAATCATTGTACCTCTGAGTTATTGCACACATATGAACAGTTAGGTATTGAGTATTGAGGGAGGAGTTATAGAGTTTGATGGCCACAGGTAAGAATGACTTCTTGTGGCACTCTGTGGTGCATTTTGGTAGAATGAGTCTTAAAGTATATACCTATAGTACCTTACACTCTTATATTTTCTAAGTTGTATTGACTCCACACACCCTGTCTCGCCTCCAGGCTTTTTTTTAAATAGTCCTGTTTTAAAACATTAGTTTATAAAAAGATACGAATATCTACTTTTCCACTAGGAAAAACTTATTTAAGGTACACAATTGGACCTTAAAACCACTGTTGTACTTTTAAGGGAACGTTTACACTGTTTGTACCTTGATGAACGAATCATGTACCTGCATGGTACCTTTATTTCTAACTGTGTAGTAACCTAGAAACAGCTTACAGCTCAACCCTGAGCACCACTGTAAAACAAAATCTTAAATGACTCAGTAATAGGTGATTTGTACTATTTATTCTTTTAAATGAATAGGAACTGAATTATCTGTGTAAATGCCTAATTTAGTCTTAAACCAAAAAGCACTATTTGGCCACAGTCAAATTATTTATGGTTTAGTGGACTCAGCTGGAAAATCATGAATGTGTTGCACACCAGAGCATTAGCTAAAAGAAATGGTTTAAGTCCACGTTTAATGGATTAAAGGACCCACCCAGCAGCTTAGAGTTATGTAAGGCACATGAAGGGTTTAAGCGAAGGTGCACAAGCAGCATGTCATCTGACAAAGAAGTGGGGTTATTGAAAGTTTATACTGAAATATGCACTTGAATATCTCCCACTAAAAATAGACTTAATGAAGCTAATGAAACAGTCATTGTGTAAAATGAAGACCTTTTAAATGCTAACTGTACTTTATATTAAGAGAACATTTTATGTTCATAGATCCAAATGTACTTGGAATGAAATCTGATCTTAATAAATAAATCCTAATATAAATACTGAAAGAAATACATTTTTATTAATCATTGTGTGTTGCTATTGTTTTTAACTCTGTAGATTTCATTGTAATGTATTAGCAGTTTTTTTTCAACTCTGTTCACAGACAGAGAGTAACTGACCTTGCTGAGGTTTTCGTCAGGTGGTATGCCTTTTAAATTCAAATGCCTAGCTGCTGTCAAACATTCCTGTAACTTCCTCTACAGTGACATCATTGCTGTAAGTTTACAAGCTTCCTGTCACAAATCCTTTGAATCTTGAGACTTTCATAAAGGGTCAAAATGTGATTATTACCTGCCACTGGTGACCAAGCCAAAACAATGTTAAAAAGATCAAATATATATATATATATATATATATATATATATATATATATATATATATATATATATATATAACAACATAGCAAAACGCTCATAATATATAATATTATATTTATTATATAATATTGTTTATATTATTATAATATTATATACCATATTATAATATTATAACCATAATATGTAGAACAGTTTTTTTTTCTCAACTGTTTATGTCTCACAATCGCTGCCCAATACTCTTTCTTATTTGCATCTGAGGCCTTCCTTCAGTCTGTTTCCTCCCATATTGCTGTAGTCTACAGCCAACAGCTTGGTCTCTCAGGGGACTGCTGCAAAACTTAGCCTGCCCTGTTAGCTTATAGAAGGGGAGCAAGTGTAACATACAATGCTCAGATGCATTTAACCTGTCTAAAGAAATTGCACAGGTCTTTTGCTAGCTAAAAATTTAACTAATCAGAGGTTATCTTAAAAAGAAAAGCATACTTTTCATTATGGGCCACCAGGTCAATTGAATCAGTGGAATAAGGTTTTTGGAAATTGTAAGCAATGCAATTTCGATATAGTACTGTTGACAGCAGCCAATTTTCTTCTTTACCATTTTAACCACAGAGCAATATCATGTTTTCAAACTTGTTACTTGATACAATTTTTTTCTCTTCCAATCTCTCTATGCCCATTTAGAAACGAGTGCCAGAGTCTTTTGAACTGAGAGGAGCAAGAAGAGCAGGAAGACTGCACTGAAGAGTGGAACGTGAGGAGAAAGAAGGAAGGAAGGAAGGAAGCAAAGTATACTTTTGGAATAGGAAGGACTGTGAGAGCGGAACGATGGGGAGGAAAAAAATTCAGATTGCACGAATTATGGATGAACGCAACAGACATGTAAAAAATCTATCTATCTATCTATCTATCTATCTATCTATCTATCTATCTATCTATCTATCTATCTATCTGCTATTTTGGCTATTTTCTCTATCTCTCTCCCTCCCTCTCTCAGTGCCTCTTCTCACACACATAGATTTTCACAGAGACACACATTACACGCATCACTAAGGGAAGTGCCAACAGCTGCTGACGTCACAGTGTCATAAGACTCTCACAAACTCAGCTCAAGCTACTTCTAACTTGTCTATATGTGCTATGTATGTGTGTGCAGGTGTGTGTGTTATTATGCACTATATAATGGCCTGCACTTCAGGTTGTGCTCTTATATATTCAGAAGAGCCATGTTTTAAAGTAGCAATACCCAGAGCACCCTTACCCAAATAAAATTGGGCATGGTTTGAATGGGGCCAAAATGTGGAGGGCAGGCCTACTCATTGCTGTCTGTCAGAACTGCTGTCAAATCATGACTCTTCTGAATATATAAGATGGTTTGATGCAAAGAGCTTTGCTTTGTAGCATCTGGTGTGAGATTGGACAAGCTTTACAAACTGTTGTCAAAAATCCCATTCAACTTGGAAGTGAAAAAGTATGTAACATGTCTCAAATGTTATCAAAATATGAAAATTTAGAGTGTGTTATTTATTTCAGTTTTTCTTATGCATGTGTAACCGTTGTTTGATTAGACTGGTTGTAATTTTTAGTTCTGTAATTAATATATTCTTAGCATTGTGGTAAATTTAGCTTAGCTACAACATTGTCTATTTAACCTGTAAACTTTTTTTTAAACTTTTAAACTTGCAATGTAATGAATCTTTCTGTTAAGCTTGTCCTACTCCTCATCAGTTGCTGCAAATTAATACATCTGTAAGTGGATGATGGATATTTCATTTTAGGTATAGTCGTTCAACACACTTAGAGTCCCTTAAACGGTCACTGCCTGCTCAGCCACTTCTCTCTATTATTTGTTGCATATGTTTTTTAGACCAGTGCTTTGTTGACCTGTCCTTACGGACCATATACCAATTGCTAGAGACATTTTAATGCTTGCCAACCAGGCCAAGAAGTATGCTGTTCATAGTAATTCCCTGTTGTTTTGTGGGGAAGTGAACTGTGTGCAGATTTTCCATGTATTACTTCATACACACAACATACAAGTTAGTATCTTGTATATATTTTACTTCATTCTTCCCAGATAGACACAATAAATTGTCATTTTTGTAGACAATACATTCGCATGATGCGAAATGTCAAAACTGTCACTACTGAAGCAATGAGATAGGACAAATCATTGTGCCAAGTCACATGTGAAATTATCATTTTGAACTGGATCTTGTCACTTATCACCACACTCTGCCAATGTGGTTTCTAACCAAGCAGATTATCATTTCTACCTGTTTTTCCTGAGAACTGAACTGGCTTCCTTCTAGTACCTCCTGAGAATTTAGAGGGACTGTTTCATACCTTTAAATCTATCTAAATTCCAAAGTGTATGTGTTTGTCATGAATGAATCTAGTGTACCCATGATGCTTCCTCTTGTATTAATAGACAGAATATGCATAGTGAATTGACCTGTTAATGCTCCACCCACAAAGTTGGACAAAGATTATACACAGCTGTAGGGCTGGACCCAAGTATTCCATTGTTCATATATTCATTAGTTTGTTCCAGCTTTATTTTTAATTTGCTGAAAAAAGCACCACACACAGCAAGAATAAACACAGCCTTTCCATTGCTAACAGCTAAAAAGACAGCCCTCTGCTCGGCTCCAGAAAACCCACCACTCCACTTGTTTTCAGGCTCTTCAACATAACACAAATTCGTAGTATGAATGAACCTGAAGCAGCCCAACATAAACATATCTTCTCTTTAAATGACATACAATGAAAATTTTTATTTTCATAGACTTTCCATCCTGTCTATCATTCCATCAGGCTGGGGTCCAATAGCATGCTCAGCGAAAGAGGCTTTATCTAAAAACATAGCAGCTGAAGAGTTTATAGCTATTTTTGTTAGCAGATGAGGTGAAGCAGAGCAGTTTTTGCCACTTATGATGATTACTGTTAAACCAACGCGTTTATAAAAACAAAGCATAAACTATTCGTGTCCAATTCAGCAGCTTCTTTTTTGCAAATTTTCAATTCAACTTTAAACAGGGCATTAGTTACATTTTGGGGTCTAATTGCGGCCAGCTGTTAAAGTTATTGCCGATTCTTTCATAATCTGACAGTTCATGCAAGTAGGGATAACTTCTACAAAGTTATCATCAGATGTGGATATATTGTACTGACATTTCCTCACCTTCCTCACTGCGTGAATTGTGGAAGGCTGCAGAATTAATTTAGCTAAAAGCTTTGTTAATGCTAGCTAATATTCCATTCCCAAACAATGCTCTGATCTGCTGTTTTTACCAGCTGGCTAACAGAACAATCTGTCACACATTAATTGTAAAGATTCTTCATGGGTCGTAAAGACATACTAATTATAACAAGTGGACATATTCTTCGGGTTCACTTCATCTTCTAACGATAAATCATCTACCATATACCCGGAGAAAAGGCCAATAACAGTGCAAATGTGTCGAATGGATTTTTAAAAGCATTTCAAAGTCATTTCACCACAGCATGATCATAATAGACCACAATATGTAATTCCAAAGAGGAGAGCTGTTTCCCTTTTTTACGTTTAAGTTTTTGCCATCTTTCTAACTTAGTGTTCTCATTTCGACACAATTATTGCATAATCACATTCTTGACAAATTTGCATTTCTGAATATACAGTGGGGCAAAAAAAGTATTTAGTCAGCCACTGATTGTGCAAGTTCTCCTACTTAGAAAGATGAGAGAGGTCTGTAATTTTCATCATAGGTACACTTCAACTATGAGAAACAATATGAGAAAAAAAAATCCAGGAAATCACATTGTAAATTTTTAAAGAATTTATTTGTAAATTATGGTGGAAAATAAGTATTTGGTCAATGACAAAAGTTCAACTCAATACTTTGTAACATAACCTTTGTTGGCAATGACAGAGGTCAAACGTTTCCTGCAAGTCTTCACCAGGTTTGCACACACTGTAGCTGGTATTTTGGCCCATTCCTCCTGCAGATCTCCTCTAGAGCAGTGATGTTTTGGGGCTGTCGCTGGGCAACACGGACTTTCAACTCCCTCCACAAATTTTCTATGGGGTTGAGGTCTGGAGACTGGCTAGGCCACTCCAGGACCTTGATATGCATTTTACGGAGCCACTCCTTCGTTGCTCAAGTGGTGTGTTTGGGATCATGGTCATGCTGGAAGACCCACGTTCCATCCTCAATGCTCTCACTGATGGAAGGAGGTTTTGGCTTAAAATCTCACGATACACGGCCCCGTTCATTCTTCCCTTAACACGAATCAGTCGTCCTGTCCCCTTTGCAGAAAAACAGCCCCAAAGCATGATGTTTCCACCTCCATGCTTCACAGTAGGTTTGGTGTTCTTGGGATGCAACTCAGCATTATTCTTCCTCCAAAAACGACGAGTTGAGTTTTTACCAAAAAGTTCTATTTTGGTTTCATCTGACCACATGATATTCTCCCAATCCTCTTCTGGATCATTCATATGCTCTCTGGCAAACTTCAGATGGGCCTGGACATGTACTGGCTTAAGCAGGGGGACACACCTGGCACTGCAGGATTTGAGTCCCTCTCGGCGTAGTGTGTTACTGAGGGTAGCCTTTGTTATTTTGGTCCCAGCTCTCTGCAGGTCATTCATCAGGTCCCTCCGTGTAGTTCAGGGATTTTTGTTCACCATTCTCATGATCATTTTGACCCCATGGGATGAGATCTTGCGTGGGGCCCCAGATCGAGGGAGATTATCAATGGTCTTGTATGTCTTCCATTTTCGTACAGTTGCTCCCATAGTTGATTTATTTACACCCACCTGCTTGCCTATTGTAGATTCACTCTTCCCAGCCTGGTGCAGGTCTACAGTTTTCTTCCTGGTGTCCTTCGACAGCTCTTTGGTCTTGGACATGGTTAAGGTTGGAGTCTGACTGTTGTGGACAGGTGGACAGGTGTCTTTTATACAGATAACGAGGTCAAACAAGTGCCATTAATACAGGTAATGAGTGGAGGACAGAAGAGCTTCTTAAAGAAGTTACAGGTCTGTGAGAGCCAGAAATCTTGCTTGTTTGTGGGTGACCAAATACTTAGTTTCCACCATAATTTACAAATAAATTCTTTAAAAATCCTACAATGTGATTTCCTGGATTTTTTTTCTCATATTGTCTCTCATAGTTGAAGTGTACCTATGATGAAAATTACAGACGTCTCTCATCTTATTAAGTAGGAGATCTTGCACAATTAGTGGCTGACTAAATACTTTTTTACCCCACTGTACATTTTAATTTAAATAAAGCTGTTGTAAAGGCATCTCTGTTTAAATGAAATGTCAGTGCTAGAATGCCAAATGCCAAATGAAATGGTAAATAGTACAACTGAATTTAATTTTCTGTTATTCAAAAATTGCATTGGGAAGTTTAAATTCACACATAATAATACATTGCTGTTATACATATTACATTTCATTTATATGTCTGGTGAACAAAGTGCAGCTACAAATGGCAGCAGTGTCACTGAACACTATTGCTATACTGCCGTATAAATCTAACATCACTAGATGCCACGCAACATAATTCATCTTTGTAATATAGCACAATATAATAGTGCTATATTGTAATGTAGTGCTATATAACAAGCATTACCCCATTATATAGTGACTCTGTAGTGATTCTAAACTCCAACATTTTTGAAAAAGCTTGTCTAACAATTGAAGCATGCATAGGTCAGTTGAGCACTGGAGCTGAAAAGTGTTTTGCAAAATGGACTGTGGTTTGAGAAACAACAGTGTCCCAGTGGACAGCAGCTCAGGACAGAAAGGATAAATGTGTTCTTGTGATCCGTCTTTTCATCTTTTCCTCTCCTCCCCTTGTCCCCACACCCGGAAGCAGAAGCAAAGCCAGTGTGGAGGTGAAGCATTGGATCCTTCCTGTTATGACAGGAAATGCATTAAAATGTGCTTCCTGTCCCCTGGTGCTGCGGCAGGGCTAGTGTTTCTGACCTTTTCACTTATCCAACCTCTGTATTTCACTTTTTTGTCTCCCTGTTTGTGTCACCTCATGGCAGTAGGAAATGTTTGACTTTCAGTGGTGTTGCAGGTGGTGAAGTGTGTTTACCATCTTAGTCACACCCCAGCCGCCACAAGTGACCTCATGCCTGTCTGTGCATGTAAAGATGTAAAGATGTATATCTAAAGTAAGCTGCAGGCTGAAAGATGTTTTCCTGTGAAGCTATGAGGTCGGAGACTTAAAGGATGCAGAATTAAAAGAAAAAAACGTTAATTGGCCCAGTCCTATTGGAGTTATGAAATGGATAGTTCCAGTTTTAAACTCTGATTGGCCAAATCTCATTCTAAGCTGCTGTAAAATTTCTGTATTTATATGTTATTAAATTGCTTAGCAACCAGAACTTTCTTTTAAGAAACTACATTGTGTGGTGGAATTCTACTCTAAAAAAAGTATCTACTGAAAACATATTTCACTGAGAACATATTTTATCATATTTTATTGTTATTATGCGTTATGCCTTTTTTAAAAATATATAAATTGACTGTAATGTACAGACTCATGTGGCTAATTGCTTCAGTTACCAATTGGTTGTAATTATTACTAATCATATGGAATTAAGACAGTGATGTCTCTGAATATCACTCTGTACCATTTGTCTTCTTCTTATTTATAAAGCAGCCTTTCAAAAATTTCTCCCCTTACTTATCTTTTGTGATGTTATTAAAAATGTTAGAGAAACTAAGTAGCCAAATGGCCAGATCATAATTTCTAAATAATAAAGAAAGGTTTCTGAAAGATAACTCATGTTTAACTGAATCTGTATATCTGTCTGAGTGTGATCATGTGTCAACTGCCCATGTGTAAGACATCTGTCACTGCTGGTGCCTGTGTGTTTGGACTATGTGTGGTGAGTGTCTGTAATCTAAATCATGTGGAGGTGAGAGCATGTGACTGCAAAGCAGTAGGAGTGTGAAGCTCACCCTGCTGGAGATTGTGACAGAGGCTGTGACGTCCACGCATGAGGATCAAGAACATAAACACACACACACACACACACACACACACGCACACACACGCACGCACACAGACACAGAGGAAGTTCCCTTGTCCAGTGGTCCTTCAAGGACCCTGCACCACAGATTACTTACTAAAACTCTGCTTTCACTTTACACACAGAATTCAGTTATTCAGTTACTGCACATCACTAAACCCAGTAAAGCAGGACTTAATTGAACTAGCTGCATCGTAAGGATTCTGAACATATCCTGACAATAGGGCGAAACCTTAGATTGCTATGCCACTTGGAAGCATTTTCTTCTTGATGTCTTTTTAATGAAACATGCAGTGTTGTGAAAAAATAAATAAAACCAGAAGATAACTGAGATAAGAGTTATGTCAGTGGCAATAAAATATGCAATAAAAGTTTTTATTGTAATAATTATGTCATATAATTAAATGTTCTAAAAATAAAAAAGGGAAACGTGCACAAGGATAATGGGAATCAAAGAAGAACCTTTGGCAGATTGTCCTACAGAATGTAAATGTTGCTCACTTTTTGCTGTCTGGTTGATGTTATCGTTGGCCAAGGCAATACTGTGAACCATGCCACCCAGGGGCAGTCAATTTATGAAGCCTGCTGGGCAGAATTTCACCTTGGACTCACTATGCTAAATTTAGTAGGGCATGTAATGCATTGATAGCTCTCTAACCAGAGTCTGTTGTCAACTGTTTTGTTTTAGATGGGTCATGAAAATGCACATGTAAAAATAAAGCCATGCTAATTTGTAATTGACTTTCAAACTGGACAGGAATATGACTGTATACCTTACAGAAAGGCCATAAGCTTTTTTTTCCCTTTTCTCTCAGGTAACATTCACAAAGAGGAAGTTTGGCCTGATGAAGAAAGCCTACGAACTGAGTGTTCTGTGTGATTGTGAGATCGCACTTATCATCTTCAACAGCACCAACAAGCTGTTCCAGTATGCCAGCACTGACATGGATAAAGTGCTGCTCAAGTACACAGAGTACAATGAACCCCATGAGAGTCGGACTAATTCAGACATTGTGGAGGTGGGTTCCCTTCTGGCTGAATTCTCAGAAAAATAGTTAGATTTCATAGATCTGCCTTAAGCCTTTCTGTACTTATATGTGCGATTGCGGGTTTATTTGTTTAACTAAGACCCATCCACAGTAGCCCAGTGCCAACTCATCAAAGGGATAAACACAGAGAGAACAGACAACAATCTGTAAGCTGGGACAAGTTTTGCTTATTACTTGTTAAATTATGAAATGAAAATTGCAATGTAGTTGGTGTTTGCTGGGATGCTCATCTGTTTGGCGTGAATTTGAAGTGTGGAAGCCTGATGTGTAAGCTAGGCTCTAGGCAAGCTCATGGACCCCATGGAGACTTTGCTTGATTCCAACACAGACTTGTTACGCAACAGGTTTAAAAGGACATGGCAGGTTCCGCTGTCCAAGGCAGGTGGTCAACAAAGGGATTTAAGATGTTGCTGGCTCATCACTGGCACTTTTTGTGACACGTGAGCATTAAAAAGGCAGATCCTGTCAAACACCTGTAAAACCTGGCAGACTCTTGTGGAGAACAAAGAAAGCCAAAGTTCCCACTGTACCTTCTTAATGAAGCGCTTGATGGACCGAGAGGGGGTGTTGGGATAATGGTTTGGAAAAGTCCCCTTTTCCAGTACAAACAGAGGAACAGAGCTTGATTTGATTCCATGAAGGTAACTGGCCATGCCCTTCTAATAGGTTCCACCTACAGCTCTAAAGTGAAAAAACAACTAGTAGAAATCATAGACAGCTAGAGTTATTCCCAAAAGACAGTATCATTAAGAAGATACACAAGCATTGAGTAAAATAGCCCTTAGGAAAATAACTAGAGGAATTTCTGCTGGATTCCTATAGTGTACTGTAAGGTACAGTGCTTTTTCTAGATTACTATAAAATTGTACTATGAGAATATTATATGGAGGTGAAACTATTACAGATTATCATATGAAAATATCTATAAAAAAGTGTAAGGGAGAATTCTTTATTTGCATGCATTTCAACATGATAGTTATGCTGAACAATGCTTTATACTTCCACTAAGCCATAGTTCAGCACCATTACTGCAGGTAAACTGTTCACACTGGTAGTGTGTGAGAGAATGTGTATAAACATGGTATATACATAGTCTGAGGGTTGTAGCATTTTTGTTCTTAGGTACCTGCTGTTTGAGTGTTTGGTTGAGCAATTCGGTCACCTGGATGAGGAAACTGCATGGCATGCCTCATGCAATTGACAGTGTGAGATATTTGCAAGGCATATCTTGTGGACACCCTGCAAAGCTAACAGAGAGCCAGGATAATCTAATTTCCTTGATCAGCGTAATCTGTAAAGTGCTCCTTTTAATCTTTGAATCTAACGGCATGCAACCCCTCCAACACACATGGACACACACCTTACCTACAGAAGACTCTGTGTGAGCAGAGAAACTGATGAGGTGGCACAAGGAAAAGTCTGTTAATTATTTTCAAAGGTCACACTGTTAATGACTACCTGCCAGGCTAATGAGATTCTCAAAAGCCTTGATGACTGATCTCTTGTGTGTTGTGATGTGCTTGAACCTCTCAGAGGTGACTGAATCCATGCCTTCGAACTTAGCTGTCAAGTGCCCACAGACCTTGGAAAGTGTTCCCTCAAGCATTTGGCACTTTGATATTATTTCAAATATGAAAAAAGTCGTTGACCTGCTTAATGCACTGGCTGCATTTCAGACACATTTGCCTCAAACTGTTTCCTTCTCTCTTAATTGAGATAATTTGTCTTCATGTACTCACATGCCAACACATTCCTTAGCAGTGAGTTTTTTTCCTGATTCTTTTTTCACTTATAAAAAAGGCTTATCTGCACATATGAAGTGAATGTACTTGAATCCAATCAGTTGGTGAGATATGGTTAATCAAATGTGTAATTAATGTCTCTAATTGAAGTCATAAAGCATTGTAGTAGCATATGTGAGCTGTTGGGTTGTTAATGTAGCTGTGACCAGAGTACTCTGGACAGTGTAGCTTGTTGGTGACAGTACTATTTAAGACATGAAGCAGATTTGTTGAGCTTACTGGCCTGTATTAGCATTGGGACATTGTAGCCAGAACAACATTCGCAAGCCTGAAAGGCAGTTTAATTATTACTGCTAATTTTGTTACTGTTACTAAAAATAATTTCCATAAACTTAAGTGTAATAAAATTGCATTTCTTTACTTTCAGCTGGTTCTACTGTACCATTCAGCGCCCAGATATAAATTGAGAAATATAAATGCGCTTGTGAAAACATTCTTAGGGGTTATTCAAGGAGAATCTCATCGAACAAACAAAAAAGACCATGAAAAATTTTGTGTGGGTATTCTGGAGAGCAAAGAAAAAATAAACTGTAAAATATTACATAGTTGTGAAAAGAGTGCCTTGCAAAGTTGTGCTCAACAAGAATTTTACCAAAGAGAGGCTCCTTTGTTTTTTGTCCACCCCCCCACCCCCCCTTTTTTGGTGGGGGGGCTAACACGGGTTTATTGCTTCACTTGGTAACAGCTTGTTGTATTTTGCGCTCTTGGCCCAGGACATGTGAATATTTATTAGATGGAGGACTTTTTGCATTCTTTTCCGTTCTCTGTCTCGGCCATAGAGCAGACAAACTTCTCACAGAGGCATGCTCAAATGAAGTGTAGCTGGCCAGCTTACAAGCCAAAAACGCTCCTCCTCTTCCCTTTGCTTTTTTCTGGCGTCTCTCCCCATTAAATGCCTGAAAACCGGTAGTTTTCTAAAAATAGAAAGCAGTGCAAGCTAAGAATAGCATCGGCTTGCCATCATGCCAAGAGAAAGGAAGAAAAATAGGCGTGGAGGAGATCCGCACACACTTTTCCCTTGGAGAATTTTTACAGCTGATCAAGAATGACGACCGACAGCTCTGTTCTACACTGGCAGCTTAAATCAAACTTATTAATGGCTGATTTCTTTTTTCACACTTTCAAGAGAAGAAAGGGAAACTTCTGTTGTCCATGTGATCTTTCTCCCTCACTCACTCCCTCATACTTTCCAATTTTTTTTTTTTTTTTTTTTTTATACCATCTGCTGTGCTATGTAACCTGGAAAAAAGAACAGAATTCTGAGTTGGCAGTGACGCACTCACATTTCAGCTATTGTTCAGAGAACTTGCTCCTGTTTTCAAGTGGCCTGCATTTACCAACATATGGTCCCACCCCCTTTCACCATCACCAGTGAACAATAGCAAGGCATAACTTTTACAGTTTTGTAGTGTATAACTAATATGAATGGCTTATGTGTCAGATCTTCTTCAGCATATAGACTAAGCATGAGAAACAGAAAAACTTTGAGCAGAACCCCTCTCACATAGTAATGTTGTCACACTGTAATGATGCTGTTTAAAGCCAGTGTGGACTAAACACCAGTTAATGTTTCATTAATGTCCCTTGATAAATGTACAGGAGTTGTACAGCAGTAGGGAGAAACTTCCAACTGAGTCAGTGTAAGAGTGAAACAGACAGTAAAGACAAGACACTTTTTAAGTGCACTAACAACATCAGGCTTGAAAGCACTGTGGCTTCCATGACTGGTGATGTCCAGTCCAGTCTGCAGCCATAAAGCCCAGGCCCAGTCTGGTGGCTGTAAAAGATTGGGGCCCAGAAGAGTCCAGCCATTACTGGATGACAGTGAGCTGCATTGTGCTTGGACAGACTTGATCAGAAAGAATTTAACATGAATAACCATACTGTCCTAGCCACTGGAGATGCTGTAATGGAACAACAAGGGATAGAGCATAGGCCTGTTGAATAATCACGTGTAAATTAATATGAAAAAGGACATGCTTCATTTCTAAGTATGATCTTTTTACTGCCCAAGAGGACACTCATACAGATTCATTAGGCATTTAAGCATAGACCACCGCTGAAAACAACATAGGATTTACAAGACAGTTCGAAAATCGCTTGACAACCACTCAGCATCACAGTAAAGGGGTGTCATTTTTTACCAACTGACAGTCAAACCTGTAAGTCACACAGGTCGTGCAGGACATTGGCTTTTTTTTGTTTTGGTAAGGTAAACTCAGTTGCCTTGTGGTTGGATTGGATGTCCGCAGGCCTGGGCTGGGGGGAGTCCTGTTCATGTGATCATGACTGCACCCTCAAGTGTTTTTAATACCAAACGCCTGGCACTTGGTTTGTGGCTGTAAAAGAGGGGGCCTTTGATTTATGATTATAAGGGACTGGGAGCATCAAAGTCAGCTGAATTGCGCCAAAAGCCCCCCTGCTGTGGGGTTTGGTGAGTGTTGCCCAGCTGCTGTGGTCAGCATGGCGGGTGGAAATGGAGCCCTGGAGGCGGGCCAGGGTAGACCACGTGGCGGCCATGTGACCCCTAGCAGGATGGGTGCCTCCCTGCTTGTGTCTGTCAGTGTGACACTAATAGGATCCTGCCACTGCTCTTGTTCGTCCTCAGTTGAATTGGTGGCCGTTTCCCTCCTGTACCCATCTGTTTCTGATAAAGCTCCAAGCCAGGCCATATCCACAGTAATGGTGTTTAGGCTGCACTCCCAAATCCCATGTGCTCAGGGCTTCTGTTTTTTCTGACAAGTGGATTTATGTGTATATTTTTCTACTGTGTTTAAAGGAGCAAATTAATTTGTTCTTTTAAGGCCCAATATGAAAAATTTGGCATCAATCTGATTATCAATCTATTATTTTATATGGTTAACTCCAACAGTCAGTTTCTCAGTACTATCTAGCATTTTTAAATGTACAATACCAATGAAGTGAAATTTAGTCCAAGATACGGCTTTATCCAACCACAGCAGTTTTGGATTAAACAGTGCTTTAATGATTACTCCCAAGGTGTGTTCTTAGTATTAATCACATTTCAAATCATTATTAGAGTTTTTTCTGACAGTTTTTCACTAATGCTGATAAATATGCTGAACTTTGATGTCTGCTACTTTTTTCTAAGCCAGCCAATGTATTTGTCAAGCAATAGTCTCTTTCCATAAGAAATCACAGTTCTGTGCTGAAATGCAGGTAGGGACTCTTCTCATTTGTGAGTCACACTAAACTACCACCATCGTGCTCATAATCCCACCAATTTCTGCATGAGCAAATGTTTCAGCATAGCCTTGAAGTATGTAAAATAAAGTCTAGCACACACAGATGTCTTTTTTGACACGAAAGATATTGAGGTAGCATTTTGCTCAGTGTAGTCTACTCTTTGTGGACACTTGTCCTTATTTTGATCTCAGACGTAATTCTCACATGTGGTATGTCATACTGTGAATACCAGAATGCCTTCATTGAGTGTGTATGTGTGGGTTGAGTGTACGTGTTTGTGTGTGTATATGCTTGCATGTTGCCATTTAGGACAGAAAGACACTGACTCTTGACACCTTAGCTGTGCCCTTGTTAAAACTGCAGCATGACAGGGTTTTCTGTCAGATGGAGGTGTGGGGACCACCCATGTGAATGTGTCAGGGGGAGCAGAAGATGAGGTGAGGCAGGCAGTCAAGCATTCAGCTGCTGACCGCGAAAGAATCAGCTGTCCCCAACTCTGCCACCTGCTAGTACTCATGCACGCAGAACAGAAAGCTATCTTAGCTGAAGGTTATCGGCTAGCAGGCGATATGTAGGACACCATGTCTACATCCTAACAGACTGCTGGGTGTATGTGCCAAGTGGGAGAGGGATGGAGAGCTGGTTTAATTAGGAGCAAGCCTCCGTAGAGTTGAAGTGAGTAGAAGAGAAGGGAGATATCTCTGTTCTACATCTCTCAGTGCAGAAAAATACTTCTGTGCTGAACATTATTGTCCAGTTGATACAACCCCAGTTCCAATGAAGTTGGGATGTTGTGTAAAACATAAATAAAAACAAAATACAATGAACTGCAAATGCTTTTCAACCTATATTCAATTTTTGCAAATATTCACTCATTTTGAATTTGATGTTTGCAACACGTTCCAAAGAAGTTGGGACAGGGGCATGTTTACCACTGTGTTACATCGCCTTTCCCTTTAACAACTCTCAATAACCATTTGGGAACTGAGGACACTCATTGTTGGAGCTTTGTAGGTGGAATTCTTTCCCATTCTTGCTTGATGTACAACTTCAGTTGCTCAACAGTCTGGAGTTTCCTTGTTGTATTTTACGCTTCATAATGCGCAACACATTTTCAATGGGAGACAGGTCTGGACTGCAGGCAGGCCAGTCTAGTACCTGCACTCTTTTACTATGAAGCCACGCTGTTGTAACACGCACAGAATGTGGCTTGGCATTGTCTTCAGGGACATCCCTGAAAAAGACATTGCTTGGATGGCAGCATATGTTGCTCCAAAACCTGTATGTACCTTTTAGCATTAATGGTGCCTTCACAGATGTGTCAGTTACCTATGCCATGGGCACTAACACACCCCCATACCATCAGAGAGGCTGGCTTTTGAACTTTGCTCTGATAACAATCTGGACAGTCCTTTTCCTCTTTGGCCCAGAGGACACGACGTCCATGATTTCCAAAACCAATTTGAAATGTGGACTCGTCAGACCACAGGACACTTTTCCACTGTGCGTCAGTCCATCTCAGATGAGCTCAGATGAGGGCCCAGAGAAGCCAGCGGCGTTTCTGGGTGTTGTCGATATATGGCTTTCGCTTTGCATGGCAGAGTTTTAACTTGCACTGATAGATGGAGCGACGAACTGTGTTCACCGACGATGGTTTTCTGAAGTGTTCCTGAGCCTATGTGGTAATATCCGTACAGAATGATGTCAGTTTTTAATGCAGTGCCACCCGAGGGATCGAAGGTCACAGGCATTCACTGTTGGTTTTTTGCCTTGCTGCTTACTTGCAGAGATTTCTCCCAATTCTCTGAATCTTTTGATGATATTATGGACTGTAGACGATGAAATTCACGTTGAGAAACGCTGTTCTTAAACTGTTGGACTATTTGCTCACGCAGTTGTTCACAAAGTGGTGAACCTCGCCCCATCCTTGCTTGTGAATGACTGAGCCTTTCAGGGATGCTCCCTAACCCAGTCATGACACTCACCTGTTTCCAATTAACCTGTTCACCTGTGGGATGTTCCAAAGAGGTGTTTTTTGAGCATTCCTCAACTTTCCCAGTCTTTTGTTGCCCCTGTCCCAACTTTTTTGGAATATGTTGCATGCATCAAATTCAAAATGAGTGAATATTTGCAAAAAACAATAAAGTTTATCGGTTTGAACATTACATATCTTGTCTTTGTAGTGTATTCAATTGAAAATAGGTTGAAAAGGATTTGCAAATCATCATATTCTGTTTTTATTTATGTTTCACACAACGTCCCAACTTCACTGGATTATTATTATTATTATCTGTAAAGATTTATTTGTACCTGCAAGATGACATCACTTAAACACCGATTACTATTTTGCAGTTTATTTTACATTATTACAAACACCATCATGATTATAATAATAATAATATCGTGTAAATAGCTTCCAGACCTTCAGACCTGGATTTCAGTAATATTAAACCAATTTGGTCACAAACTAGTGTATAAAATAATTATGATATGTTAGTATTGTGCAACTTCATAGGTTTCAAAGTATTAGTAGAACACTAGGAAACTAAATTTAGAAATGTTGAATGGGAGCATAGAAGACTGTATTTGTCATAAACCTTTCAGCTTGGTCCAGCCCTAATGGACATGGTCAAATGTCTCTGTCATGTATAGCGCTGACAAAACTCATTCTAGTTTATTGCTATATTTTACTTAAAGCCGATGTGTCTATTGTGTCTGCATGCTGTTTATCTCCCACAATCACAGACGTCAAGCTTTAACTGATGCAGCTCTTCTTGTTGTCTTCTGCAATGTCACTGTCTTGAGTGATGAACTGAGATAGAATGCTGATCTCAACATAGTTTATACCCCTGCCCTGAAGCATTCCCTGCTGCTGCCTCTGCCAGCCGGGATGTTTAGTCTGCTGGTATCAGGGGCACAAGGGGGGCTTAGGGGGTGGGAATGGACCAGCGTTATTAAAAGTAGATGAGACAGCACAGAGCTTGTGCTGGAGGTGTCAGAGCTCTGCAGATGGTGTGCTGGTGGGGTTGTGTGTTGCAAGGGTAAAGGGTGGGGAATGAAGTGTAGGGTTGCTGGGACACTGGGTGGCACAGAGGGCAAAAATAGCCTTCTACGGCCATCCTTGGGGTTTGGGGCTGTGATTGGCTGCTGCTTAGTGCTTCTCCACACCCCAGCAAGGCCAGCAAGGTTGTGTAGACAGGTGCAAAGCCACTGACAGGTGGAGGGGATGTCTTGAATGAGTGAAATAGCTGTTAGGCAGCAACAACCAGTGCTGAGGCCGGACATACAGCTAAACCAAGCTGCATACCTGCTTATAATTTGATGCTCATAGCTGTTGTACACGACAAGATATAGACCAGCCCCACTATGCCACCTAGTGGAGGCCTGTGGTCTGCTCAGTCTGTTGGTTCTCCACCACTTAGAAATGCAATGTTTTCCTGTCACGTGAAAAGGGGCAAACAGAAAAGATCCAAAAGTCAACATAGTTTTTTCATAGTTTTTCTTCTATTTTGTAGGTACCATTTCAGATGTGAGGTTTTGTTACCAAAGCAATAATATGTGATGTTAAAGCATTTTTACAGCCCTCAAATGGGCGGTCAATTTCTGACAGGGACTTGAGACAAACCTGATCTTCGTATATTTTTCTACAGCTATCAAAATGCCTTGATTGTGTCCTGTGATTAATGTAGTAACCAACATATTTTACTGAGAAAGAGGCCAAAATCACGTAAAACCCGGTTAAGTGTCTGGTCAAAGGCTAAACGCTGTACTGTGGCACCAGACATTCAGGCCTTGTGTTTGTATTCAAATATAGCCCCCATGCGGCAAGATTGAAAATGTTCATTTTCTGATTTGAAACTGCATACTAGAGCTGGATGCCACTGGCTCTGTTTTTTTAGTTGCAGTTTTTGAACTCACATTCAACAGTTTAAATGTAACCATTTAATTTTATTGTAGTTCTACCCTCTAAGATTAGTTATACTTTGTATTATAACCCCATTTACAAAAAAAGTTGAGACATTGTAAAAATTGTAAATAAAAAAATGCAATGATGTGCAAATCATTTAAACCCTATATTTCATTGAAAATGTTTGAAAGATGACATATCTAATGTTGAAACTGAGAAATTTTATTGTTTTTTGAAAAATATATGCCCATTTTGAATTTGATGCCAGCTACATGTTCAAAAAAAGTTGGGATGGGGCAATAAAAGGCTAGTAAAGTTGCGTAATGCTAAAAAAACACCTGGTGGTTAATTGCCAACTTGTCAATAACATGATTGGGTATAAAATGAGCATCCAAGAGTCTTTCAGAAGTAAAGGCGGAGTTCAATCAAGTAGTGCACGATCAAATAGTGCAATTCAAGAATAAAGTTTCTCAACATAAAATAGCAAAGAACTTTTGCTTTTCGTCCACAGTATATAATAACGTTAAAAGATTCAGAGAATCTGGAGAAATATCTGTAGGGACAAGGCCAAAAAAACAGTACTTACTGGCTGTGATCTTCGGGCCCTCATATGAGATTGAATTAAAAAAGGACATGATTCTGTAGTAGAAATCACTGCATGGACTCAGAAAAACTTCTGAAAAATGCTGTTTATGAACACAGTTTGGCATTGCATCCACAAATGCTAATTATTTGGAATAATTTGGAAAATCTGTGTAGGCACCTTTAATGCTGAATGATATATACATGTTTTGGCAACATATGCTGCCATCCAGTGCTAAACTGGCCTGCCTGCAGTCCTGACCTGTTACCACTGATAACATTTGACACGTTATATTATTTGGCAAACTGTTCAGCAGCTGAAATTCTATATCAAACTATAGTAGGAAAATGTTTCACTTTCAAAACTACAGCAGTTGGTCTCCTCTGTTTCCAAACACTTGCAGAGTGCTGTTAAAAGAAGCGGTGATGAAACACAGTGTTAAACATGCCTCCTTCCCTACTTTTTTGGAAGGTTTTGTTGGCATCAAATTCAAATTGGGCATATATTTTTCAAAAATAATATTTCTCAGTTTCAACATTTGGTATGTTGTCTTATGTACCATTATGTGGTATGTACTATTTTCAATTAAATATAGGGTCATCATTGAATTTTGCACAGCATCCCAACTTTGAAGATGTTAAAAATAATTAAAAATATTTATGTCCTAGTATTTTTGCTGAGTCTGTTGCCTTTTTTTAGACACTGAGGAAGAAGGGTCTAAATGGCTGTGACAGCCCTGATATTGATGCAGATGATTCAGGCCACAGTCCTGAGTCTGAGGATAAATATCGCAAAATCAACGAGGATATTGACCTCATGATCAGTAGACAGAGGCTGTGTGTAAGTATGCTTTTCTTCAACACTGTTCTACACTCAATATTAAACATCCTAAATCATTACACAAACAGATACAGTTGCATATTATGGGATAGTTTTCACTGTATAAGTGAAGCCAGTGGGCAGTTGCTTTAGCACACATATGAAATGCATCAAAATTATTGACTGTGATGAAGATTGAAATTTGAAAAACATTGTATTTTTATCAATGTATTTGCACATGTCCATCCTCTTTTTGACCAGCAGACAATCCCACCTTCCAACTATGACATGCCAGTCTCCATCCCAATAAGTAATCCCAACAGTCTGATCTATAGCCACCCAGGGGGCTCCTTAGGCAACCCCAATCTGCTGCCACTGGCCCATCCCTCCCTTCCGAGGAACACCTTGTCTCCTGGAGTGACTCACAGGCCCCCTAGTGTGGGCAACACAGGTACTGTCTCCACTGCATGTACTGTCCTGCATGTCCCCAATGACTGTAATAAACACAGAACACAGAGAACAATGCTGTCATACTGTGTTCCCTTGCTGAGGTATAACCCTGCAGAAGATCGCTCAGTGTAACTATTCAAAAAAGGATATTTACACAGGAAGTAGAGACTGTTACACATACTTAAATATAGTCTAAACATCTAAACATGAACTTTTGAGGTTTTCTCTATGCAGGAAAAAGATGTCTCTAGGGGTGTCTTTGCTACTTGTAGGAATTACCAGCTTTCAAAAAAGGGCCTATTTTTTTCCTCTGTAGATTCATTTTGAATTGAAACTTCTCAGGATTTCTCAAAACACATTATCCCTTAACTATTTTACTGAGATTGTGTATATATAATAGAATGAAGAGGGCCAGAGATAAAGAGAGTGACAGAAAAAGACAGTCTTCAGAAGCATATGTTTGGCGAGTTTAATCCCTCTGTGGGCTTGTTATTATTGTCAAAAACATCTATTTTGTGCTCTGGTTAGAGGCCTGTCCACCACAGTGTCAGCCCTGTCATTATCGTTGGCCTCTTTTGTACAATTTCTTCATATTACAGGAGCGAAACTAAATATGAGTCTTGGCATGACCTTAGGTGCCTTAAACCACGCCAACTTTGGCATCCTCTCAATATGAGGGTTTGTGGACTTGGCTAACTTACAGTGAAAGCTGTTTTTTCAACAGCTATGGCAGATCTGGAGTTCACTAGAGCATTTTGACAACTCAAATGTTGAAAGACTTTGTCTAACTTTTTCTGGAAAGACAGGAAAGGGGAGCTAGTAAGGTATTCCACAACTGTGTTTCCATGTTAGTATTGTTTAATGTCTTCTGTGTCTTAACCTCAGGTGGTCTCATAGGTTCAGACTTGACCAGCAGCATGGGAACCAATGCTGGTAAGAGTGATGTATATTCACCATATATGCATGTTTGCCGTCTTAATGTACAGAAGCAACTGGTTTGATTTAAAGCCTGCCTTTGCTTGACTAGTTTCTCTCTGGATATTTACTCAGTCCATTGCTGTAGGATATTGTGGTAAAGGACCTCAAATAGTATGAAGAATTTCATGAAGAACATTGAATTTATAATGACTTTGAATATGGAATGTTGAAATAACCTCCAAAGCGTATTCAGTAAGCATCGAGGATCCCTTCAACATCCCACAGACAGCCTTCTGTATCAGTTTGTTGTTGCAGTCATAAACTAAAACTTGTTTTGTGATAGTGAAAACTTTACAAGAGAAGGAAAAATGTTGTTCACTTTTAATCTGTGTAAATTACAGGAGATTTTATTTCAAGAAAACCTGTGCCATATCTATTAATTCATTTGTCATGATATCTTCACACTAGGGCTGCAGTCAGTGCAATCTTTTTCAAGTCCAGAACTATGACTAGTCGAAATCAAGTAAAGCCTGAGGGTAAAGTATTCCAAGATTAAATTAAAGACCAAGTCTGAATGAGAATGAGAGTCGTAATCTAAATAATAAAAATAAAAATTAGCCTAAGCCTTAACTTATTTTTCTCTGCATCCAGTCCACATGCCTTCTTTTCACATTGCTTAGTGGAGTCATTTAAACGTAAGGTATTCTCCTACCGATTCATTTGGGACAGCATTATTAACACTTAGAATTCTAGAGTTTCTTTAATTTCAGAATTGTATAAATGAGATAGTAGAAATAGATAAGTAAGTACATATTTATGTGATGAATTACATTTGCATTCAGCTTATATTCAGTATTGACCTTTTTATATTCACAGTATTGAAAGTTTGTTTCAGAGTCTACAGCTGGCACAAACATGGCAAAAATCCAAAGGATTTTTTTCCCACAAAGCAAAACTGTACATACAATAGTTACTCTTCATGAAATTCAAACAATAATTAAGTATCTCTTCTTCTATTGATAAATATACATGTAGCATGTATTAAATGTTTTGTTCATGGCTTGCAATCTGTATCTAAGTTTAGTCAGATATGGGTACGTTTTCATAGTTTTTAGAAGATGATCTTGCATTAAAATGCAGAGTTTTGTGGTGTCCAGTACCTGTTTTTAAATAATCCAAACAGTGCCAATGCCTAAATAAAACACAAACGTAATGATTAGGTTTGAGTAGTTTCAATAGTCAATAAGCATTGATGACAGTTAAACGAAAGAAAATATAAATAAATATATTTTTAAATGGTTTGGTCTCAGTTGGTCTCAGCCCAGACCAGAGACTAGATTTGATGAGACCAATGGCCGAGTGCAAGACATGTCCGAGACAGAAAAAACATCTTTTTTGCACTAGATTGTACTAGAAGTTCTACAGCAATAGTACACTGAATGCAAAGGGCAGCTGGCATTTTTAAATGATGTGAAAAAACTAAATAAATGGAATTATGAGGTTTTGATATGATTTTCAATATTCACATGCCTTTTAAGGAGGTGCTTTAAATGCTGAATTTTAGTAAAAATTCTAAAATTTTATCATAGTCTCTTAAGCAAAGTCACTATAAAGCAAAACCTCACAGGTTTGAAATTACATACGTTTCCTAGCCTGTAGCCCTAGTGGTCGTATTTGGATTTTGAGATCTTTTTTCCCCCATTTCTATCACTCCAATAGGAAACGGGTATGGGAATCACCGTAACTCCCCTGGTCTGCTGGTCTCTCCAGGGAGCATGAGCAAAGGCATGCAGGCCAAGACCCCCCCACCCATGTCCATTAACATGAGCAACCGCAAACCTGACCTTCGTGTGCTGATCCCCCCTGGTGCTAAGAACACCATGCCTTCTATTGTAAGTTATTTCTGTAAGATCAGCATGTATAATCTTTTTAAAGCTGTCACTATGTCTACCCATTACATTGATGATTAATCTAGTAATCTTTTTTTTAATGAAACAATCAAAAGGCATATAACTGAATAATGAAATTATGCATACCCTTTCAAAAATTTCAAAATACTTTGCAGGAAAAAGTGAACTTTAAGTCTTTGAAAGCACATTGACTTTAAAAGTGTAGAACAAATACATGCAAAAAAGAAATCATATAATTTAAGATGCACTGTATCATCTAATCATGATGCAAAATAGGCAACCAATTACTGCTGATTAAATCTTTTATTTATCTATTTTAAATTGAGTACTTGATTTGTTGTGACTATCTGATTTAAAATAGACTTCTGTACATACAATACTTTGTGAATGTCCAGTACAGAAATGCCTTTGAATGAGATTATTTCCATGAAATCAGCTGCATTAATGAGCATTCTCTTACTTTTAATTGCTGCAAGTCAGAGGATGTTGATATGCTACTGGTAAGTTGTAGAATTGCGCATTTATGTGTATTACATGGACTCAAGTAAAAGCACAGCCTATAAAACAGACATTCACACACAGGAAAGCTCAGCTCAGATCTAAGCTGCGCAATGTGTTGCCTGTGGCCTGAGTCTGGGGGAAATGCAGCTGGCTGCATTCAAAGTGGGAAGGGTCAGCTCTATCATGCAAAGAGTTTCAGAATGAGTCACTCACACATCAGCTTGCTACAACGATGCATAAAAAGTCAAACATTACATGCTCACCTATAGCTGTTTTTAGACAATTAGCAGAGTGCTGTATGGCTGGCTCCTTAAATCATGTAGTTTTAATGAGCTGTACTCCTTTACTTCACTACTTTTGTCACACTGTTGCATAGTATGATGGGCTTACTTATTAAGACTGGAGATAAACAAACAAACAAATAAATCATAAAGATAATTTACAATAAAATCATTACTTTTTTACCATCTTACTTAGACAGATGTTATATTGGTATCACCTCACAGACCTTTGTAGTGGTAGTGATTCAATGGGGTTTAAAATACCTACATTATAGTCCACTACATACAGTTACCTTTTGTTTTACCTTAAATGCAATAATCCTGCAATCCATTTGTTGCACTATCCTTCTGCAGAATTAATTTGTCTGGAAAGCATTGGTGTATTCATGTCAATAGAAAACATAAAAGCAGTATATTTCTGTTGTCCTCTGTTTTTACTAAAGCAGCCCCATTTTCAGCGCTTTATTGCAAAGAGGACTGCTTTAGGCATTCCCCTATGTGAGATGGTGACAAATGATAGAGTTGGTTAGATGTTACGTAATTGCATGGTAGAGTGGTAATTGCTAGGTATCTGCATCACATGGTCTATTAAGCATTTAGGACCATCTATGGAGACATCTAAACATGCACTTACACATCTTTTATGTCTGAGGTCCTGCATTATCTGTTCCCCAGAACCAGAGAATAAACAACTCTCAGTCTGCCCAATCTTTGACCACCCCAGTGGTGTCTGTTGCGACACCCACTCTACCTGGACAGGGAATGGGAGGATACCCCTCAGCCATCTCTGCTTCATATGGTACAGGTGAGAATGAAAATGAATTTCATTGCTGTGTCTTCTTTTAATCTACTCTTCTCTTTTATTAATGGGATTTGTCAGTGATGTTTTTTGTTATATAAAAAGCTATATATAAACAATAATATACTTAAGTCAAATTTTATTATGTTAAATATACTGAGTGTGCAGATATTTGAATAATACATAATAATCCTTAGCCATCTGACCTTCCATTCAACATATGTGCATATGCTCACTCAGAAACTATGACAGCAAAATCCAACAATAAAGGCAGCATTCTACTTCTTTTTACGTAGTGGTAGCACCCGGATTTCTCATGCTAATACATTTTGTTATGCCTATTGTGAACATCAATTCACTCACATTACTCTGGGGGGCATTTTGAATGGATTAAAAGGGACATGTCTGAATGTCTGAATGTATCACAAACAGTTCTTTAGGTCCAAAAGGGTTAACTCTACTAAATTGTCTTAGTAACTGTCCTCAATACTTTTAAATCCAGAAAATGTATAGAGCTTTGATGTGTGCATAGGTGCATGCTTTATTGTCAGTAAAAAGCTGTAGAGATTAAAAGATTAAAATAAATGAGAAGCTAGATCTCATAGGCAGCAGTGGCTCTTTGAACGATCTGGAAGTCTTTTTTCACTGCAAAATGTAGCCATTCAGTTGTGATAATTAGTACTTGCTAAAAACACTAAATACAGATTGAGTAGGAAAATGTTTTTTCTCCTTCTGTGTCTGCAGAATATTCTTTGAGCAGCGCAGACCTGACCTCTTTGTCGGGCTTCAACAGCTCCAGCTCTCTCCACATGGGTTCTATGACAGGGTGGCAGCAACAACACCTTCAAAATATGCAGCACCCAGCTCTTGGACACCTAGGGTGAGCACCACCTCCAGCTTTCAGTCCACACAGACTGTGAGTAGGGTGACCACCTGTCCCGCTGTACGTTGCACTGTACAGCAATTTTACCCTTTGTCCCGCGTCACGCAAATTGAGCATTTTGTCCCACTTTTTCATTCCACCCTACCTAAAAAAACACCGTGTTTTTGTTTGACTTGTTTGACTTTTGTCCAGTAGTTCAGAGGACAGCAATAAAGCAAATAGGCTGAGTCGTATGTCAATCAAGCTGTTGACATGAGCACAAACTCCTCCTCAACATTGTTAACAATCTTAAATTTGAGAGCGTGCTGTTCATTCAGGCTAGGCAGCTATGGCTAGTTTGGCCACAAAAAAGAGAAGATGCGGTTTCAGTAGCGGATGGACAGCAACATACTCTTGGTTAAGACCGGTGGATGGCGAAGCAGTTTTTTGCATTTTATGTAAAAGAAGTTTTTCTGTCGGGCATGGCGGAGAATATGATGTGAAGCGACACGGTGCATGTGAGTCTCACAGAAAAAGAGCACAACAACAAGAAACATGCAAATCCATGCAATCGTTTTTCATTAAACCAAATGACCAACAGCTTGATAAAATTTCTGCAGCAGAAGTGACGAGCATTTATCATGCTCATTCATATCGCTCTACCGACTGCAACAACAAATCAGCCCCAGTCATTTTTCTAGACTCTTATCAAAAAGATTTTGGTTTCCCCTATTTGCACTGAAATAGTTCAACTTGTATCTATGGGCTAGGCCTAATATTTTGCACTAAAATTGTTAAAACGTTGTATAGGTTAGGCCTAATATTTTGCACTGAAATTGTTAAAATGTTGTATAGGTTAGGCCTAATATTTTGTTGAACTTAAATAGGCAAGGCCTGTTATTTTTTTGTGCCTTGTATTTTAGGTTGAATTTGATAAAAAACTGAGACCATACTTTTAGTTGCATAATGCCAGGTCCTTTGGACAGTTGGCTAATTTTATAGTCCCAATAAAGACAAGATGTTGCAAAATTAGTGTTTTGTCTTGTATATGTCTATGCCTTAAACCGTAGCAACTTTGGGCTATCTTTTGGGTCAGGTAGTGTCTTAATCTTTTGGTCGGTGGGGTTGAAAGGCAAGAATAAATGTTTCTTGGTAAATTAGATAGACATTAAATCTTAAGCTTAAAGTTATTACGTCTGTCCCACATTGTCCCACTTAAACTTGGTACTTGTCCCACATTTTGTCTGCCTGGAGGTGGTCACCCTAACTGTGAGAGATTAGAGACATTTTTAAGGGGTCATTTAAAATCTTACTCTGATTATTCAGTTATTAATATGAAAACATATAATTCAGTAACTGCTATGAAACTTATGTGAGTGAAGAACTGGTGTGGACAGGTAAAATATATATATTTATATTTTTAGATTTAAAATTTTTAATAAATTTAATAATGATTTTAAATATATATATATATATATATATATATATATATATATATATATATATATATATATATATATACTGCAATTCTGTACCTTCTTTTACAGTTGTACTTATTATCGGGAATAATTGTGCTAAAAATGCCAAAAGGCCAAAAAGGATTATTTGCAATGATACAATAGAATTACTTTTGGTTCACAGAAGAACCTTTGAATGAAATTAAAATTTTGTAAGTGAGATATGTGAGTATGAAGATGTTTGTAGAAAACTTTTTAAGGTTCTGTTCTAATTAAATGTTTTGCTTAAAGAAAAATAGGTATTTTTCTACCTACTATTACTATAAAATGTAATGGTCAAAAAAGGTCAAATGCATGTAAATAAATCATGCAAATGCTGTATTTTGACATTGCTGTTGTTAATTTATAGAAATAGAATGTACATTTACAAAAACAAGTTATCACCTATGGTACGTATGTCAGAATAACCAGTTGAACTAGTGAAACTGTTAAATTACAGTAAAATGCAGTATTTCCAAGGAATTAAATGACCGATTTTACAGATGTTTGACAAAATTGAGAAAGCATACTTTTACTATTAATTAATGGATTTTGACAGCTTTTTACCATAAGTTTTTTTTCATGTAGGAGCAGATGAGGCAAGAAACTTTTTTAAGTTTTAACTGTTTTAAGAGCTTATACACAGGTGTATGTGTTTGTGTGACCGCTTGTGTGTGTAACCAGCATTCCTTTCCTCCCACAGAAACTGTATTAGCACTCAGTTATGTCAGAGCTCGAATCTCTCGCTGCCCTCTACACAGAGCATGACCATCAAGTCCGAACCTGTTTCTCCTCCAAGAGACCGAACTGGGAGTGGCTGTGGGGGCTATGCTCAGCCTCCTAACCCCCCTTCCCAGCAGCAGGTACCGCCGCCGGCACAGCAGTCCCTGCTGCGACAGGACTCAGGCCGCTCGCCTGTTGACAGCCTGAGCAGCTGCGGCAGCTCATACGAGGGCAGTGACCGCGATGAACACCGTGCTGACTTCCACTCACCACTGGGACTGCTGCGTCCACCCTCGCATGAGGAGAGTGAGAGTCCATCTGTCAAACGTGTGCGCCTGGCTGAGGGCTGGGCCTCATGATTTCGCAGGCAACTGCCACTGCCCACCAGCTACACTCTTAAAAATATTGCAACCTAGAGTTCTTACAATAGAGTATTGTACCACAAAGTCATAAAAGAACCACTTTTGTTTTCCTGTACAAGCTTTCTATGGATGATTCTTTAAAGGAATAGTCAATAGAAAACACTGGGCAACATTGTACACTTAGGTTGAAAAGTACTGGAGTATTCCTTAGATAGAATTATCAAAACCAAAAATGGTTCATCTTTGGCATCAATTCAGGAACCCTTTTGGTGCCTTTAGTTTGAAGAGTGTAGCGGTGCCCGCCACCCCTCAGGCAGGGCTTTTCTATTCTGGAGATTTCACTTTTAGTATTATTTTTTCCTTTTTTGAGTGTGAGTGCTATGTTAAGTATTACAGTGCTATATGAGACACAGGAGGGCATTTGTGAGTGGGGGAGGGGATGGGTGGGGGGCGGTCCAGGGTTGTATGCATTGCTTGTGCCGTGTGTGGGTAAAATAAGTATATATACACACACATTTACATATTGTTGCTGTCGGAAGAAAACCTTGTATCTCCAATTTTTGGCATTTTTCAGTGTTTGTAAATTTCATGATTAATGGCCTAAAAGAAATTACCCAAAACGACATGGGAAAAATGCTGCTTCCATTGACTTACATTGAAAGTGAAGTATGTTTTTTCCTTCTCCTGTACAGTTACTATTTTTGAGATACAAGGTTATCTTCCGACAGCAGCGATATGTGTGTATGTATGTATGTATGTATTCAAGCATACAGGAAAAAAGACAAGTCTTCTGGTACTCCTGTTTGGTAAAAACTACTTTTTAGTTCAGTAATATATTATTAATAAATAAACTAATAATGCACGCATTGATGTGTCTCAGGGCTTAGAGTTGTACACGTAATATACATATACAGGCTGGGGCCGGGCAACTTACATATCAATGCTCACTAATGTGCAAAACGTGTTACCGCAAATATTGTTGTGTTGCAGGTTCAACCTATTTATGTAAATAGAGGGTCATGGGTTTGGGGTAAATATCCTGCCAGGATTTACAGAATCATTTACACAAAAGAGAGAGAAGGTCAGATATCACACAACATTTAAAGACTGCATACCCAGCACAAAGGACCTTATTTAAAGTAATATGATACAAGATCATTATTATAAAACTATTGTAAATGTTGTTGATATTTTGATCAGAGGGCCATGATAACAACTTAGAAGTACTCTGGGCCATGTATTGCCTCTCCCCGGTGGAAAAGATGTACAATACATTTTGCTCATATTTTCATAAAAAAAAATGCAGAGCATTTGTTGCAACCTGTTGACTGTATGAGCCAGAATGTGATTTTAAGCTTTGCCAATGTTGAACAAATAGGTAAAGCCACATGTGCTCCAATAATAAAGCCATATAAACGTTTTAACAAAACAATTTGTTCCTGTCTATTTGTTTATTTATGTATTTATTCCTACAGCGTACTCAATTATCAATATACACTATATGGCCAAAATTCTGTGAATACCTGACCATCATACATATACGAGCTTGTTGAACATGACATTCCAAAATCTTGTGTATTAATATGAAGTTAGCCTGCCCTTTGTGGCTACAACAGCCTCCACATTTCTCTGAAGGCTTTTCCCAAGATTTTGGAGTGTGGGAATTTGTGCCATTCAGTCAAAAGAGCAATTTGTGACATCAAGCACTGATGTTGGACGAGAAGGACTGCATGAAGAAGCATGATTCCAATGCTCAAGTGTCCAGTGGCAGCATGCTCACACCACTCCAGCCAAAGCTTGAAATTTGCATAGTGATCTCATATGTGCGGCTGCTCAGCCATGGAAACCCATTTCATGAAGCTATCTATGCAGTTTTTGTGCTGATGCTGCTGCCAAAGGCAGTTTGGAATTCTGTATTGGGTGATACAGCAGAGGATAGGCAATCTTTATGTGCCATTTCAGCACTTGGTGGCCCTGCTAACAAAAAGCCAGTCATCTTCTAAGTTGTTTGTTCTCCTGGGTCAGTGGAACTTGGGATCATGTGCTGCTTTTTGAGATCTTCTAACCTGCTTCGCATTGCCAGACAAGTTCTACTCAAATGATGTTTAAATTCACCAGGCCTGGCAGTAATCGTGCCTGTGTGTGGCTAGTGTATAAACTCAGAAAACTCTTTCCCTTAATCATGAACAAATTATCTTTTAAAACGAGAGTGTGGATTAAACCCAGTAAAGCAAAACCAACATGATGAAATTGTGTTAATATAATTATATACATAATGAAAAGTCTGATTCCATCACCCTGAAACCCAGGGTTTGTAATTTTCCAACTTTGTTCGTTATGGTTCACAGTAAAATTGCTATTTTTATACTTTAACATGTAATTAATTTTCATGCATTCACATATTTAGACAGTATGGTGTAATTTTACTACAGACTAATTGTTTCAGCTAAAAAGGGTCATGCCTCTAGATTGTCTCACAATGCGGACACTTCACGACGACACTAGTGGATTACTATTTGCAGCACAGCATTGGGATTAAAATTCAGTTCTTCATTCATCCATCCGTTCATTCATTTAGTGTATTTGGCCATTGTATTATTATCTACCGCTGTGTGTTGTTTTTCTTTCTTTCTGTAATTGTAGCCCACGTGTCCTGGACTAACACTAGATGTCGCCATCTTGCAGCGACACAACATGGAGGCCAGTTATCCTGTGTTGTGCTTAATTATGTGTGAGCTATATGATAGAAAAAGACAATGGTTATCATGTTTAAATGTGTCTTACTTCACAGTGTTTTACACAGCAATAATAAATAGATTAGTTGACTTCTATAAACAGGCCTACAACGCTGAAGCTTTACTGATTACACCCAGTCCACTGGGTTTTGTAGTGGTTTTTGAGGTCACGCCTAGAAGAGAATCGTACACAGTACGTCTTAATTCTGTTATGCCATTAGACAACATGGCCTACTCATGTCCTTCAATTCTTCAAAGTTATGCATACTTTATTGTTAGTGATTAGGACCCGCTACCCTCGTCTCAGGTGCATTCTGATTTAATTCCAGTCGCTCTAAATAATGAAGTTTCTGATTTTCTGAGCAGCAGTTTGTCAACATTACATTTCGAAGTGAAACACACGAAAGGGACACTTTCGCCACCCCCCCCCCCCCCCCCAAAACCACACACACACGCACAAATTTTTTAATTTCTGGCATCTGCTTCAATAAAATGAAAAAAATGCAACTTTAAATGTTCTAAAACATGGCGTAAAATACCTTTATCTCACACTGTAGCGTACGTTGTTAATAATCACCTCACTCTGTGAATCGCTACTGCCTGGCTGGTCCTCTGTGTAATCATCGCTCGTGTGGGGAAACCTATTGAAAAATCTGATGCTTAATTCGAATGTAACGAATTAGAAACAAGCGTTTCAATAACTCTGTCGTATGCAGAGCAGCTTAGGTAATGGGAAATGAGGGTCATACTCAAACATAGATCAAAACACATACCGAACATAACATAACAAATATTCACAAAAAATACAGCACATGCATTTTAAAGTGTTTAAAATACAGCGGATTTTAATAATCTGAATTAATGTGTAATGAGATGATAACCGTACAACAGTATTGACAGTATTGTTTTGGGTCAAAAAATATACACTAAATTACCTTATAAACAACTTGTAGTCGTTTTACCATACACCTGAAGTAAATCATGTTGAACTGTATGTGCTTTGTGTTCATTCTTTCCCACGGACCCCTTTGGCCAGATTAATCATAATATTACACGTTGCTTTCCTCCATTGAAATCTGCATTCCAGGTATCAAAATCGTAAGAGCATATGCTTTTAAAAATCATGCTTTTTGGTAACCTAAAAAATTTATAATGATATAAAAAAAATGTCCCAAATATTCAGCGTTAACATACAGAGTATGAGCTATTAACCAGTCCGAGCACAGGAAGGCGGGAGTTGACGAAATACGGGTGGGGACAAACTAATAACGCGTCTGGTTCGCTTTGACATGCAGCTCTGGCGGAATTAGAGGAAGGGTATGGTGGCGGGGGGTGACCTGAATCAAGAAAGAAGCCAAGAAAGAAAGTGCACCATGCTTATCTGCGTCAAGATTGTAGGTGACGTCGTTTCCCATCACACCCATTGGAGACTGAGGCGGGATTGGGCATTTCAAATTATGATCTGAGCTGAGCTCGTAACCTGTCGATTAGGCCACACATGCGTAGATCCGAGCATACTGAGCGCGAGCTCGCTGCACACTCACACGCAGTATATTTTGTTTTCTTACATTAAAACTGAAGTCTCTACAGCGTTGAGCACCCCAGCGAAATCAGAGCAGTCATTAGACTACCAAAATATACTTGACCGTAAAGCACGTGCATGCACCGTGACTCCCAGCCAGAGGAGTGAGAGGTCAGGGCATGTCAGCACGGTCAACGGGCGCGATTTTCTATTCATCATCTCTTACTGCTAGTTTAAACGAAGCATCACTATTAACCTGGCTAACAGTAGGGCAGTGCAAGCCTAGTGTTACGGTAATTTTATTTTTTACTTCATACGCTCTCCGAAAAAAAGATATGAAACTGTCAATGGGGCAGTATTCCTCTTGTCACTGCGGCGGTACCCTCAGGGTACATCTCAGTCCCTTTAGTCAGGGAACCTAACTGTACCATAATCCATTGAAATGATATTGTAATCAGAATATTACACGTTGCTTTCCTCCATTGAAATCTGCATCCTTTCCAGGTATAAAAATCGTAAGAGCATATGCCCTTAAAATGTTTGGTAACCTTAAAAATGTATAATCATCATAATGATATATATATATATATATATATATATATATATATATATATATATATATATATATATGAAAAAAGTCCAAACTATTCAGCGTTAGGGCTCCTGCTGTGCTCACTGTAGCATGATTTGCATTGCCTTTGTGTGATTCACTAATTTACTTCAGATCTAAATTTGGCTGCAAGCAGCAAATAAGAGTCACTACGTCACTGAGCGTGACTTCATTCACAGTCTGGAGTCTGGATCCAGAAAAAAAGATAAATAACTAAGACCTAAGAAAAGGAAGAGGTGCTGAATAGATTTTATGTATGAAAAGCTGGCTGTACAAAAGGGTTATATAGAATCAAAGTCTGCAAGAGAAGAAAAAAATGTGCGTGACTGTTATTCGAAAAGTAGTTTAATATGCCCTGGGAAATAAATCAATAAAAAATGAATATTCGTTATATTGCTGTCTTAAACTACTGTTGGACAGTTCCTAATAAATGTTCCAGCACCAAGGACAGCTCATGACATCGACGATTTCATTGTTGCTTGTACGATGAAACAAACTGCTCAGCCCCGTTACGTTAATGCAAGAATCAAAATACCAAGTACATATTGTGTAATGAGGACATGTGTATGCATGATGAGGCACACGGCACGCACACACACACACGCATATCTGCCCCCCCCCCCTCCCCCCAGCCCTATACTTGAAAGGCTGGCAGTTTACTTCCACTTTTCCGTTTGCCACTGAGGGTGATGGTGAAGTTTCTCCCTCTTTCAGCTTCTCGCCTTGCGCTATTCGTGGGTTTGGAATACGTTTACCGCAAAACATACAGAGGCGCTCACCATGACTCAAACTCTGATGCGGCTTGAAGACGTACGCTAAACCGAAGGTTCGTTTTTTTCCATTATGTGGACGATTTTCCTGAAGCCTTCCAGTGCGGTGGGGTGAGAAAAGCGAATAGTCCCTGAACATGTGAGTCAAATGTGTCTATTACCTAATTCAGGCCTGTGATAAAATGTTATGGATTTTGTAGTGGTGATCCATAATAGTCTGAAACGTTGTTTAAGAGCTTGTTCACGCAATCTGGATGAAACAAACCATTACGTCAAAGCAATACATTGTGTTAGCTTATATATTTGTGCTTTGGCCCAGTACAACATAATTTTAAAACTTCCTAATTACAGATAAGTACTGCACTGTCGCCTGGCTTAAATAGCTTTAAAAGCATGCTAATACAATGCACAACAGCATACTGTTGTTATCAGCCTAAGAGAATCTCTTAAGTTGTGCAAATATAGAGAAATCCTTCTTCGTAAAGAAATCGGGCACTGCACTGTCTGCGTGGAGCTGAATTTGACTGTTTAGCAAAAGTATTTATGCACCTATCAGAGTGACGTCACATCTGCTGTCAGTGATCAGGTGAACGATGGTGATTTTTTAATAAAAATGGGCAAATTAGCGTCGAAAGGCTTGGTCTGTAGACAGACACACACACACACACACACACACACACACACACATATATATATATATATATATATATATATATATATATATATGTAGAGAGAGAGAGAGATACATATAGGTGGTGTGTGTAGTCTCTCTGTTGTGCCGTGAGAGGATGTGAAATAACATTTGGCACTGGTTTCTCCTCCACGTACACTATAGGCGATGTATGTACGTTCGGCCTTGGAACAGTTAATGCATGTCTTATTGCATCATCACCAATAAATTCATCATTACCATCGTCATTTTTAACCAATTAATCCAGATAGGGTCGCGGTACCAATAATTTGTCACAGAAAAAAAATAATAAATGATGCTAAATATAAAGTTGAATATATGGCAGCAAGACGCACTCAAAGAGCAATGAAATGGGAGTAAGAAGTCCATACTTCGGAATAACTAGAAGTCTTGCGTTATTGCCTGAACTGTTGATGATGACTCTTGGGATCAAAACAGTACTAATTTCGCGCCACGAGGCCTCAGATATCGGAAGATTGTCTGATTTCGCTGCTGTGCTTAAACGCCTCTGTCTCTCTACAAAATGTATCGTACGGATACTTTACATTTGAAATAGCCCTAACAGTTTCGGCACACTCTTCAGCAAATGAGGGTAGCCCAGCTGTTGCGTTATGTTCGCAAACCCTCCCACCGTTTTCTTTACATCATGCGCTTTTTTTCCGGCGTACAGCTTTATTCTCGGGGTTGGGTACGCGAGGCGCTGTGCGTACTGCACTGTAAATCCCGCAAAGCCAAACCACTGAGAGGAATAAACGATGGCTGCGCCGCGCTTATCTCCAAGATTTTCATCTTAATGACTGTAAAGGATTACAGCGATTGGCAAGGACAAGTAAATAACGCTAAATTCGTTCACTGTAATGTTGCGATAATGTCTTGGTTAACGGCATGGTACTTGCGTAATTGGAGCATGTGACTCGTAATTGCGTTGTGCCACCGTGGGAGGCGTGTTATTATCTTTGGTTATCTAGCTGTATGAGTGTGCTGTTCGTCATAAAGCTAGATAACCGAAAGTAAGAACCGTTTCCATAATCATCTTGATGTGTGTGCAGAACTAATAGTAGTAATAATAATAATAATAATAATAATAATAATAATAATAACGTGTCAAGTAATGTGTATGCCAACTGAATGGCTCTTGTTTGGTGACTAATGTTTTAACTGTTAGATTAATGCCGGCAAAGGAGTCTAAACAGGGACTTCGTTCTCAGTATTGTTGCACCACGTCTGTTCAACTGTAGCTTCTCAGATTAAACAATAGGAACATAATGGAGATGTGAAAGAAGAAAAATAAATGGAGTGGATTGGAGGAGAGGCTGTAGCTTAATTAATTCAGTTGAGAGCCCGTGGGAAGATGTGAACGCCTGAATCCCACCGTTCCCACGCTCGAGGGCAAGTGGCAATGTCTTGTCTGGGCCCGCGTTGGTTTTATTTCCTACCCGTATTTCGTCACGTCCCGCCCTTATACTCTAGGATTGGCTAGTGGTTCATACTTCCATGCGGATTATTCGCTGTGTGGCTGTGGCCGTGTGCTCCTATACATATTGCTTGCATGCACGTGTCTGTCAGTATGCGCTATTAACCAGTCCGAACACAGGAGGGCGGGAGTTGGTGAAATACGGGTGGGGACAAACTAATAACGCGTCTGGTTCGCTTGACATGCAGCTCTGGCGGAATTGGAGGAAGGGTAGGGACCGGGTATGGGGGGGTATGGGGGGGTGTGGGGGGGTTGACCTGAATCAAGAAAGAAGCCTAAGTGCGCCATGCTTATCTGCATCAAGATTGTGGGTGACGTCGTTTCCCATCACACCCTAGACATGGACGGGCAATAGCATGCACGTATAACGTGGTTGGAGACTGAGGCGGGATTGGGCATTTCAAATTATGAACTGAGCTGAGCTCGTAACCAGTCGATTAGGACAGACATGCGTAGATCCGAGCATACTGAGCACACGCAGTATATTTTGTTTTCTTACATTAAAACTGAAGTCTCTACAGTGTTGAGCACCCCAGCGAAATCAGAGCAGTAGACTACCGAAATATACTTGACCGTAAAGCACGTGCATGCACCGTGACTCCCAGCCAGAGGAGTGAGAGGTCAGGGCATGTCAGCACGGTCAACGGGCGCGATTTTCTATTCATAATCTCTTACTGCTAGTTTAAACGAAGCAGCACTATTAACCTGGCTAACACTAGGGCAGTGCAAGCCTGGTGTTACGGTAATTTTATTTTTTACTTCATATGGTCTCCGAAAAAAAGATATGAAACTGTCAATGGGGCAGTATTCCTCTTGTCACTGGGGCGGTACCCTCAGGGTACATCTCAGTCCCTTTAGTCAGGGAACCTAACTGTACCATAATCCATTCCATTGAAATCCATTGAAATGATATTATCTAAGTAGTATTGTCTCCATACACCCCGTCTCGTCTCCAGGGTTTATGTTATATTGTTCTGTTTTTAAACATTATGAAAAGGTACAAATACGTACTTTACGCCTGGAAAACTTATTTAAGGTTCACAACTGGACCTTAAAACCACAGTTGTACCTTTAAGTTAACATTTACATTGTTTGTACCCTTATGATCGAAAAAATGTATCTGCACAGAGCCTTTATTTCTAACAGTGTAGATATTTTATAGTTATTTTTTATTTGATTTTATTTTACATCATTAAACTAATTTGTTCAAAAAGTAATATGCAATTATGCGATAAGTTATACTAATTATGCACTTAGCATGTCAGATATCATCAGTGTTGGCGAGTTGACGTATATGTGTGTTCATTTAACTCTAAAATACACTGAGCTAAAATATGTGTGAAAGTCGTTTACTCAGACATATACCTATTACTTCATCAAAGTCAAATATGATGAAACATGCAGAAGTATTAACATTAAAAACTTGTTGTATGCTTAATTGTAATTATGTGACATTAACTTTTTAAATTACATTAATAGTTCTAGTATACAATTTTAGCACCCTTCAAAAAAGGATGACACAACAACAAAGAAAACGATTCTATCACAGCAATCAGCCATCCCAGTTTTGGCAGCACTGTGTCTATGATTGCAGCTCATCTGAGCCTTTGAATTTATTCTGGCAATGAAGGTGTCTGCAAATGGCTGCAGTAAACCTGCAGAGAGAGAGAGAGTGAGAGCTATATAGTGTAACACACACATTTGTGAAAAAAATGCTGCATATGATGTACCTCTAAATATAATACTTTACTTTAGCTTACATTATGGCATAAGCATAATCTTTTATGCAAGCTATAGGATGATGCTAACTTATTTACACAAAATTTGAAACATACAGAGACAATATATCTGTATGACACCGGACATTATTAAGATCATCACATTCAATCTTATATAGACAAAAATTGCTCTGTTTTTTCAGTATTATTGTCAGCATTGTAATGTACATACAAGCTTATCAGTACTCCAGCACTCACTATTTATTAGTATAGCCTTTCTTAACTGCCAACAAGTTGAAGCAATAATGCCTGTGTTCAGGTAACATGGCATAACTGATGTGTTTGGTTAATTCAGGAAGTGTAAACAGGTCTTAAGCACATTTACTGATGATCTTTGACAAGACGTTCTAATAACAGTGTTAAATACATGAAAACGTAAATAGATTAATGCTAATTAATATTTGGAATGTCAGACAAGACACAATCAATAGATTCAGCATCTATGGTACATGCATATCCCTGTGTACTTCTTTGTCCAGTGCAGTTGCTAATCTTCCTTTGTGCCACCATCTTATAGCTTTGGCAGTGGAAACTGAAGGGGCAATCCCAAAATGTCTGCTGGCACACACGTCACCTGGGCTTTGCTTATGTGACTGAACAACATCTGCCAGTTACCATGAATACAAATTTTCTAATTAGCATCCTTTCCATCCAGCTAGACTGAACATGTGATTGAAACTGATTCATTTCCATCAGGTGTTTTTCTTAGGAGATTTTTTTTCCATACAACATGCAATATCTGTTCTCGTTGCACTTTACAGTACATGTTACAGAATATATTGTAAAAAGAGTAATGTATTATGGTCAACACTTTTATCATTCATGCATGTTAAAGGGCAGCTGTTGTTAAATTTTTACCAAAAAGGAAAAACACCAACAATGATGCAAAGTTTTGGTGTGACAGTGATGATCAGTCTCTAGCCATTTACCTACCAAGGAATTTATGCCTCATCATATCCACATCAACTTAATAATCAAGATTCTTGCTGTCTGTGTTTTAAAGGAATAGAGAGTGCAGAGGGAGCTTGGTCATAGCCCGGGGAGAAGAGAGCAGAGCTGACCGAGTGAGACTGACGCAACATGAGGTGAGTGCAGAGCCAGAGGGCAGAAAAAGGGATGGAGGCTGCTTTCTGCAGACCACTCATAGCATGTGTGAGAAGGTGTGTGTGCATTCTTGACTTTTGATTTCGTCAGCTTATGCTGCAGGTCTATGAAACAGAATCTGTGCAAAGAATTGTTTACTGAGCCAAGGATCAATATAAATGTGTGTAGATTTGTGTTCTGGTGGGTTAGGTGTGGGTGGTGCCTCAGAAAATGAGGTCAAACCCCTGACTTGTTTCTTTGAATCACAACCATAGATTTGGGCACTGACATTTTTTAATCTTAATTTGAAAGGTTTTAAATAAAATGCTTTTCAACATGCTAGTTATGGGTACTGAAGACACATTGTTTATTAAAGACAATGAAGTCACTAAAGTTCACTTTGAGTCTATGTTAGACTCAAAGTACTGGTACAGTAAAAAATTAATATGATAAAAACACAAAACAAACAATTGCATGAACAGACTCATTCATTTTTTTTTCAGTTAAAAAGTCTTGAATATGTGAACTACTGAGTAAAATAGTTCACACTGGGCATAAACATCTACACTGCAAGTGTGTTTTTGGGTGCATGGCTTAGAAGTGAGTCACCATATTTTTTCCCAGCCTGAGAACAAAGAGCGTGTACATAATAAAGTCATGCAAATGCATGCAAATTGGAAACCGAAAGAGGGGGTATGGATGTGGTATTTTCCTTTGTGATGCAGTCATCCCCCTGACTGTGTATTTAAAGTGGTGGGTTAAGGGGTAGACAAAGTGCTCTGCACATGGAAAAAACAGGTGTCTCCTTCAAGAGTCTTATAAATTATGTGTTCTCACAAAGCAGACTAGCTGTGTAACACTGATCCTAGATTCTCTTTATATTACAAATTATTATTTTATATTCCAAAAAAATAATTTAGAATTCATAATTCTATTTATCAAATTATACAATCAATTACAGTTACTTCATAGTAACATATAAACTTCATGTAAAAATGTATACATGTAAAAGTACCCCGCTGTCAACGCTAATGAACTGGGTATTTATCAAAATCAATGAGCCTTTTTTCTCATGGTATATTACAGTGGTGGGCAGACACAATGCTAGGACTCTGAACCAGATGAGATTGGGGCACCTTTTCAGACACAATATGGCCCTGCACCCAGGAGCGCTATGGGGACAGATGCTTCAGAAGCTTGATATAAACACCCCACCAGCATTAAAATTCTTGCATGTCTAATGCTGGGCTTGCAGCAGACAGAGCCTGGCCAGAGGGCGTGTGAACTAGGAAGTAATATTCTGCACATACTTATTTATTTATTAATCTGAGTAGGCTTCATTTGATATTGTTGCATGGATGCTGTGGTTGAAAATGTGTAGTTTAATATGCTAACTCGCCCTTATAGCACATATACATAGATCAGGCATAATGACCACCTCCTTGTTTCTACACTCTTTGTCCGTTTTATCAGCTCCACTTAGTATATAGGTGCAGTTCTTCAGTAGTCAGATACTATTTGGGTGGTGGATCATTCTCAGCACTTCAGTAACTCTAATGTGGTGGTGGTGTGTTAGTGCGTGTTACGCTAGTCTGGATGGATCAGACACAGAAGTGCTGCTGGAGTTTTTAAAAACCTCAGTGTCACTGCTGGATTGAGAATAGTCCACCAACCAAAAATACCCAGCCAACAGCATCCTGTGGGCAGCGTCTTGTGTCCACTAATGAAAGTTGAGAAGGCTGACAAGGTAGGAATGTCCAATAGAAGGGACAGTGAGTGGACACAGTGTTTAAAAACTCCAGCAGCACTGGTGTGTCTGATCCACTTGTACCAGCACAGCACACATTAACACACCACCTCCATGTCAGTGTTACTGAAGTACTGAGATCCACCAACCAAAAAACTGAACAGGGTTAAAAGTCTATGCAGAGAAACAGATGGACTACAGTCTGTAATTGTAGAACTACAAAGTGCACCTATATAGTAAGGGGAGCTGATAAAATGGAGCATGAGTGTAGAAACAAGGAGGTGGTCATAATGTTATGCCTAATCGGTGTCCTTGCACATATAGTCTCTTTACCCTAAAGGATTGTTACAGTTGTGCTTATTATGGCACTTATGTATGCAAAAGTTTGGGGTTGTGCTTGAACAAATTGTGTGTTTTGTTGATTTTCTAAATAAAAGGAGGACACATCCTGTACAATGAACATACTTCTGCATAATCTAATGCACTGCATTACTGTTTGTTTGCTGACTTCAACATATTGAAAAAAATAAACACAAAATGTAGCCTTTGCAAAAGATGCAGCACATTTAATATTTTTTTACATTACATTACATTTAGCAGACGCTTTTATCCAAAGCGACTTACAAATTTTTCTCTCAAAACTCAAATAAGCAGAATTTGTGCATTAAAATTTGCAAAATATACCATATTGAAGTTCAATGTAGAGGATATGTCAACTTATTTTCACGTAAAAAAAAAAAAAAAAAATGTATTTCACAGGTACTCAAACATGTGCATACAACTATATCAGTAATAATAAATGTTAATGTGACCAAAAGAGGGGTTTGCACTACACATCATCGCCAGTGATGTCTTTCCAACACCACAATTAAAAAAAATAATGAATTAATTGATTAATTAAGAACAATAAAGTTGTAGGTATTTTAACTCTGTGGTCTTCAAAACTGTTCCTTCAGACTAAGCAAATACATAATTAAATCAAGATGCAACAAATAAGTAAAAGTCATGCAGACATACACTCCACATAGGATGTTTAAAGCAATGCCAGAGAACAATGTTTCTTAATCCTGCTCAAGGCAACCCACAGCACTGCACAGTTTCAAGTATTCCTTGACTCAACACATATGACCTAGCTCCACAGAAGGACCACTTTTGGAACGTTTCAGATGAGTTTTCCAAAAAGATGACTCTTTCTCATGAAAACTGTTTGGTCTCTGACTTCAAAGAGCCCTTTATGGTGCCTGTATTTTTGAGGGACTACCTCTCATTGCAAATTATTTATTTACAAATGTTCAAGTACTATTAGGGTGTCCATAGGATAAATCCAAAAAATCTACAGACATATACTGTCCCAAACCTTTCTCATTTCATTCTTAACTTATTTTAATTACTTTATGTTAAGCAATAAATAGCCCTTAAACAAGAGCGCTCTGTCAGTGATTGCTCTGTAGGCAGACGATGGAGCTGCATGCAGACAGAGAAGTGCTGCAGAGAGGGGAGAGGATGAATGGAGGCCAAACTGAAGGGGGGCTCACAGTGGCTCAGTCAAAGAGTCCATTGTGTCAGGGCAAGAGATGGCGTTATTAGGGACCCAAGGGCACCCAACAGCAATCAACGGCAGAGTTTGCGTCTGACAACTGCTTGGGTAAACAGCTATTGTTCTTGTTACGAGGTATCAAACAATGCCAGCATTGTCCCTGATTCTCTCATTATGGTAGTGGTGGGTGAAGGGGGTGAGGTGGGGGGCCTTAGCTTTAGTTGTTAAGGGCTCTAGAAGCGGCTGGGAACCTGGAGGGAAAAGGAGAGAGGGGTAACAGTCACCACTGCCACAAGGCCTTTTGGCATGGATCTTGTCAGCCATTGCAGCAAGAAACGCCAAGCTTGTCATGGAGGGGTGGGAGGGCAAAGCTCAGGACAAAAGGACATCAATTAGCAAGGTTCTTAGACAGCCAAACAGGCTCCAAACCTGACAGGACTGGGGAGATTCAGATTTTTTTTACACTGATAGTGATAGGAACCAGAGGGCACTGGGGACCTGCTTGTACCATGAACATATTTTTAAAACTATGTTTTAAGCAAAAAGCTTATTGCAAAACTAGTGTAGAATTATGTCTCAGCTATTAGACAGTTTATCCATGAGCATTTTATGTTTACCCACCAGCATTGAATGAACACTTGTCTTTTGAATTTTTAGATGTGATGGCGATGCTGGTGAAACAGTAGTAAATTTAAAAAGATAAAATTTTATTGAGAAATACTTTGCCACATAACATTCTCCATGTGCACCATTAATGGATTTTAAAAGTACATTGTAGCCCAAAATTTATCTCAAACATCTCAAATTTATAGAGCAATGTCTTGTCAGGTATCAGGTAGTGTATTCATAACCATTTCATGTAAAAACTTTTTGTGGTATAGCTTAGAAGCATTAAACTGTTACAGATGTCTGTTTTTTATCACCACCAATGTGTACAATTCTGTCTTGGTAAGTTTCTTTAGAACAAAGAATTTGATATCAAACCACCCTGAACAACTTTGTCTTATGAACTGATTTATAGAGAAAGTTAGAAAAATCTATGAAATTCCCATTTCTTAGTTAGTAATGCCAAAGAATGCTGAATGTCCTTATTTAGATCCCAAGTGTATATTGGATGCAACAGAATGAAAGTGATTAATGAAATGTTAAAAACTGCTTTTTTTAGCACTGATTATTTGTTCCATGATAGATTATAGGCAATGTGCACAAAATAAAAAAAAAAGTTCTATCAGTGAAAATAAAATTTAATGTCTGAAATGTTATTCCCATGCATTTGTGTTATTGACATTGTTGGTTGTTCTTGAGCCATGCTGTCTAAAAGCTTAATGATTTTAAATCACATATTTTGCTTTGTCACCTCACAGAGACCTTCATTGCAAGAAAGTAATCTTAGAAAAATGTATCTACATGAACAATGTAAATGTCATCACAGCCATTTTACTACAGTGCAAAGTACGTTTTGACATCACTGTCAACATAATCCAGCAGGCATTTCACCTACTCACCACTTTATGGAGTTCAAATCACTTGCATCATGAACAAATTAAGAACATGGTGTGCTGGCCAATAGACACAATCAGAGAAAGTCAAGCTCAAAGCCAGAACCAATGAAAATGTCAATTTCAGCTGGTGGAGGGACATTTCCTAAACAGTAAAGCCTTCGTGAGTTTGTGTTCAATGACAGGAGCTTCAGCTGTGATACAAGAGCACTGGGCCACAGTTTATACTATTACACCATGTGATTCATTTAAATGACAATTCATTTAAAACAGGCTTAAAGCTAGTTAGTACAAGTGTTGGCATCGCTTTAAGCAAAATTGTATCAAATAAAGAACCAGAAGACATCATCCAGTGGCAAGGTGTAGAATTCATCTTCCTAACCCAGCACATGCCCAGCCCATTTCTCTAGGTTGATTTGCTTGTACAGTTTTCTATTAGTACCCTCTGTGTGAGTGAAAACATAGCAAGCTTCCGTTTTCTGCTGTGACCTATCAGAGACTTTCTACTCACTTTAACTCTCACACACATGCTGCCTGCAACTCACCCACTCAGCAATCAGAAGAAGGGAAAGAAAATGAGCGGGAGTGTGCATGACAGAGAGCAAGCAAGGATGAGAGGTTGGGGTCTAAGCTGTTATTTTTAGCTTCATATAATCTGATGAAGATTGCTCTATAGTACTCAGCAGCCATACTGTAGCGTGCATCATGGTTAAAAAAACCAAGGTGTGAGGAAAGCACGAGACAGTGAAATGAAAAGGCTTTAAAGTGGCATGTGCTGCAAAAAGATAATGCGGAAAATGTACCAGAGTCAGGACAGTGCTATAAAAAAGAAAATGCATGCTAGCTGTGGATGAGCCTGTGATTAGCCCCATTGTTAGAGATCTTTTGAGCTTCACTGGCCCCAAATAATAGCCCCTAACGAGTCTACCCAAGCTTGGAAGAACTTCATATAAAGTAAAACCTATATTGCATGTATGGTGGTCTGCCATTACACTATGACAGACTCTAGGATAATAAGCTATAAGTGACCTGAAATTTATTTTTTTTCCTATACTTTCCTACAGACTCCAGCATAATAAGCTATAAGTGACCTGAATTTTTTATTTTTTTTTTTTCCCTATACCCTATACTGGAAAAAAATAATAGTTAAATACCGAAAACTATGAAAGCCTGCATGATAAGCTTCTTTTGGCCTAGCTAACAGTTTCAGCATTGTAGTGGCTTAAAGATCAAATACATCAAATATGTGTGTTATTTGGCCTGGCCATTAAGTAAAGGAGTCAGAGGTTTTGAGAGGTTCTAGGCCCTGTTTAGGAACTTTTCAAAGGTAGAACAATTAGCTGGATCTTGAAATGTTGAAAAATGTTGAAGGGCATATTATCTCATTTGCATCATGAATAGAGTGTATGAGAATACTAGCTTTTATGTCTGTGTCACTAAAGGAGTAATACAAAAAGAAGATGTAAATTACTTTTTAAACAGCCCACTAGGCCCTCTACATAAGATCTCTAGCCCTCACCATCAGCTTGCTTATGTGAATTTTCTCTCTGTTTTCTAAAATTACAGCACAGTTACTTTCATGAATCTTAGGTGGGCCTAATTCAATAGAAGCTTTCAGTATTGAAGAGGAGATGTAAACATAAAGAAGAGAAAAGCTCAGAATCCAAGGTCATAGCCTCTTGGGAGTTGTGGGGGTCTGTTACACTGCACTGGTGCTGTGTATGATATGCTGAATTATTGAGTACAAAAGTATGCAAATATTGTCACATAATTCTTAAAGGCTTGGTCAAAGCCTTTGATATCTAGAAGAAAAAAGAGACGAAACCAAAATCCAAAGAAAAGTATTTACATTTTTGGAACCATCTGCGACACTAACCATGGGAAACTGTAAGCTGATTAGCATAAGAATAATTGATATATCAAATGAATCTTACAGTTACAGAAGGGAGTTTGCATTTGATGTATAGATGCACACAATGGGATCAAAGAATACAGAGAGGATCAAATAAGTAAGTAAGTAAGTAATTGAGAAAGTAAGTAAATAAATAAATGGAACAGTTGCAGCTAAATTCCAAGTTTTTAACAGCTTTAAACAAAGTTTGGTGCTTTAAAAACAGACCAATTATACTTTTTGATTATTTAAATGTATTTATTTGTTCAAAATGCAATTGATTGTAAAATAAATACCTAGCAAAAAAACAAACATTTTTATGTAGCTGGAATCATGAGTGATGAAGTTATTGACCTATGATTATACTTACAAAATTACTGAAAGGAAAAAATCAGGAAATAAATGGTCAAGTTAGGGAATTTTTTTGCTTTTTAATTTTTAATGCAGTGCTTGATTCATGAATTAAATCATTGTGAATAATTAATTTTTTTATACTGTTATACTGTATTTTAAAGAAACAGTGTAATTGTTGAAGGCTAAAAGGAATTTAACATTCTAAAACTCCTGACTTCCTAAGCATGCTTTTGTCTTCACTGCCCAAATAACGGTGCTAAAAATGTACATTTATAAAAAATAATCATGCTAATCGCTACTTGTTTCTTAGAAAGTGCACACAGACAGTTCTACACTGATGATTCTACTTGATGCAGCATTGAGCATAATAACAGAACACACACACAAACGAGTCCCATTTCTATTTCCTGTCCCCTCTTCAATGTATCTGCTTTTGCAATAGTATTATGTTAGCCGAGCCTGTGCGATATCTCAAAGTAAGAATGTACTCATTCAGTTTAATGGCCTGGTTTTATTTGGCCATGCCAGACTGGCATAATTATTATCATCATTACTATATTATAGGGTAGCAGGTACTGATTACAGCAGTATATATTTGGTAAATAGTTATTACACATCAGTAATGATTTTGAGGTTATAATAATATTTTTTATTAAAAGGGCAAAAGAATTGCATGATAATATGTATTACTAATCCACATACTTTGCTTCCAAAATGTTATTTTGATTTGCTTTTATTTTTCAGGGAAGGGAAGTAAACCAACAATGAGATAAATTAATAATCTGTCTGAAGCTTTAAGGGCCTGAATTCATTTCAGAGAAGGTTTTATACACCACATGTCCACATGACCACATGTGGAGCTTCTAAAGATTCAGTAATAGTGGTAGTGTATTTGTCATAAGACAGCATTTTTTTACATTTTAAGATTTTGCAGTTTTAAGATTTATACAAATGACTGTTCATAAAAGTGATGCTGAGTTGTTAAGGAAATCATGTGCATAGCTATCAAGTAGAACATGATGCATAAAGTGACACTGGAATGGAAACAATACATACTATAGGCAGTAGCCAGTAGAGTTGATAAAGGTTGGTAAGTCGAAGTATTTCTGATTATGCCACCCTTAGATTTGTACATGGAAATTCGTTTCACCATTTTTCACAGTCTTGAAAGACTGCATATATGAATCAACACACTTCTATACAAAGTTTGGAGGGGTCGTTGGTTCAGGTAAAAATTAATAGTGTGGCTTTACATAAATGTGACTGATTATTTTCTGTTGACATTGTGAAATTCTTTGCTAAGATTTATGGCTGAAAATAACACAGCATACATTGTGCTGTATCTGCTAATGTTTCTTTGATTTGCCATTATGCTGCTATGGTATTGGTTTTACATGGGCTGAATACTACAGGGAGATTCACTCTAAAGTGGCCCCAAATAGTCTGTTCTAACTCCCGTTTGGATGAAGCAATCAGAACCAATAAATAACGCTACATAACTTGACATATGTATAATCGATTGCATTACATGCGATGCTAGAAGTGATCTCTGTTTTCTGCCAGACACATGAACGGGTACAGGGGTATGCACCCAGACTTTGCAAATAGATGTTAAACGTCTAAACAGCTGTCTGGTGCCTACCTCATCACTCCGGCACAGGAGCATCCCAGCTTGTTTGAAGCTCCATATACTGAGGAGCACATTGCACATTAAATTGTTCAGATTGCTCCATACTAGAGAGAGTTATTACAGAATATTCAGGGCCTCTTTCGAGTAAATCTCCCTGTATTTCTTATCTTGAGTCTAATGTTGTATTGGAAAAAGGAAAGCCTTCAAGAGAGTATGTGTGTAAGAATTCATTAAAACGTTTCAAAACATAAATTGTTTCATGTCTTTAATGCTGTGAAATTTCATGATTTCTAATATGACGTAATATTCCACTTTCTCTGCAAACAAGCACATGAGGCAACATATATTTAACAAAAGAATAAAAATCAAAACAGTAGGGAAACAGAAAAATTTACATAAAGAATATTGATTTATATGTTTTATTTATATTACCAGCATACTTGCTAGTATTTGTGTGGTATATATTGGGAGGAAAATGGTGAAATTATTTTAATCAGTCTATTTGTCACTGAAAATAATTGTTTCCATTCATTTTTGCATGTAAGTTTTTGAATCCTGATATGAAAGAATAAAAAAAATCATATGCTGTTTAAGTTGTTTTAGTTCAGCTATATTACACTCTTTGGCAAGATTCAGAAGTAGAATATAAAAAATGTTCTGCATGTGTGGTTAGACTTGTAGGTTGACAAGGGCTTTTCTGTCAAATCCCTGAGTATCCGATTTGATGGCCTCATGCTAATGGATGTATTATGTAACCCCTAAAAATCACAACAACTGTCACAGTCTAAAGTTGACAACCACAGATAGCTACCACATTCTATTTCCATAAAACTAGAGCTGAGAGAGACACATGGGACAAAGTTTCCTGGTGTCTACAAACCAAAACACTGTCACTATGGGCCCAAACCATAGCACAGGCCTTCTGCCATTCTTAGAGTCAGACAAGGCTAAGAGGTTTCCACATTCAAGTTCGTCCCTACTTTCTCTGTTCTTTAGCAGCAATGCTTGTTACTGGTTTACTTCAGTTGAGGAGGCTAGACTGCAGCTGTCTAGTCCCATGTGAATAAGGTTTTTTTTTGGCTGGGATGGTGAGAGAAGCTTGAATGCCCTTCCAAAGGGGGATGAGGCATATTGAAAACTATATTAAATTACCCTGATTAACAATTTAGCCACGAACAGGGGAGCGTTGGAGGAGCTCTAAAGGCAGTCTCAAGGTCTATTCATTGCCAGAGCTCTAGGGTCAAAAGGTTCCCCAAGTTCACAGGCTCTGTGGCTTTGTTATGCTAACTCACAGTCTGAAATCAGCAAGCAAGTGGAGTGTGAAGTAGAAATAAAGTAGAAATCTCCCCCTCCTTGAATATCACTCTGTCAACTGCACTTTCAGAATTATGGGTGCCAAGAAAAGCTGTTTTGGTAACGAATGACAGTATCTAAATATATTGCTAAAATTTGTATTATGAGACCCTGTAATGTAAAAAAAATGAGATTAGGGAAAAATGGACAAATAATCATACTGTAAGACACTGTTACTTGTGAAACAATATATCAAGATGGACTATTGTAAAATATAATTTAACCCTCTTCAGGTGATGTATCTTGAAGGTGGAGGAAATTTTTAAACCCTATAACTGCTTTGGGGTAGATACTTGGAAGTGTGTTGTTAGATTATTTTTCACTATCTGGTTGAATTATTTATAAACAATGGAAAACTGAAAAAAATGCTTCTAGATCAGTGGCTATTAGCAGCATTTGTTGAGTGTCATAGGGATTCCCAATGATTGTATATTTAAGTAATGTTGAGTATTGTATTGAGAGAACACTGATGGATGACAACACCAAAATAATATAAAATTGTGAATCATGAAAACCAATGAGGCTGTTAGGGGTGCACTGCTGCACTACAAAATACTGCATATCACAATAAATGACATACTAAATTAAGTGTTAGGCTGGAATACTATTTTATAGTAAAAATGAATAACATTCTATGGCTCACAATCCTTTCAGGCTGATTACACCTTTCATTGATTACTTGTTAGTATTATGACTGTCAAAAAGTAAGATGTCTAACAGTCAATAAGGCAACAACAATGATTTCAAAAAAAGAGTGTGGGGGTATATATGTACAGTATCTCACAAAAGTGAGTACACCCCTCACATTTGTGCAAATATTTTATTATATCTTTTCATGGCACAACATTATAGATATGAAACTTGGATATAACTTAAAGTAGTCAGTGTACAGTTTGTAAATAGTTGGCAACACAGTGAGTACACCTCACAGTGAACATGTCCAAATTGTGCCTTATTGTGTCGTTGTCCCTCCCTGATGTCATGTTGACTCATTAGAGTTACAAGGTTCCAGGTGTGAACGGGGAGCAGGGCTGTTAAATTTGGTGTTTTGGGTACAGTTTGCTCATACTGGCCGCTGGATATTCAACATGGCACCTCATGGAAAAGAACTCTCTGAGGATGTGAGAAATAGAATTGTTGCTCTCCACAAAGATGGTCTAGGCTATAAGAAGATTGCCAACACCCTGAAAGTGAGCTATAGCACGGTGGCCAAAGTCATACAGTGGTTTTCCAGGACATGTTTAACTTGGAACAGGCCTCACCAGGGTAAACAAAGAAGTTGAGACCACATGTTCAGCATCATATCCAGAAGTTGGCTTCAAAAAATAGGCGCATCAGTGCTGCCAGCATTGCTGCAGAGGTTGAAGAAGTGGGAGGTCAGCCTGTCAGTGTTCAGACCATACGCTGCACAATGCATCAACTCAGTCTGCATGGCCATCATTCCAGAAAGAAGCCTCTTCTGAAGCTGACATACAAGAAAGCCCGCAAACAGTTTGTTGAAGATAAGCAGTCCAAGAACATGGATAACTGGAACCATGTCCTGCTGCCGGCACTGGGGAGCTGTGGTTCATTGAGGGAAACATGAATTTCAAAACGTACTGTGACATTCTGAAGCACAACATGATCCTCTCCCTTTGGAAACTGCGCTGCATGACAGTTTTCCAACTCAATGATGACCCCAAATACACCTCCAAGATGACAACTGCCTTGCAGAAGGTAAAGGTGATGGACTGGCCAAGTAAGCCTCCAGACCTAAACCCAATTGTGCACCTGTTGGGCTTCTCATGTTGAAGGAAGAGGAGCGCAAAGTGTCTAACATCCACTAGCTCTGTGATGTCATCATGAAGGAGGGACGAGGATTCCAGTAGCACCTGTGCAGCTCTGGTGAATTCCATGCCCAAGAGGGTTAAGGCAGTGCTAGATAATAATGGTGGTCAGACAAAAGTATTGACACTTTGAGCGCAATTGGATATACATCATTGTGAGGTGTAGTGTTACCAGCCATTTAGACATAATGGCTGTGTGTTGAATTATTTTCAGAGGACAGTAAATCTCTACTGCTATACAAGCTGTACACCGACTACTTTAAGTTTCATGTCTATAGTGTTGTCCCATGAAAAGATATAATAAACTATTTGTAGAAATGTGAGGGGTATACTCACTTCACTTTTATGTGATACTGTACATCTATTCTGTGTGGAGTTTGTATGTTCTCCACGTGTCTGCATGGGTTTCCTCCGGGTTCTCCGGTCTCCTCCCACAGTCCAAAGACATGCAGTCAGACCAATTGGACATGCTAAATTGCTCCTGGGTGTGAGTGTGTGAGTGACTGTCTGTGTCTGTCTGTCTGCCCTGCGATGGACTGGCGACCTGTCCAGGGTGTATCCTGCCTTCCACCCAATGACCACTGGGATCGGCTCCAGCACCCCCCCCACTGACACTGAGGGAGAAGTGGCTTAGAAAATGGATGGATGTACATCTATTCCATCAGGCAAAGGCTTGGTTAGATAAACAGAAAAAAGGCAAACCTGCAACATAACTGGATTACAGCAAAGGTTTTTTACACACACACACACACACACACACATACATTATATTTTACTTTAATATCCGGTATTCGAGGTGAGGGTGGAGGACAAATGACTGCCCAATTTCACAGACTGAGGTCTGTTTGTCAGGAAGTCCAAGATCCAATTATACAGTGGGGGTGCTGATTTCCAGATCACTGAGCTTGCTGACCAGCCTGGTGGGCATGACTGTATTGAAGGCGAAGCTGAATGAACACTATTCAAATGCATGTGTTCCGGTTTTCCAGGTGGATGAGGGTAGAATGAAGAGCTGTCGAAATGGCATCCTCTGTTGATCTGTTTGAAGCAGTACGTACATTGTAGGGGATCCAGTGATGGTAGGAGCACTGCTTTCAGATGACTAAGAACCAGTTTCTCAAAGTACTTCATCACAATGGGTGTGAGTGCGACAGGGCAGAAGTCATTCAGACATGCTGCAGAAGAATGCTTTGGCACTGGAATGATGATTGTAGCCTTCCAGCACATGGGAACAGCAGCATGGGCCACTGACACTTTGTAGATGTCAGTGAAGTCTGGGGCTAGCTGTCTAGCACTCACTCTGTGGACTCTTCCAGGAATGCCATCTGAGCCAGCAGCTTTACATGCAATTACTCTGCTCAGTACTGAACATACCTCCACTGAAGAGAGTGTCGGGGGCTACCATTGTAAGGAAGTCCACCCCATGTGTTAGGTTCAGCAATGCCCTGATCAAAACAAGCATAGAATTGGTTCAGCTTGTGCTGGCTGGTGGGGTCAGTGGGAGAGGTATGTAGTTCATCAAAGTCTGGATGCCCTTCCATATGTGGTGGGGGTCGGAGTCGTGAAAGTACTCTTCAATAGATAGTTTGCAGACATGTTTGGCTTTCCTAATGCCCTTCTTCGGGTCTGCCCTGGCTGAGCTGCAATCATCGGCATCACCAGAAAAGAGCGTCACATGCCTTCAGCAGTAGCCGAACTGGTGCACCAAAGGTTTGTAGATATCTACTAATGTAATGTTTCTTTTGAAATCAATAGTATTAATAGGGAGTTTGTTCATTTTTGCAACAGTAGCAGTTTCTCTTCTTCTGGGCTGGCTTTCCTGTGAGGATTTGAATGCATTCAGCCAAAAGAACATTAATGAGGTCAGTTACTTATTTTGGATAATCACAATTGGCACTCCAATTCATCCCAAATGTATTTGATGGTGCTCCATCACTCCAGAGAACAAAGATCCAGTGCTCTACAGCCCAATGCTGAGCAGCTATACACTCCTCTTTCTGATGCTTGGTATTATGCTTAGTGACGTCCAGCTAATGTGTGGCCTCTCCAGAGCGTCCTATTCTATTAGCAATGCTTTCTATGGAAATTACACAGCTGTGTGTGCATAACTGTTCTCCTGTTGAATCTGTTAAATTTGTAGATTTTTATTTTGTTTGTGTACATAGAAACAGAGTTTCCCTTCAACTAATTTCAGTGTTAGTTAACGTAGGCTTAAGGCCAGTTTAAATGTTAAATTATTCTCTTAAATTATTCCCAGACTTATTACATACTAATGCTAACTATTCACTAACCACAGGAACTTCAGTGCAAACTGGCTGAGCTATTCTTTGGCAACAGAAGTGTGTATAGAAGAATATATGTGTTTATAAATGTGCCCCGCCAGTGGTCCCAGACCATTTAAGAAGCTAACCTCTAATTTGTTCTTAATTTGGGTATGAGCAGTCCTGAGCAGTTGGTCTGCCGTAGTGTTCCAGCTTTTACAGTGGGAGGAAACAGCTAGGATCCAGAGAGGGGTCTCCCACAACCTGTCTGGAACAAAATTAAGTGCTGCTCTGCAATGGACTCTGAGGCAGCTCTTCAGATCTAATTGCTAAGAGAAGACAGGCCTTCCAGCATGGTCTCTACATTTAAACCTAGCCCTCAGTCACAATGCTGGTGACTTTCCCAAAATTTGTAGCTAGCTAAAATTTAGCTACTTTTCCAAAAAGAGTAGTGGCTACTTTTAGCTACTTTTTAAAAAGTAGTGGCTACTTTTCAGCTACTTTCAAAGCGTGATTGTCAGAACGTTTGTTAATCCCCACCTGACACACCAAGCCCAACTGACAGTGTGAACAAGATACTGCATTTAATCAGGTGCCAGAAAGAAACATACAACTGAAAAACTGCAAATATACAAAAAGATCACCAAAAGGTTTAACCAACAATCAAACTTACACAACCAAAGGTGTGACTAAATGCAAAGTAAATAATTCCAGGTTATTCCTAATAAAAATCAACAAAAATAACTGAATACAAGCCAGAGAATTTTGTGCAAAATGTTGTCAACTTTTGAAATAAAACTGCTCTAATTTAAACATTTCATCAAGATTCACGAATCAGGCATAACATTCTGACCACCTCCTTGTTTCTACACTCATTGTCCATTTTATCAGCTCCACTTACCATATAGATGTTCTACAATTACAGACTGTAGTCCATCTGTTTCACTGCATACTTTGTTAGCCCTCCTTTACCCTGTTCTTCAGTGGTCAGTGGACACTGTTGGCTGGATATTTTTGGTTGGTGGACTATTATATAATAGTCCAGCAGTGACACTGAGATGTTTAAAAACTCCAGCAGCACTGCTGTGTCTAACCCACTCAGACCAGCACATCACTTACACACCACCACATCAGTGTTACTGCAGTGCCGAGAATGATCCACCACCCAAATTGTCCATGGGGGTCCTGACCACAGAAGAACAGGGTAAAAGGTGGCTAATAAAGCATCAGAGAAACAGATGGACTACAGTGTGTAACTGTAGAACTACAAAGCTTCCTGATACGTTTAATCTGCAGCAACTTGTGAAACTTAAATCAACTTCTCATTTCCCAGCTTCTTGTTCAAATTCTCACATTGTCTGAACAGGGCAATTCAAACGAGAAGCTGGAGGATGAAAAGTAACTTCAACCTTGTAAAAAGTCAAACATTGAGAGACATTTTACAAGAAACTCACAGAGAAGAAGTTTCCTGAGACACAAGAAAAGCGGCTACAGCTGAGCTAAAAGTTAAAGCAGGGCAAAGTAAGTCTGAGTATGTGTTTGTTATATTCTCAGTCTTAACTATCAGCACATACTGAGATATGCTTACAGCCAAGATGGTAAAACGGACATAAAATGTGGCTCCCAAGGTGGTCTGATTTTTGCTGAAAAAACAAAACAGCTCTTCTTATCATTGTGACCCCTGAGTTAAGCCTACTAGTTAGGGATGATCAGCGCATGGGGGCGTACCTATCCGTTTGCTCTGTCTGCGGCTCAGTCAGGATCACACAGTCGCCACCAGCCCAATGAATGGCCGCATTCTGTGTTTCATTTTGTGCAGATTGACTGAAGCCTGTAGCCAAATTGTAGTGAAAATTTCCACTATAGGTACACAAAAATTTGTACAGCTACTAGCTACATTTCATCATACTGTAATGGCTACAGCTATTATCTACCAAAATGTGTAGCTAACTACAAAAAGTAGTGTGCTACTTTGCTACTCCCCCATCCCTGTATTTATGCCAACACATATCATATTCATGAATGATAATTTAAAAGTGTATATCCGGTTTCAAAGGTAAATTTATTAAGTGCAGCTCTAAAAAGTGAGTTACAGGAGTAGTCTTGGGGTCTTAGCATGTTCCATTTTCAGATGTGCAAATTTGCATTTTCCCTACATTTTGATCATTTTGGCCCATTCATGTCCATTTAACAAGGAATTGCTCAGGTGCCCTCTTGTATTTTTTTAGTCACTTTTTATATAATGAAAGCATTATGAAATGGCTGGGCTCCTGGCTTAGGTTCTGTCTAGCTACTAGAAAGGTCCTTTAAAGAAGCAAAAATCAAAAATCGCAAACAGTGAATACATTGTCTTTTATTGTGAAGAATGTCAAGGAATTATGACCCAGAAGTGACTATTATTGACAGCTTCACATACTGGGGCATATGATTATGATTTTGAGAGCAGTGCAACAACAAAAAATTGTCAAGACACTAAGACACTGAAATTACTCATGCAACTCACTTTTTATAGTTGCACTTTATTACATATATTTACATTCAAAATCTGATGTATGTCTTCAAACTCTTCAAATTACTCTATAATTACACATTTTCATAATTCAGATTCAGAATCAGAACTGCTCAATTTCACAGAGTATGTTATACATACAAGGAATTTGTCTTCATGGGTACTGATCCAAGGGAAAGGTAAAGTAAAATACACTAATTAGAATACAGAATATCGAATAAAGAATAAAAATTTTAAAACATCCCATGTGAAAGGAGCTCAGGAGATGTATATATGATATATGATATATATATATATATATATATATATATATATATATATATATATATATATATATATATATATATATGAGCCTCTTTGCTAGACTCAAAACTTATCTTTTTTTTATCTTCTAGCTTGATCCTGATGGATAATTTTGAAACATCTTCAGGATTTATAAGCACTAAATCTTATGATAAGGTGCAATATCTACCTGTCTGTCCTGCCAGTCTATCCCTCTCTCTTTCTCTCTCTCTCTCTCGCTCTATTTGAGCCCCTGAGCGAAATTTGCCTGTCGTCACATGGGAGCCACCAGAACTGCTAGATTCACTAGAGCTCCATCTCTGTTGGCTGATGATGACTTGATGATGCTCTCCTGCTCGTCAGCCTCTGTGACTAGATTTACCACAGTGGAGCCACCAGCATCTGGCACTGATCATGAACCCTATCTCTAACTTTGACAGACAATTTATCAGATGGCTCTAACTTCACATCACTTCATCCTGGATTAATCAGAATATTTCTGAAAGATGTTCAAGCTCTAAGCTTCTTTGTTGTATCTTGTTATAAATCATAAAATCTCATTAGAGAGATCTCCTCCTTTGAGCCTGGCTTCCTCTCAAGGTTTCTTCCTCTCACTCCTAGGGAGTTTTCCTCTCCACTGTCACCTCTGGGTTGCTCATGGGGGGCTTGGACCTGGATTTAGTTCCTTACGTCTATACATGGACTCCTTTTAATTTTCCTTTCATTTTCTTATTATTCTTTTGATAAACCTTCCATAAACTGCTTTGCTTCTGTAGACAGCCTTTCTGTAAAGTTGTGTAAAAGCACTATATAAATAATTGTTGTTGTTGGTGTTGTTTCCTGCTTGTCAGGAAACCAATGATACACTGGCAGATCTGGGACAGTTTGGCCTGTAGCAGCTCTGGCACTGTAGTGTTGAACACCAAATGGAAGTCCACAAACAGAACTCAACTGTAGGTTCCAGGACTGTCGAGATGTTGTAGAATGGTGTGCAGGGCTCTGTATGCAAACTGTAGAGGATCCAGCACAGAGGTTGTAATGCTCTCAGGTGGGCCAAGAGCAGGCATTCAAAGACCTTCATGACTACAGAGGTCAGGGCAACTGGCCTGTAGTTATTAAGTCCAGTAATGTTTGTCCAGTTTGGACTGGAGTGATGGTGGATGTTTTGAAGCATTCACATCAAATCACACATCTCATAACAGATGACTGATTACCCCCTTAAATAGGCATGGTTTTATTACACACTTGTATGACCTAAGAACAGCTCAACCAGTTTGCATTGAAGTTCCTGTACTTACTGAATAATAAGACTTAATAATAAACTTAGGATTTTAAGAGGTTACGTATTAAATGTGTAACAATGTCAAATAATTCTATTATATACAGGTCCAACATCAGGAACTACCCAAACATCTGTAAGACTACATTACACCATAAAGTTATAAAAGGGACCACAGAAGTGACAAAGAAACTTAGAGAAGTGATTAGGGAACTCTGAATGCCTGGGGTTGCAGAATCAGTCCTGTAAAATTCCTGGGCATCAGATCAATAACCAAGGACAATCTTTGTCCCAGTATTTTTTCCAGCACAGATCAAAATCTAGGAACAGGGTGGAAAATCCTGGATGAGTGGCAGCTCTTTACAAAATGCAGCAATATGAATGATAATCCAATTAATAGTAAGTCAAGCAGTAAGTTAACAACATAGGTTATAAAAGGCCTGATCATAGCAGAGCTATTCTGGGCTGCCAGGGTCTAATCTCTCAGCTAGTACATTAAAGATTCACATCACACTAAGGTTTGTGGCCCCTGCTTCAATGTGCATGTTAATTAGCACTGCTCTAACAAGCTTGGTCTTCCATTAGTACCCTCAAGCTGAGGGTTATTAGCATCACAGTGGCTTGGCCCTGTTGGGCTCCCATTGCACTCTCTCCCAGCCTCAGATTAAAGAGGGGCTGTACCTCCTCACACTTGACTAGGTCTTCAGTCTGCATCATCTCTACTCGTTGGAAATGAAGGCAAATATTGCCATGGCTTAGCTTACCAAAGGTGCTGATATGGTAGACTGTTCTCCTTCACTTGGCCCTCTCCTGAAAAAAGAGAATAATAAAGCTGAAAGTGAGTGCCCTGTTTGTTTATGACTGCTATTCCTTTTAAGGTTAAAGAAGATTAATTCTTATTCTGGATCTGCACAGATAAGCAGAATGCTGGTCTTTTACAGTGGCCAAAAATAAAACTAACATGCAGTTTGTATGATACTATCAAGTCTGATATACACTTCCATTATTTGCTAGCCATATTAGATTTATTGCTCCAGGATAAAACTAACAAAATTCAAACACAAATTTTGGCTGATCGACTACATAGTACATATTACTTTAAGTGTCCCTTAAAGTTATAGGCAAGGGCCATTTCCACGTATAAGATTTAAGGCAAATCTGTTTGTAATTGATATATTTTCAGAAATATATGTCTATTAATCTAGGCCTACCATCTGCAATGAAAAAGCAACATTTGCAGTGCTTTACAAAAGATGTGATTAGGATTAAAAAGATTATGAAAAAACATATCATTTGATAAATACAGATAGTGACAAACAACAGGCTGAAACTGAAGGACAGGGAAAGAGTGACAGAGAGTGTGATGCAAACACAAAACATTTATTTTCTTTTACATCTACAATCCTTATGCATCTCTCTTTCCCTCAGACACTCCATTGAGAGCTCCTTGGCTCTAGCCGTGTGTTCCAAAAACTCCTTACAGACTCAGCAGGGCAGAAAATTGGCCCACGCTGTCACAGTTAGCTCAGCCACTCCTTATTATCCATGTTTCCAAGGGAGCCATTCGTAGGATTTATCATAATGTACTAGGGAGACGCCTTGTGAGCCAGTGTCCAAATGCGGTAGTCCAAGAGGTCCAAACATTAATGGGAGATGTGAGACAATAAGCTTTGTAGTGTGTGGGAAAAATGGTTCGTCAGATAGCAGGAGAGCCCCCACTGACCCTAAGCATTAGCATGGAGAAAGTTTTATCCTAACAGCTCCTTGAGGCAGCTGGGATGTCTCTGTTTGACAGACAGATACACAAACACACCTACAGAGAACACTGCAATTTAGGTTTTGTGGAAAAAATATGACAAATTTAAAAGTACACACTTATCGTTTTAAGGCCATATAAAGTAGATTAAACCATTTAGAATGAGAATTATCTTATAGATGTCCACTCCCCATCTGACCTCTGAACAATGTTTTCACCATGTCCATATGGGCAGAGAAACAATGCAGGTCAAGTGACATCCATTCATGTGGTTTACTTAACTGAGGGTACCAAGGCCAGGACATGCACAAAAAGAGAAAGTTAAGTGACTGCAATGAGAGGGACAGTTTATTAAAATCCAAGTGGTCAGCTAGTGCTGTTTAACAGTACAGTTACTATTTAATGAATTTACTCTATCATTTGCATGATATCAGATTAAAACAACTGAGATCTTTGTTTAAAATATTTTCTAAAGGAAAAAGTTTAATGAAGTAATGGTAAAAAAAATATGTACCTAATTATTTAACAGTGGCGGACGAAGTGCACAATCCTGAACCCATGACAAAATATACCTCAGGTAAAAGTGATCTATTTAAAGTCCAGGTAAAGTACAACAGTACTTGATTTTTAAACATACTTAAGTATCAAAAGTATTGTTAGATATTATAGCAATCCAACATTTGTCTTCTTGTGTCTTCAGTTTAAGAAATATGTAAAGTGAAGACACAAGAAGAGAAATGTTGTATTGTTAGAATCTCTCACAATACTCTTAATCTTTAAGTATGTTTAAAAAGCACGTAATTCTCATCCAAACTCCTGAGATATCAGGTCTCTCCTTGAAATATCTCAAATAGATATTTCATGTAATATCTCATTTACAGCAATATGGCATTTTCTTTAGTTCTGAAAGCTTGTCAGTGTTGCTGTTACTCTTGTCAGTGCTGCTGTTACTATACATTTGATATTTTGCAGTAGTAGAGTACAACATAGGGCATTTCTCTGGGAAGTGTAGTGGTGTCAAATTGGAAAATTCATATAATCATTTCCAAAAAAAATGGGAAATACAAATGCAAAATACAGTACAAATACTTGAAGAACATGTACTTTGTTACTATCCACCACTGTCATTTAAGCATGTAAGACAGATGGGAATCTAGTTCAATTCCAAAAGTTATTTTAATACTGCCCTCCTGGCTTTTCCCAAACATCATATTTATCAGATTCTGCCCACCTAAATACCTTTCCAATAATGTCTTCAAATATGGAAATACATTAATTAGTATTACAAACACTAAATATTTTGCTGTATATGACAAGAAGATTGAGTACACCATTTTAAAGAATTAACTCATGCACTGATTATTCATTTAATTGCTACTACATAATCAGAGCTGTTGTAGCACCATAATGCTATTATAGTAAAACTTTATATTCATGTCATATAGTAGATTAGTGCTCAGATTAATGCACCCAGAAATTATGAGCATTCATTACCTCAAACAGAAATTACTGATTAAGTCTATTTGGCCAACATTATTGAACAGACAGTTTCAATTAGTGGGACATTACAGACTCTGAAAAGCCACAAAGAGATACAAGTGTGAGGGGGTCTGTTGGTTTTGACTTCAATGGATTAGCCTGTCCATCTATGGACTCAGTGGCCAGCTGGTCTATGTTGTTTGCTCATTCAAATCGGATGGATTACAAGGTGGCTGGAGCACTCTGCCCAGCAGTAGGCTGTCTGGCAGTCCTAAAGAGAGGTTAGGGGTTAAATGGTTTGTGTCAGGGGATCCAAAGCACATAATGGGAAAACAGACCCATCATCAATTAACTCACAAAACCTTGGAGTTGTTAAACACTCACAAGGTAACTGGGTAACATATGAATTCCACTGAGTGAGAGGTCCCAATTTAAAAGCAATTTGCGGACACTGTTGCTTAGCCACATTCCATCGTGAACTGAATTTGTTCCTCCTAAAACATACTATTATACATATTACTCTACAGTTAGAATTTAGAATACCTGTAACTTTCTTTCATATGGAGACAATATTCAACCAAGCTATAGCAGCTTGAAACAAAACCTCCATCTTCTTCCACTTCCTCAAATTATTACACACTATATGGACAAAAGTATTGGGACACCTACAGGAGCTATTATGACATAACATTTTAAATCTATAGGCAGTAATACAGAGTTGGTCCCCCCTTTGCAGTTATAACAGCCTTGAATCTACTGGGAAGGCTTTCTACAAGCTTTTGGAGTCTGTGGGAATTTTTGCCCATTCATCCAGAAGAGCGTTTGTGAGGTCAGACACTGATGTTAGACAAAAAGGCCTGGATCGCAGTCTCCACTCTTTCCAAAAGGTGTTCAGTGGGGTTCACTGTGCAGGGCCAGTCAAGTTCTTCCACATCAAACTCAACCAACCATGCCTTTATGGACCTTGTTTAGCGCACTGGGGCCAGTCATGCTGGAACAAAAGCAAAAGGGTCCCTCCCAAACTGTTTCCACAAATTTGGAGGCATACAATTGCCCAAATTGTCAATGCTGAAGCATTAATATTTCCCTTCATTGGAACTAATGGACCCAGGCCAATCACATGGCATTATCCCTCCTCCATCAATCTTTACAGTTGGCACAGTGCTGTCAGGGAGGTAACATTCTTCTGGCATTTGCCAAACCCAGAGTCATCCATTAGACTGCCAGATAGAAGCGTGATTCGTCACTCCACAGAATCCATAGAGTCCAGTGGCAGCGTGCTTTACACGTGTGCTTTACATGCTTTACACACTCCATCCGACACTTGGCACTGTGCTCAGTGATGTAAGGCTTACATGCCACAGGGGCAATAAAAAATTAATAAAGTTGTGAAATGCTTAAAAATACAAAATATCTAGTGGAACAGGTCAGTAACATGTCTGGGTATAAAAAGTTCAAAAATAAAAAAAGATGTATACTATGTTGCTTCTAAAATGAAAAAGAGAACAGGCAAAAGTGTATTTTATGTATTTCTTTTTAAGTTGATAAAGATAAATAGATGATAGATGATAAAGATTATCTTTAACAAGATAAAGTCCTATTGATCGCTACATAAATGGAGCAGCAGGATAGGGTTAAATGAGAAAAAAAAACACTTTGTAATGGCTGCTGGCATAACTCCTGTCCATCCTTACAGTATTTGGCCACTTACTGAACAGAAGGCCTCTTTACTCAATCCTGCTGAGCTCTATTTAGACCATATGAAAGAAGAAAATAAAGAGAAAAAAGAGGAAGGAATATGTTGGATAAGAGTCCCTTATACAGACTAACTGGGAAATCGATGGGTGCTTATAATCTCCATTGTGTCTCACAGAGGTAGTCACAAGACAACCACATCACTCCTCTAGAGCCCTGCAGCTCTTTGGTGAAGTTAGCCCAAGACTTCTAGATTCAAACTGAATGCTGTGAGGTAATCTGATATCACTCAGGAAATGTGTGATCCAAATTCTAAAGGTTACAGGTAGAGTTAGTTTTCATTCTAAACTGTATCATCAAAGTAAGGCTGGACAACACCATGAAATGCTAAAACCAGATTTTCTCAAATCTTTTCAGATTTATACGTGTACATGAAGATTAATTTGATTAATGAAATACCGGATTTTTGACGTTCAAATGTTGCTCCTAGAACTAAACATACATGCTTCTTACTGATCCTTGTTTTAATTATAATGAATGCCACATAGATACAATGAATTTAGGAAGATCACAGCGAACAATTATGTAATAATTGTAAAAAACAGTAATGAAATGTCGTTTTTAATGTAAATGTGTTCGTTTAACGTGTCAAACATAGCCTTAGCTACTATTAGCCAAGGCAGAGACCTTCACGTGTGCAGATTTACTGTAAACATTCAGGCTAGATTTTCTAAACGGCCATGTACTGACATCTACTGGGGATACACAGAACGGCATGTAACCTTGTTACAGAGGATGTGGATGACCAAGACAAGGTGGTACAATATTTTACTGGGCCACATATATATAACACACCATAAAAAGAAATAATTGTTGTAGTATGCCCGTACAAAATCGATACGAAAAAAGAAAGACTGGGCTGGACCAAGGTGTGTAGCATATGCTTAATTTGATAAAAGCCTTGGAGCCTAAAACTGGAAAGAAAATCAGACAATATAAATATTACACTTCTCCAGGTTGAGAAAGCACTTTTGTAACCTTTTTGTTGTAGTAAAACCATCGAATTCTGATAAGTAGCGATTTGCCCACTTTTTGTGTATTGTGACCCCACATTCCAATGAGACTGGCTCTTTTCTACTGTAAAAAAATGATCTAAACCCATGCACCAAGTCTACTTGTTACAGTAAGAATGTAAGCATGTTAGTTGTCTGTCTCATTATTTTGAAAAGATATCACTCAAATAATTGTTTTCCCAACTTTGAAAGTAGTACTAAAAAATTTAGATTGTCTTTATTCTATGCACATTGTACTTTTATATTTTTCATTAATCTCCTTTATCTTTCATATACTTTTTTTTATTTAACCTCCCCCAGCTATTGTATTTTACATGGTTTTGATAACAAAAATAAGAGAATGTCAACAAATGAACAAAGACAGTCAAAAGACATTCTCCAAAAAGGGGAAATGCATTTGATTTATTTGTATAGAGAGAAATGATTGATAATATTTTACAAAACACTGTTCACGCATGTGATGATTTGCTCATAGTGCCATTATTACTCATCAAAGACATACAAAAATCAAAGACAAAATGAATGAACTTTTCAAACTCATGTTGCTAGCAGAACAATTATTTTGATACAAAATATCTTCATTTGCACTGCTTCCTATATAGCATTAGAATATAAAACAATGCAGTTTTCCAACTGGCTTTAGTATTTGTATGAACATATAACAAATCCATCCTATAAAGAATATAAAAAATGTCAGCCCACGTCAGTTACAAAAATCACTTTAAGTTGCAATGTAGCCAATATCAAAATGCATTTAATACATCATTCATCTACATTTATTAGTGAATAAAGAAGGCTTAGGTTTAATCATCAAACACCCCTATTTGATGGTATACATATTAATCTTGGCTCTTTGGCTAACCACTAGAGTCACTAAAACCCATAATCCTATCCTTGCTGAGAGAGGGTTATTGAGTATGTTGGCAATACATTTGTCTTTTAACCTGGGCATAGAAATTTAAAACATAGTCATCACATACCTCACTCACTTTAGAATTATTTGCACTTCTGAAAACAATACTGATTAAATGTGTCTTATTCTTGTGCATAAGTGATGAAGCACTGCAGTGCATGCTGCAGTGATATGCATGTTCTTTTTCTATTTTTCTTTTCAACTGATAATTAACTGATATGAAGCTGGCATGTCAAATGTGCACACATTTCAATAAGCAAACAGGAAAAATGCTAAAAATTCTATGTTGCCTGTGTGAAGCCAGCACAACCAGAACATTGGTTCCCCATTTGATCAGAATCTACTTTCACTATTACAAATTTCTTCAACTAATCCTACCATATTTTTATGACAGGGAGTATATCCAGCTATGAAAGGTATGAAATACAGGGTATTAATAAGTAGTATAAGCATTTTTAAAACCTCCCACAAATTAAACATCAATAAAACCTTAATGTAATTCAGAACTAGGCACTTAAGGTGAAACAAATGTTCTGTTTTCTCGAATGACATTTTGCATACGGACTGGTCATATGTAATAAAATACACAGAATATGGGAACTGGGAATTAGAGAACCACAACAACCAAACAAAACCACACAATCTTTATAGTGTTGCTCCAGTACACTATCTGATAATGCTGGGTCCAGCATACTGGCTTTGAGTCTGCTGAAGAAGCTCTGTGATTGCTAGAAGTTTTTTCAACACATGCTGCAGAGAGAGAGGATGGAAAAATAAGTACAGCCAACAAAACATCTGAAAAAAAGCATAGCATGAAAGTGCAATTCATTCATTATATAAACAGCATTAGAAGCTGAGGGTGAACAGAAACACATTTAAATAATGAGTTTTCAATACTTGATACACAGAATCCAAAACACTGACTATGCAAATTCATGTTTTCAGTAAGCAAAACTACTTGCATTACATTAATCAGTCAATTATTGATCAGTAACAATTCAGTTACCAAGTTGTTTTGAAAGCGTAATGAATACATTCGACCCATTTCACGTTCTGTTTACAGGCAATGGACAGCACCATGACATTTAATCAATTTATATGAAATTTGCTTACCAAGACATAGCTGCTTAGCAGTGCTAACACAGAGCCAAGTTCATTCACGCTTATTAATTATGAAAATACCACAGACCAGCTTCTTTGAATAAGCAAGTTTCCTAACTAAGTTTCTTGAACAATCTGGCATTTATTGGGTTTGTTGCATCACAACTTCAGCATCACAACCGGCTCTCATGTCCGTTTGTCCAATGTCTTTGTGATTTTGTGACTTTGACATTGGTTTCATTTAAAGCCCTGTAAATAAAATCTCTCTAAATAAAAACAGTACCCTTTGAAGCAATTGACACCTTTGGTAAAGATTTGCAAAGAAGACCATGAAAAATAGTTACTGTTGATTTTTTTTTTAAATAGCATATAAATCTGGTATGATGCACATGCCAAACTTATCTGTCAACAGAAGAAAGATCAGCAAACACATAAATGAAATTAGACCAAAGGCTGGCAAAATTAAAAATATCAAATATTAATGCAAGAATTAAAAATTAAAACAGTTTTTAACAGAAGATACTGTTAAAAAGTCATGCAGAATGCTGACAATTTTTTTCCTTTCAAGAATCATGGAAAATTTCCTAGCATGCATGGAATTATGGACTCCAGAAAAAACAGCAAATCATTTTCTTAAGATTAAAGCCAGTTATTTTCTATCTCCTGAAACACTGATCCAAAGCATTCCTTCACTCCTTATGAAAATTGCAATCCTCTAACTTGAGGGTACCAATAATTCTGCAGGGTAATGTAAATTCATTTCTAAGAACATTTGGACAATCTACACAAGTATACTAGTTTTGTTCGTACAGGCATTTGGGTGTTCACCAAAAAGTAAAAAAAAAAAAAAAAATACACTGAAGGAAAAAAAAGTGATTGATGGTGATTCATACTGCTGAACAGTCGATGCGCCATACCTGTTGTACACCCCTCTCATTGCTGAGGACACGCAGCTCATCTGAGTGGCTTACACACAGATCATGGAGGGCAGCTAGGTCCCGGGCCAGGTCAGTGCTAAAGTGCTCTGTAGTGGTAGGGAGCTCAGGAACATTCTGAAAAGTTTAAGAATGCAATCATATTTCCGAAAAGAGTATGGAATCACTTTATTTTTACAGTTTTCACTAATGAAATTGATGTTTCCTAAGCATGTCTGAGACCAGAAGAAAGAAAAACAGAAGATTTTATAAAGCAAAAAGGTAGACAAACCCCTAGCTCATCCAAAAACATGATCATTCTGTTTTTGTTACTCTTGATGAATGAATTTACTCCCTCCATGTATGGCTCCTGACAGAAAGGAGGGGGAAAACAGACAACACCATGAATCTCCAAAAGCTCTCCAGTAGACAAAGGAAGAAGTATGATCACAGTTTAACTTTACCTTGGTGCCAAACTCCACCAGGTTGGCTAGATTCTGTATAGCTTTGGCTACCAAAGTGAGTGTACGAGAGGCTGTAGTGGAAGGTGGGTCTGCCAAACAGAATTTATAGAATGACACAATACACTATTCTCTGAACAGATATAAACTGATTAATTCAATAATTAATAAAACTGCCCAGACAGTGTCAGCTGCCAGTTAAACTTTATTACCACTGTGCTTGGATGTTGGACTGCATTGGTAAATTGTTTTATCTTAAGGAACATCAGGACACTATTAGAGATTAGTACGGCAAAGGACTTACCAGCAATGATGTTGAATATTCTTGGATTGACAATAGCAGGGCAAATGAGTCTCAGAAAGACAAAACCACTGTAAGACACAGATGTTTTAGGGCTTGGTCACCAATCTTTCACAAAGGTGTGTGTAGCTGGAGGTCTTCTTTCCAACCAAGCAGGAGCATACCTCATAAGGAATCAACAGTTTGAAGCCCAAGACCAAGCAATTGTAAAAGTGGAATCATGTGTGATTTTGCTTGATTGAAATGAAAACCATAGATAAGGTGACCCCGCTTTTATATTTTAAAAAAGGAGGCTATGGTACATGAAAAAAATAAGTTCTTGAAAATAAGACAAATTCATAACTTTCACTGTACAACAGTTCTCCCCATCAAGAAATATTCTCTAATGTTGTAAGCTCCACACATACCTCACAACCCTAGTTCTCATGGTTGTGTTTCGGGGCCACTTCTCTTCCACAGATTTCTGTAAACACCCATATATGAACCTCAGGGTTCTATGGAAAAGAATAAATATGGAAGTATTAAAATCTCTAGTGTATTATGTTAAAGTAAACAAATGAAATAAGCTTTTATTGCTTTAAAATAAGCTATACTGTACTCACGGGGGGAGATTTTCAGTAGCCATGAATATTTTCTCCATCAGCTGAGACACTAAGCTCAAGAGATGTGCAAGATTCACATTTACATCTTCGTTTCTCTCCAGTTTGGAAGGATTTAGCTAATTTTAGTGGTGGGTAGAATATTAAAATAATTCAATAACACATTAAAAACCTTTATATAACAAAACAAAACCTTTTTTTTAATCTGACAGTCACTTTAATTATTGTGTATTAAACACATGGAATGAACTAGCTGCAACAGTGATGCTAATTTAGAAAAAATAATGGCAGCTGAAATTAAATTATAGGCTAAACTTGATAACTAGCAAAAACCCCTATTGTAATGGTATGGTATATAAGTGTTTATTTGCATTTGTGAAATGAGAGGCAGGTGAAAAGGGATGCTAATCTGTCTCACACCTATTGAAATAAAAAAAACGTGGCGTGACCGACCTTTGCAAGACAAGCCGACAATTAACATCTACCTTTAAGACACAACCCAAAATCAAGGAAAATGTAATGTAATGTGAGTAAATGCAAATAAGTAACTCTTAATGCAATGCTCTACCAGCCCAACAGGAATCACTCCAATCAAAGGTAGACAGATTTTATATATATATATATATATATATATATATATATATATATATATATATATATATATATATAAAAGCAACTTCTTGACAAGCTTTTTTTGGTGTTTGTTTTCTGTTTTGTTGTTTGTTTATGGGGAAGCTGGTCTGTTTTTTTTTTCTTTTTTTTACCACTTCTTGTTTCTTATTCATTACCTTGATGTCTGAGTACAGTTTTTTTCATTTTTCAAGGCATTACGCAGCTTGTGCTTTAGCATGCCTGTTCATACATTTTTAATCAATGTATAAACTTTTTTGTCATGCTCTCACAATTTAGGTTAGACTTTGGGCAGTATCCCCTTTATTATCTCCTTTATTAATTCCAGCGATCTCCAAGCATTACTGCATTTTATGGGTGTACTATCAGGGTGTCTGTGGAGGTAGAGGGGTGGAAGAACAGGGAACCTAAGATGCTTTTTGTTGTCTCATCTAACATTATTTAAAAAAAAAAAAGTTCACTTTATATGGTTAATAAATCAGTGAACATAGTGAAATCAGACATGTTCTGTGGCATATGCTGAGAATCTGCGGTTCTGATGCATGTAGCTATTTGTCGTGGCTGAGCTGCTATCATGGTTAGTTTTTCTGAGAGATTTCCTGGCTCCAATTCCCTACCTTTTTCTCTCAGTACCACCTACTGTGGAGCTCCCACACCACCAATCAGTGAGCCCTTTAGAATATAAATCGGTGGAATTTGTTTATGTATCCATTCTGACATGGAATAGGAAGCTGACACATCATAAATACATTTTTTTAATATAATTTTTACATACAATGGTTTACCGTGTCACCATCACATCCACCTAACCACAGTTAAACTCCTATACTACACTGTGTTATACACTTTGACTACCTGAAAAGCAAAGCTTCAAGTAAAACAGTAATGCTGCTTTCCGTTCCCCTCACTTGTCAGTCATCAAATACTCAAAGAGTCGTAACAATTTGCATCACAAGAAATATGGTGTTCATATCCCCCTGTGAGAGGTGAGTGTTGCCCCTCAATATGAATTTGACACTTCTTTAATCCATCTAAGCAAGGTGCGTGCTATCTGCCTAAAAGTGTAAAAGTATGATATGGCTGAATGTGTTACCTCACAAGACTGCTTGCATTCCATAATCTTTAAGATTGTGTCTTTAAGAGCGTGGTGAACAAAAGGAGTTGCGGTAGCTTTCATGTACTGCTCCATAAGGGTGCTAGCCAGGGTCGTGGAACGAAAGAGTGTTGTAGCCTCATCTGGCAGAAAAGGTCCGACAATCATTTTCAAGGGATTTGGTTTCTTTTCCACAGATGCAAAATTCAACATGAACTGCTCAATATTAATATCAATATCAATATCAATATCAATATCATCATACCCTCCATGCTGATTTCCCTGCTGTTAAGTGACCTTAGAAGCTGGGCTTCAAGTCTCTCATGTCTGAATATCCTGAGTAGAATGCTAGCCAGAAAAGTGCGGTCCTGTCCACAGATATTTGCTAATGCATTTATGACATGAAACTCCTTCAGTAGAATCAGCTGTAAACAGCAAGAGTAAGAGAGCACATGAAACAGCATTAAAACCATATTTAAAAAGCCTGTCTACTGCAAACCCCCTGAATAACTGTTGCTGAAACTTACCACCACTAGCATACTTGTGATAAAACACTGAACAACAACAGCAGTGGCTACACACAAACCATGCTATAATGTTGAAATGCTGGAGGAGAAACAAACCACCCCCCCTCAGCCCCCTAATATTTTGCTGTGATTATCCTCCTTGGCATCAGCGTGACACCTATTAGATGAAACATTTTGGTTGATCCCATGAGTATGTAATATTTAAGGTTTCTATCAAACTGCTGTTTGAGCCTGTGCCACTGTCCAAATAATGTATGATGCTTTGAAATTAATTAATGAGACACTAATGACAACTAGTGTTGGCTCACTTTAAATGTACAAGCTAATATAACCATTTGCATTACCTCTTTGAACTCACTATAAACCTCTTCAGGCATGATCTTCTCCATAGAATACCGTGCTCTGACCCGCAGTGAGCTAGGTTCGATGCCCTTTAGAGGTACGTGTGAGGTCAGAGGAAACCACTCATCAATCATCTGGCCCTTCTGCAATCTGCATAGCTGGCATCGCATGAATACTGCAAAGGAGTCAAAAGTGAGAACTTCCAAAAATCATAAAGGAATTATATACATTTTATTAATGACAAAAATTTAGGTGTGAAAATTAAACTCCCCACAGAGATCAAAAAGCACTGATGTTCTTTAAGATAGAGATATAAAAGAACATTAATAAAGTCAAGATATTTTTTTTCACAGGACATTGTAAAATGTCAAGCAAGAAGTGGCATACTAACAGATATCACTCTCTTTGCTCTTTTTTGTCTTATTGCTCAGAGTGATTTCAAATCTCCTGATGTCATCTGACAAGTCACTGAGGGAATAGAGAAATACATGTAAGTGACATGTACAAGTTCAGACAAAAAAATTTATTTTACAAAAAATGTTAAAAAAAAAATCTTAACACCTGCAAGACAAGACTTACTCAAAGATGAACTCCTCAGTCCACACAGGGTTCTGGCCCTCTCTGGGATGGGTCTTTGCAACTTGAATACTGTTTAGGTAGATGCTGCAGTAGGCATTTGTGAAATGTTTGCTGGGCAGTTTGTGGGCCTCTTCAACATAGAGAAGTAAACTGCGCACCTGAAAGCATATAAAAACAGATTACCAATTACTATTCACACACAGTCAGTAAAATCAATCTCTAATCCTCTTGGATAAGGTTCTATCTGACATTTTTGTCAAAATTAAGTTATTCACACATTCTTATTCCGCGATAACTTTATGTAAAGCGTTGCATTTTTGGACTATCTAGAAAACAAAAGGGTTCTATCTCCAAAGTTAGACTGTAACTTAGTTCTACAACCCCAATTCCAATGAAGTTGGGACGTTGTGTAAAACATAAATAAAAACAGAATATGATGATTTGCAAATCCTTTTCAACCTATATTCAATTGAATACACTACAAAGACAGGATATTTCATGTTCAAACGGATAAACTTTATTGTTTTTGCAAATATTCACAAATTTTGAAGTTGATGCATGCAACACATTCCAAAAAGGTTGGGACAGGGGCAACAAAAGACTGGGAAAGTTGAGGAATGCTCAAAAAACACCTGTTTGGAACATTCCACATGTGAACAGGTTAATTGGAAACAGGTGAGTGTCATGACTGGGTATAAAGGGAGCATCCCTGAAAGGCTCAGTCATTCACACATTCACAAGCAAGGATGGGGCGAGGTTCACCACTTTGTCAACAACTGCGTGAGCAAATAATCCAACAGTTTAAGAACAATGTTTCTCAATGTGCAATTGCAAGGAATTTAGGGATTTCATCATCTACAGTCCATAATATCATCAAAAGATTCTGAGAATCTGGAGAAATCTCTGCAAGTAAGCGGCAAGGCAGAAAACCAAACCTTAATGCCCATGACCTTCAATCCCTCAGGCGGCACTGCATTAAAAATCGTCATCAGTCTGTAACGGATATTACCACATGGGCTCAGGAACACTTCAGAAAACCACTGTCAGTGAACACAGTTTGTCACTCCATCTACAAGTGCAAGTTAAAACTCTGCCATGCAAAGCGAAAGCCATATATCAACAACGCTGCTGGCTTCTCTGGGCCCGAGCTCATCTGAGATGGACTGACACAAAGTGGAAAAGTGTCCTGTGGTCTGAAGAGTCCACATTTCAAATTGTTTTTGGAAATGATGGATGTCGTGTTCTCTAGGCCAAAGAGGAAAAGGACTGTCCGGATTGTCATCAGCGCAAAGTTCAAAAGCCAGCATCTCTGATGGTATGGGGGTGTGTTAGTGCCCATGGCATGGGTAACTTGCACATCTGTGAAGGCACCATTAATGCTGAAAGGTACATACAGGTTTTGGAGGAACATATGCTGCTATCTAAGCAACATGTTTTTCAGGGACGTCCCTGCTTATTTCAGCAAGACAATGCCAACACACATTCTGCATGTGTTACAACAGCGTGGCTTCGTAGTAAAAGAGCGCAGATACTAGACTGGCCTGCCTGCAGTCCAGACCTGTCTCCCATTGAAAATGTGTGGCACATTATAAAGCACAAAATACGACAACGGAGACCCCGGACTGTTGAGCAACTGAAGTTGTACATCAAGCAAGAATGGGAAAGAATTCCACCTACAAAGCTTCAACAATTAGTGTGCTCAGTTCCCAAACGCTTATTGAGTGTTGTTAAAAGGAAAGGTGATGTAACACAGTGGTACAGTGGTGTGAAAAAGTGTTTACCCCCTTCCTCATTTCCTGTTTTTTTGCATGTTTGTCACACTTAAGTGTTTCGGAACATCAAACCAATTTAAACAATAGTCAAGGACAACACAAGTAAACACAAAATGCAATTTGTAAATGAAGGTGTTTATTATTAAAGGAGAAAAAAAATCCAAACCATCATGGCCCTGTGTGAAAAAGACACTTTTTCACACCACTGTAAACGTGCCCCTGTCCCAACTTCTTTGGAATGTGTTGCGGGCATCAAATTCAAAATGAGTGAGTAATAATAATAATAATAATAATAATACATTGGATTTATAACGCACTTTTCATTTATAGTAAATCTCAAAGTGCTCACAGTATAAAACATTGATTAAAAGATAATAATCAAATAATACTAATAAAATATGATACTTTATTGTCCATATGTCCTCCTAAAAAGATATGTGTTTAGTCCCTTTTTAAAACAATCAGTTGTCTGAGGCTTCCTCAGATAGTCAGGCAGGGCATTCCAAAGGCGTGGAGCTGCCGAACAAAAGGCACGGTCACCCATGGTACTAAGTTTTGTTCTGGTTGGAAGAAGACCGTGGAGATGCACAGAGCGAAGGGCTCGTAGATGTGTCTGTGGTACTAGCAGTTCATTTAAGTAAGAGGGAGCTTGGCCACCAACACATTTGTGTGTAAGGAGGAGAACAATCTTCTTAGTCACAGGGAGCCAGTGAAGAGACTGAAGAACAGGTGTAATGTGTTTATTTTTGCGTACCTTCATCAGGACCCTGGCAGCACTGTTTTGAACATACTGTAATCTCTGAATACTCTTACTAGGGAGCCCCAAGAGAAGAGAATTACAGTACTCCAGTCTTGAGGACACAAAAGCTTGGACCAGTCTTTCAGCATCAAACAGACTGAGGATAGGACGCAACTTGGCAATATTTCTGAGATGGTGGTAGGCAGTCTTACAAATATGTTTAATATGACTATCAAAGGTGAGTTGTGAATCCAGTTTAACACCCAGGTTGTTGACTGTAGAGGATAAAGAAATGTCTTGTCCAAAGAGTGTAATTCTGGAAACATGGGATAGCCGAATCTGTTGTTGGGTTCCAACCATAATTACCTCAGTTTTTGCACTGTTCAGCTGAAGAAAATTATGAGCCAACCACACTTTTATTTCCTCCAAGCAGTCAGTAAGTTGTGTGAGAGGGGTTGTTGACTGAGAAGTTGATGACAGTAATGATGGTGAAGAGCCAACTTTCAGGTAACGTTGTAGGTCATCAGCATAGCAATGAAAAGAAATTCCATAGCGTCTGATAACATTGCCCAGTGACAATAAATACAGAATAAAATGGATGGGGCCAAGGACCGATCCCTGAGGAACTCCACAGGTCACTGAGTGAGTCTGAGATCTTACTTTCCCAAACAAATTCTGTTCTGTCCATTAGACATGATTTAAACTAGTCCAATGCAGTGTCTTTGATGCCAATGATGCAACAGAGCCTGTTCAGAAGTATGCCATGATCAACGGTGTCAAATGCTGCAGACAGATCCAGGAAGACAAGAAGTGAAGGGGAGCCAGTATCTGCTGCCATTAATAGGTCATTTGTAACTCTGATCAGAGCAGTTTCAATGCTGTGGGCAGAGCGGAAACCTGATTGGAACTTCTCAAAAAGATCATTATGCCTGAGATGATCCAGAAGACAGGCTGCAACTGTTTTCTCCAAGACCTTGGAGAGGAAAGGGAGGTTTGAGATTGGCCTGTAGTTTCCAATGACATCAGGGTTGAGGGAGAGTTTTTTTAGCCGTGGATTAATTATAGCAGTTTTTAGAGCAATAGGAACTTGACCAGTTTGGAGTGATTTATTGCGGTAGTAATCAGAGGACTAATAATGGCGATGTTAGCTTTCACCAAGGCTGTGGGAAAGGGATCCAGATTACAGGTGGAAGAGTTTGTGCCTCTGATTGTGTCTTCAGTCTCTCTCTGTGAAACTACAAGGAAATAGCTCAGAGGCTCAGAGACCTCAGACTGTAATGAAGCAACCTGTACAGGTATGGTGGAAGAGGTTGATAATGCACCGCGAATTGTGTCAATTTTCTTTGAGAAGAAAGTCAGAAATTCATCACACTGCTCATGTGTGCTTTTTAGTGGCGGGAGAGCTTGGGGTTCAAGGAGGACGTTTATTGTTGAAAACAGCTGTTTGGAACTTCCCATTCCATTTGTAATAATTTTGGAGTAATATTGCGAGCGAGACACTTTGAGAGACTTTGAATAGGACTTCTGATGCTCACGATAGGCGATCCTGTGAACAGAAGCTTTATAACGTCGCTCAAGGACACGACCAGCTGTCTTCATTTTCCGTAGATTTTCCGAGAACCAGGGAGCAGATCAAGAGAAAGTGACCACTCTAGATTTGACAGTCCTTTATCATAGACTATTGGTTAATATTTTTCAGGTTCCTGAAACTAATTTCCCGCTTTGACTGTGTGAAAGACACTGATTGTGGTATTTCCATGGACACAACCTTATGGTCAGATACACCCAGGTCATACACAGACAGATTAGTAACAACAGAAGAGCCAGTGATGACCAAGTCTAGAGTATGTCCCCTAACATGTGTGGGAACGTCAATAAGCTGGCTAAGGTTGAAACAATCCAATAGCTGAAGACATTCAGCAGCAAAACGGCAGGAGGAGGTGTTTACATGGATGTTCATATTGCCTAATATGATAATATTTGCTGATGTGAAAGATGGAAAGAAGGTTTGACAGAAGAAACGTCACATCTATCGACGTCACTGACGAAGAATTACACTTAAATGCCATGCATTCACAGGACAGGTGAGCCAGCGTCAGCTGCGACAGCTTCAAATCACTGCGGTAGATGACAGTCAGGCCACCACCGCGACCTGTGATACGGGCTTTCTGTAAATATGAATAGCCAGTAGGACAAGCCTCATTTAAAACAGAGAAAGCCTCAGGTCGATGCCATGTTTCTGTAAGACACATCAAGACTAAGCCTATATCAGAGATGTGATCCTGAATCAGACATGATTTATTTGTAAGTGATTGTACGCTGAACAGTTCCACTTTAATGATGGCTGGAGAAATGTGCCTCTGTAGTGGTCGGAGTATGCTGAAATCCACTCCGCGTTTTCCAGTTTGCTCAGTGACAGCCATAGTCATGGAAACTCCAAAGCTACTACTTCGCAGAGCAGTAGTGTTCTGATGACATGTAGGACGGGCGACGGCAGGCAGAGTTGACCATAGAGACGGAATAGCTTGACTTGATTGCAGAAGTTTAAACTTCCTCCCACAGCTTCTGTGAATATAACGAGGTCGGCGAAGAAGTTGTTTGATCGTTGATATACATGATGGAGTGGAGTGAGTATTGAGTTTTAACAGCTGGACAGCAGTATAGTTGATCGTCATAGTAAGTAAAGTTGTCCAAGTCAGTTCAAAAAACAGCTCCGGAGAAAGATACAAGCACTTTGAACGAAGATAAAACTGACTAAAGATAAACGATTAAAAAATAAAAACAACTAAACGACTAAAATAGACACCTAACAAAACTAGTAATAAAAATAGTTAAATCTCAGATGAGAAGCGGCGGACAGACCACGCCAGCGTCCTCTCATCAAATGATTGTCTTCTTCTTCTTCTTCTTTCGGCTGCTCCCTTTAGGGGTCGCCACAGCGGATCATCTGCCGCCATCTTGCCCTATCCATTGCCTCCTCTACTTTCACACCAACCATCTCCATGTCCACCTTCACTACATCCATAAACCTTCTCTGAGGTCTACCTCTTCTTCTAACCGGCAGCTCCATCTCCAACATTCTTTGCCCAATATATCCACTATTCCTCCTCAACACATGTCCAAACCATCTCAACCTGGCCTCTCTGGCTTTATCTTCACTTTCACTGTCCCTCTGATCTGCTCATTTCTAATCTTGTCCAGCCTTGTCACTCCCAACGAAAATCTCAGCATCTTCATCTCCGCCACCTCCAGCTCAGCCTCCTGTCTTTTAGACAGAGCCACAGTCTCCAAACCATACATCATAGCAGGACGCACTACTGTCTTGTAAACCTTCCCTTTCACTCTTGCTGCTATCCTTCTGTCACACATCAGCCCTGACACACGTCTCCACCCACTCCATCCTGCCTGCACCCTCTTCTTCACCTCTTTTCTACACTGTCCATTGCTCTGGATGGTTGACCCAAGATATTTGAAGTCATCCACCTTTACGACCTCTACTCCTTGCATCTTTACCTTTCCACCTGCCTCCCTCTCATTCACACACATGTATTCCATCTTATCTCTACTGACCTTCATTCCTCTCCTCTCCAGTGCAAACCTCCTCCTCTCCAGATTCTCTTCCACCTGCTCTCTACTCTCACCACAGATTACAATGTCATCTGCAAACATCATGGTCCATGGAGCCTCCTGCCTGACCTCATCTGTCAACCTGTCCATCACCATTGCAAACAAGAAGGGGCTCAAAGCTGATCCCTGATGTAACCCTACCTTCACCTTGAAACCATTTGTCACTCCAACTGCACACCTCACCACTGTCTCACTATCCTCATACATGTCCTGCACCACCCTAACATACTTTTCAGCTACACCTGACTTCCTCATACAGTACCACAGTTCCTCTCTTGGCACCCTATCATATGCCTTCTCTAGATCCACAAAGACACAAGGTAGCTCCTTCTGACCTTCTCTGTACTTCTCTACCAACACTCTCAACGCAGAAATTGCATCTGTGGTACTCTTCCTGGGCATGAAACCAAACTGCTTCTCACTGATCTGAACCTCTCGCCTTAGCCTTGCTTCAACAACTCTTTCCCATACCTTCATGGTGTGGCTCATCAACTTTTTACCTCTGTAGTTAAACCAGCCATTAGGGGTGTACTTTGTGTACATCTGGTGCCGGTCCCAAGAAATGTTGAGGGTTGCGTCAGGAAGGGCATCCGGCGTAAAACTTGTGCAAAAACTCTCATGCTCAGAATGCAGATAGAACATTATAATTTCAAGGGGATGATCTGACAACATACCTGGCGAAGGCGTTTGTTTGGAGAAGACTGGGAAGGTTTCCTAAGATTACTGCAGAAGGTTTGCAGACATTTCATCCAGTCCTAGAAAGAACAGAAATCAATAAAAAAATGCAGAGTTTTAAAGTACTTATCAATTTGCAAAATCAAATTAATTCCTCTTTTAGTATGTAGCATACCTGAGCTTGCTCAGGGGTCTCCCCTGCAAAGTAGAAGATACACAGCTCCTCACTAAACAACTGCTGAAAAACTATTTGGAAACAGTTTGGCCTATAGAAGAACATGCAAAGTTTCACAATTGCTGTTAAAGTAATTGTCATTTATACCCACTTCAATAACACAAGTTTAAAATTTTACCTGCTGAACATACTGTCGTGTACACCATACACAGAACATTCACTCAGGTCAATTAGACCCTTTGGTTTCGTAGCTCGTTTTTCACTCTCAAAATATATGAGTTGAGAGTCATTCCCTTCCAGAATGAAGTAGAGATTCTTCCATCTTTTTCCTTTAAAATCAGATGCACATCAGCTCATGAAAGTAGGTGAGGTATATTAAACTGTGGTAGAATTTAGCATTTTATACCAGGTGAGGCTAAGGGCTGTACAATGTCAAAAAATACATCAATTATAATGCTACACTCTGATTGTGAGGACTTGGGATATAGTGAAAACACATGAATGTTGAATGAATGCATGTTGTTAAAATGTGGCCTTCATTATTTTATTCCAAAACAATTTGTTTACTAGATCATGTGTCAAACAAGAAAATCTAAATCTGATGGGTGAAAATGACAATGCCACCCAAAAAATGTGATTACTTGCATATTGGGGCCTTCCAATATGTGAACCTATAGGTTTGTAATGGCAAAACAGTGATAACTTTTGTTCCTTTGGGACTTTGCCTTACAATTCCCTGTATGAAAAATAGGGTTCATGTAATAACTTTCTGTGAGGTACTTTTAGAGCAGTGGTCTAATCCTGGGCAGCTATTTTCAAATGTATTAGACTTAATTAAAGGGTGGGCCAGCTTACTGGAAACAGGCCAGAACTCAACTCTGCAAAAAGGTAGTTCTCCAGTGCCAGAATTGAAGACCACTGTTTTAGAGGTATTAAATGCTTGAATATGTGCTCAATTCATTTATATACATCTTAATTACTTACTAAGCAGACATCTAAGCAGAAAAATCAGTGGAATTCTTCTTGCCTACATATGATATGTAGTATTAAGCTATATATCACATAAACCTGTGATTTTAAAGGGTTAACCTTTTTAAACTGCTGTTTAAATACCTTTATTGAACAAAAGATACCCGTTCTTTACAATGTTTTTGTAGAATGCATCCTTTGTTTTTTGACGTAGAGTTTTGTAGATTTCTCTTCCCTCTGCAAAGTCAGTGACTATCTGCTCCTGGCGCTGAAATCAGACAGACCAAGACCAGAACTTCATTTATGCCTTATAGATACTACAGAGTGGCAGTAAAACTGTTTATATCATATAAAACTAAATTCCTGGGACAATTCTTTTCATGCTACTTACCTGGGCAGGTACAGCATCTTCCAGAACATAACCCTGAACAATCTGTTCTTTCCTATAATGCTCAACGATGTCATCAATACTGAAAAACAGAAAGCATTTTTTTTAGATAAAAAAAGTGACATTTTATTTTGAGTGGTCCCTTTAGATGAAACAAACACTCAGGGTGAGGTTTATTTTTGCACAATTTAAGTAACATTAACAATACATCTACTTAAGGTAAGTAATGTATCAACACTATATCTACAAGATATTTAATTCAATGTATTCAGATGCTTCAGTACTATTTGTTAAGAGTTTAATAATCATCTACATAGGAACACAAAGTGTTATCACAAAAAAGTTTTTATATTTTCATCCACTATAGAAACAACTACCTGTTTTACCCATTGTGGGACTAAGGACATACTCAGCCCACAATTTGATTCAATGTACAATACTGGGTTCATGATTGGTATTCTAATAATATTCTGAGAAAAACTTATGAAAAATATAACTGTGCTGTTGCAAAACTTACTAATGACACCAGAGCTATGAGATAAGAGGAGTCTGGAGATGACTGGCGCCAATTTGCATGTTCAAACAGTGCAGTGGCATTAGATGCATAATTAATAGAATGTCCTTTCTTGCAATGCATTCTCACTTTTGCACTGCAATACCATATTATTGCATTTCTATTACCCATGTTCACCTGTTATAGACACGACCTCCCATCATGAAGTTGTTGCTTGATGTTAGGCAGATTTTAAAGCGCTGGATGTTTTTATTGGTGCGGAAAAAGAGAGTGTAATCTCCAGGTGTGCTGTCTGATGGTCTTACTAAAAAACTAGATACCTGTCCAACTGCAGAAAAAGGTAATAAAGCAAAAAGTATTAGTTAAATATGAACAAGTTACTTTTACTTTTTGGCATCAATAACAGTCATCCTCAACTATGACTGACCTGTCTTGAGTAGAGTATAGGCCTCTTGCTTGGTTACCTTCCCATGATACCAACTGCATTATGGAAAGTAGCAGTTAAGGCAAGGCCACAAACCAAGAGACAAAGACATAATGTCACAACATAAGCAAGCACTTTGAATGACAACAGTGTATGAAAGGTGCTATATAAATAAACTTGCCTTGGCGTAAGGTTTGAGTAGCAATCTTATCACAGTTTTTAAGCCAACTTAGCATCTGCATTAATCAATGCACCATGTACATGTTCATAGTACACTGAACAGAACACTGCAAGCAACATAGAACATATGTAATCCAACATACATTTTTCCCTCATGAGGATCCTCTTCTCGTCCCTGTTAATGAACAATATAAAAGACAATCACAAGACCAATACAAAACAATATGTCCATACACAGATGATAATTTGTCTTTTTTAATTCCTCCACTTTAAGTACTTACCACATCTTTTACTAAACCTTTCACAATAAGGCCTTGCTCATCAGTTCGGACATTTGTCACCCACATCCAGCCATCTTCATCTTCATTGTGAACTATAAACAGATCTCCTTTCAAGAAACTGTAGAGTACAACACCTCAAATGAGTATTGATAATATCACCATCAAAGTTAAACCATAGAAAACTCTTAAAGCTGAGGTACCACTGAAGTGACTCAGCAAACCATACCTGAGCTCATCAGTTTCAGTCTTAGTATATGGGAGAATGGCTCGCACCCTTCGCCGATCTTCTACAGGCTTTGCATCAGAAAAACAGGTAATAATATTAAAAATTAATACAACTTTTTTGTAATTTGTTGGCAACTTCTAACGGTTAACTTAAAAAAGGACAGAGAGACTTCTATTTACTCTTCTATGGAGACATTATATTACCTCTGGGGGAGCCACAGGTGAAAGAAGCTTTTCTCCTTTTAGCAGACAGGAGACATAACTGTAATAACCAATCAAGTCAGACAAGGAGGAAAAACAACGCCCTCCAATATAGTAGTCTCCACACATGGCAATGATCCTGCAGACATAATTAACAAATTGATGGTTTGCCTACATCTAGAATTGGTTGATGGCCTACAATTTAAGTAATTAAACTTTCTTGCACAGAAACACACCTGAAGTGATTGACAGTACTAGTCATGCTAAGGAAAGACAGCACAAAAGAGCCAGGCCGACGACCACTCTCCCTGATGAGGTAGCTGCCTGGTGTCTGAGCCTGGCGCAAGCGTTCCTCTGCTATTGTCCTGTCCAGCTTCCCATGATACCACCTGAAAGATGACAAACTCTCATAACAACTACTCAACAACAATTACAGAGTAGCTAAAGTTAACACGAGCTTTTCTTCAGTATGTGTATTTGCATCCTTGCTAGGGTTGACCCAAAACCCAAGTCCTGTCTCAAATCATTATCTACAGCGTCCATCTTTGCTGAAAAAGCCAACTCACTGATTTGGGGGCGATGCAGTACGTGGAAAAGTTACTTCCTCCTCTTCGTATTCCTGACCGTCCAGAGCATCATTTTCTTCGATTGTGCCTAGAGCCCCATATATGGCAGACGGCGGCTGAGGGAAAAAAGGAGCGCATGAGTGTACCTGTGGACTTGGGTATGTTGATATCTGGTTATCCGTTCCTACTTTTTGAGATGGCAATGTTATGCTTGCATCTTCTAATAGAACATTCCCCATGGTACCAGCACTGGCAATTCCTGTTGTGGCCAATGTGATCGCTCCCGGTTTTGGCTGTCCTCCAACAACTGAAAACAACGTCAACGCTGAAGACGTTCCATGTGATATGCCTGGGGAGATGTTAACTTTGGGAGCAAGGCCCAAATCCATGCTCGGACAGACCGAGAACCGAAATGTATCCATGTCACTTTTACTACCTCTCCGTGTCGCTACCGAGGCAGAGTCAGGCTCCTCGCTGCCATCCTCAGTTGCCATTATTTTTTTCTTTCGGAAAGCTGAAGAATGGCCAGGGTTAGGCTTGACCGAGTGCAGTCACACTGAGGGCATTCTTTCCCGCTTGAGATCCACCTCTGCAAGTTTATGCTGTAAAGAGATAACCCGGAGATATGAGGCTTATGACACTCGACAAACAGCTACGTTAGCTAGCCAAGCCAGCTAGCAAGCTACGTTAGCCAGCTAGCGAGGTAAAGCAAGCATAAGGGTAACTTCATTACCCACTCAGTCTTCACTTTCTTTTATACCCTAAGTTAATGGATATTTTGAAAGGAGGGAAATAAAAAGCTGCTTGGCTAGCTAGTTAGCCGCCTCAGTTATAATTACGCCCATTTACCATTACATTAGGGCGAACTTATTGTAAAGTAGCTCACACAACAACACAGATTCACTTTCTCGGGTATACAACGAGCAATAGTTTATGGACAACTAACGTTAATCAAATACCTGTGTTAATGTGGCTAGCATTTCCAACTAAGTAGTTACTTAAAATCTACCGAATAAAACAATCCAATGCGCACAGGTAGTTAGATAAGAACAACATTTGCTAGCTTGTTACGCTAGCTAGCTAGCTCGATTGCTTTAACCAATTCCATCTGTGTCCCAAGTTTCTCCCAAAAGTCCGACGTTGATTTGTCGTCGATCGTTTCTGTTTGGTATGAGGTAGGCATATAAACGCGAGTCCTACATTTACACAGAACTTTTTATACATAACTTTATACTCGCTGCATCGCTGGCTGTACAATCTCTCATACACCACTAACCCTCACCTCACTAGAAAAATGCCCCTCCTTGTTTCACCCCTCGCACTTCTTGACCACTTGCTCGCCCCACACTAGCTTCAGCAGACCTGTAGCAATTAAAATGTTATATTCATAGGCATGGCTTGTGATACAATTTCGCATACGTTTAAGACTGAGGTATTCAGAATGATTAACAGTCCCATACAGTCAAGTGTAATAACCCAGTTTTCTGTAAAACGGTAATTACATTTAAGAATTCTTTAAAATTTGTAAGCACAGATCTGGTTCTCAAAGTGCTGAGTGTCCCGCTCAGTTACCTTAACATCACTTTGCTTGATTGCTTACGGGCAGTATTCAGTGCTTGCACTAAAATAAATACAATCTAAACTCCCTACTATTTTAGTCACAACACTACAAAAACAAATTAATTAGTATGTTCTATGTATGTTGTAAGTATGTTCATCCTAACAAAGGCGTATAATAATAGTAAATATTAAACCCACAAACTATGCAATATGTGGCGGTGTGAATGTGCCATTCATTCTTTCTTTCAAAGCGGCGAGAAAGTTGGGAGCCCTCTTGTTAGGATTACCGTGTGCACCCCTCTATCAGTTTGAACTTCTGCTCCATGGCGGCACATTCATTTGTTTGATGCGAACGCAAGTGGGTTAGAGTAGCTATAATGCTCCATTCAGCACAATACTGGTGCAGAAGTTCCCTTCCTATGAATTTAGGGAGAAATTTGCAGAACTTCTGTACCAGTTATTCTTGAGAGCAGTCCATACAGTATACTTTCTTGTCTGATAAAGCTTTTCAATGAAAATTAATCATTAACATTAGAAACAAAGACTTGCCATTATTGGAGTATGAATTGTACTTGGCAATGTCTTAATAGAAAACTGAAGCCAAATGGTGTATCATTCACAATGGAAAAATGACAATATCATCAAAAGGCTGCCCAAACACATGCTTCCCTGATGAGCCCATCTTTCCATGAGCTTATTTTGATATCCAGCGAAAGAGTTGTGTAGTAAATCACAACCCAGGACTACTCTGCAAATGTACACTGATCTGGCATAACATTATGACCACCTACTTGTTTATACACTCATTGTCCGTTTTATCAGCTCCACTTACTACATAGGTTCACTTGGTAGTTCTACAGTTACAGACTGTAGTCCATCTATTTCTCTGTTGGCCCCCATTTTGCCCTGTTCTTCAGTGGTCAGAACCCCCATGGACCCTCACATAGCAGATACTTTTCTGGGTGGTGGATCATTCTCAGCACTGCAGTAACACTGACATGATGGTGTGGTAGTGTTGCGCTGGTCTGAGCAGATCAGACACAGCAGTGCTGCTGGAGGTTTTAAATACTTCAGAGTCACTGCTGGACTGAGAATGGTCCACTTACCAAAAATATCCAGCCAACAGCATCCTGTGGGCAGCATCCTATTACCACTGATGAAGAACTAGAGGATGAACAATCAAACTGTGCGACGGCAGATGAGCTATCGTCTCTGACTTTACATTTACAAGGTGGACTGACAAGGTAGGAGTGTCTAATAGTGAGTAGACACAGTGTTTAAAAACTTCAGCAGCACTGCAATGTCTGATCCACTCGTACAAGCACAACACACACTAACCTACCACCACCACATTGATGTTACTGCAGTGAATGATCCACCATCCAAATAGTACCTGCTCTGTGAGGGTCCATGGGGGTCCTGACCACTGAAGGACAGGGTAAAAGGGGGCTAACAAAGTATGCAGAGAAACACATGGACTACAGTCTGTAACTGCAGAACTACAAAGTGCACCTATATAGTAAGTGGAGCTGATAAAATGGATAATGAGTGTAGAAACAATGAGGTGGTCATAATGTTATGCCTGATCAGTATATTTTCCATGTTACAAATTCACCTTCTTGAGTTGAAGTGGGTCAGTTCAAGCAGAGAAAACACTGAAATGCTCAGGGTACTTCAAGACCAGGGTTGGGAACCTGTGGTGGAGATAGATAACACTGACACTAAGTGTGTTTAATTCTCAGTACATTTGTTTAGCATTCAGAAGACATTTGAATATGTACTTTTGCCCATAAAGTGATTTTTTGTGGTAGTGGAATGATCTTGAAGAGGGAATGTGCAAAATATTTAGACATGTCCTGGAACATCAAGACAGCAATACATTATTGCAGTCTACTCCTTAGGTGAGCGAAGCTAAGTGGGGCAATATGAAAGTATTTCACCATACTATAAACATTTTTAATGTGGGACTGTTGGTTGCTTTTTTAACTGATAGCAGTCAGTCAAGTGGGTACTGAATCAAGACAGTGCCATTCCACTGAACCCAACAAGATTTTCTATATTATACCACAAGCAATCTATTATCCTATGTTCTTAACTATCTAATTCATACAGAATTAATCACCTATCCCAAAGTGCTTATTAAATTTGTTAAATTTACATGAATGTACTAGGTCATTGATTAAGCATTGATTGATTAAAGAAAATGTATGGATTGGTCTGTAATCTAATTAACCATTAGGATTTAAGCTGAGGATGACAGACTTACTCAAGTCCACCAACGGTCCACCAACTTACTGTGAGTTACTCAGCTGACTGTCTAGAGACATTTTCATGCTGCAAATAGCCTCTTACATTAAGCAGACAAATCAGTTCTGCCCATGTTGGCTTAACAAGCTGAGATACTGCTTATGACCAGTTTTTTTTTCCTTGATTTTGATCAATTGATTTTTGGACCACAGCTGTATTCAGTAGTTAGCTGAGTGGCTGTTGGATGTCTCGAGTCATATCAGTGTCCAATGTGCTCTTTCCTAAATAACTCTTTGCTGACAAAGATTGGGGCTACCACAATTTTTGTTATTATTATTTGTGATGGCAGAAACAAATAAGTATGTGTAAGCATAATGTAGAATATTGATGGTGTTTATCAACAATTAATAACATTCACCGAATTCTTTATCTAGTAATTTCTGTGCTCAGGACTGTTGAATTGTGCTGTTGTGCTATAAACTATTTGTTGTAATTATAGTCTAAACCTTATTAGGATACCATTTCTCTAACGGAAGACATTCTTTTCCTCAGAAAGAAGTGTTACAATTACTGTTCCTAAATTGACTCCTTAAATGATCAAAATTTTATTACATAGTAATATAATCTAAAAATAGCTCAGGCAATTTACACTGAAGTCCTTGTATTTACTGAACACTAAGCCTTAATATATAATAAGCCTGGGCTTTTAAGGATTGAAGTATGTTTGGCATAATTGTATTTGCCAAGATAACACTACCAATTCCTGAACACTGAGTTCTAGGTTCTTACTTGCACAGAGTTTCAGCAATCTGAACGGTATTGTGCAGCACACATAGGCCACTTGACAATTATTTTATTCACATCCAAAATGTTCATTAAGTACAAATTGAATTAATTTATTTTTCAGGAGATATTCTGTGGAGATTAGGGGATAGCCTACCTGTAGAAAAATAGGTGAAAAAAATATTAAAAAATATAAAGTAAAACTGAGATTCCTAACAACTGTGCAAGGCCTAAGAGACCAACAAAGAGACATGAGAGACAGGACAAAATCCATGCTTTTGCTTCAGATCAAAAAAAAAAAATCCACAGGTGTTTATCTTTCTTTATTGATATTGTGTTTGTTCTCAGCACTATTGATCTTGAAGAATGTGTAGCTGTCAAGAAGCTGTTAATGAAACTGAAACTGTTTAATAAATGGACGAGTCTATATATATAACTGGTCTCTGACTTGCACAGTACTATATGTGTTTTTATTATCATGATTTTTGTGTTAAACTTTAGATGATTTCCAAGAATGCAAAAGGACTTTATTTTATATTTTTATACCTAAGCTATCTGTGTTTCATCAGAAGACAATTGTATACAAAATACAGAACCAATTGTTTCAAGAAAAACTCATTTTTGTCATTCAACTATACAACTACATTTTAATTAAAATTGATGGTCACCAGGGTTGATTTGATGATAGTAAAAGATTTTTTGGCAAGCCTTACAAAGAATTTGTTGGCATGGGAATATTGTATAGATGTTATGGAGACTTGGTGACCCCAAGATGCAAACTGTGGAAGTCATGGATGACCACTTTGGGGTTCCTTAAAATTCAAGTGTGTTTTAAAAAAATGTTGATATACAACCCCATTTCCAAACAAGTTGGGATGCTGTGTAGAACAGAAACAGAATGCAAATGATGTAAAGTAAGTAAGCTGAGTAAGCTGCTCAACAGTTCTTTTTTCATTTCAACAGTTGTATTTTTCATTTCATAATGCCCCAAATGTTTTCAGTGGGTGACAGGTCTGGACTGCAGGCAGGACTTTTAATACTTTTTAAAACTATTTTAATTCAGAGCAATGCTGTTATACTATATGCAGAATGTGGTTTGACATAGTCTTCCTGAAATAAGCAAGGCCTTCCCTGAAAAAGACGTCGTCTATATGGTGTCTATATTCTTGAATTGCTGCACTATTTGCCCACGCAGGCTTTCACAGAGTGGTGAACTCCTATGCACCTTTACTTCAGAAAGACTCAGCCTCTCTGAGATTCCAAGAGCCAGAGCAGGAGACTGACTATATTCACAATCATGTTACACTGTTAGAAATAAAGGTACCATACAGGTACATGATTCGTTCATCAAGGTACAGACAGCATAAATGTTCCCTCAAAGGCACAACAATGGTTTTAAGATCCAGTTTTGTACCTTAAATAAGTATTTCCCAGTGGAAAAGTAGATATTTGTATCTTTTTATAAACTACTTTTTTAAAACAGAACCAATTAATAAAAAGCCTCCTGATGAGATGAGGCGTGTGGAGTCAGGACATCTTAGAAAATATAATTTCAGTGGATTATGGTACGGATATGTTCCATGAGTAAAGGTACTGAGATGTACCCCTGAGGGTACCACCACAGTGACAAGAAGAGTACTGGCCCAGTGACAGTGTCATACCTTTTTTTCTGAGAGTCTACTGACCTGTTGCCGATTACCACCAGGTGTGTTTTTTTAGAACTACACTTTACCAGCCTTTTGTTGCTCCCATCCCAACTTTTTTGGAACATGTTGATGGCATTGAATTGAAAATGGGCTTTTTTGTTTCAACATTTTATATGTTGTCTTTGTACTATTCTCAATTAAATATAGGGTTTAAATTATTTGCACATCATTGTATTTTTTTTTATTTACGTTTTGCACAGCAACTTTTTTTGGAAATGGGGTTGTGTTTTGTTCACAGGAAGATCTAGATGTAAACGTTTTTAAGCTGCTGTAGGGGTTTCTATTAAATGAGTAAATGAAACAGAATTTAAGATTCATGCAAAATAGTAATCACTGTTTTGGTGTCATGAATAGGAATAGTCTTTGTGGGTTGTGTTCATGAGATGTATAAAAGACAGACTTTTAAAAGGTGGATTGGTGGTGGTGTAAACAAATAATAAAACTTGCCACAGCAGATGAACATAATCTATTATGCCTATAGCAAAAAGACACAAATGTATGTTATGAGCTAGACTGGCTTATTTGAAAAATTAATGTACATACTAGAAAGATACTTTGGAGAATATATGAATAATCAATTTCTGTTTGATATCTAGATATTCTTCAGATTATATTTTTAACATATGATCGAATCTAGCTTCACCTCTTCTAGTTCTGACAGAAAGTCACACATTTAGCCTACGCCACAGAAGGGGTCCTTGCAACATTTGACCACTGCGCGACCGTGTGAGTCGGAGGATGCGGAGTGTGGTAGCCTGACGGGCAGAACACCATTACTGCAGGAAATGGACCTGTACTGTAACCGATAGCAGCAGTTCCTTCAAGCGCCAGAGCGGTAGATGGACTGTATTTTAAGCTGCATTGAAGAAGCTCGTCGGGGACGTGGCAAGGAATATCCTTGAATCTGCGACAAAGAAAGAAGCGTAGCATTCGGCCTTTGAGAAAATAAGACGTTAATACTGAATGACATGGTGTCTTTGTTTCTGCTTATGATCCTCTGCATTGGCGCGTCTGTCCCAGATCCGACAACCGGTGAGTTAGATAAAAAAAAAGCTATTCGTTTTCAGTCAAGAGTGCTGATATACAATAACCACCCATTAGCATACCTGTCGTTCGTTTGGACGTCCCTGACTCATACTTGGCCAAGGCCAAGTTTCACAAACCTAACTTCTTCGCGTTTTTCGGTATACCAGAGCAACGTTCTTTATCAACATGATGTCTCCAAACATGACCTAATCATTTTTTTAGTGCAGAATTAAAGGAGAGGACTGACGAAAGCATATTTCAGGTTATACATTTATAAGTAGCATTAGCCTACACTATGAATATAGGCTTGAATGAACATTACAAGATACTTCTAGCACTAGCGTTTCAGTTCTGTCTTATATTACTAAACTTTTATCTATATGACTTATCTTAATGCAAAGCTAGCTTTCAGTACAGAGACGTAACGGGTAATAGGACATATTTAGTGTGTCATTCAAACCGATCTGATTCTGTCACTGTTGCGTTCATCACTGTCCTTAAAGTCTAGAGATGAAACGATTGTATAGTGGCAGGAAAAGTATTTGAACCCTTTGGAATTACTTGCATTTCGGTATGAAGTCGTCAAACACAGTCTGTGCTTAAATAATAACACAAAAAATAATGCATTGATCTTGTCCATCTTAAATACATCATTCAAACATTTACAGTGTAGGTTGGAAACAGTATGTGAACCCCTAGGCTAATGACAACAAAGGCTAGTTGAAGCCAGGAATTTGCAAACCTGACGTCCAGTCAATGAAATGAGATTGAAAGTGTTGGTTGGGGCTACTTTGATTTATAAAAAACAATCAAATGTTCTATTCACAAGAAGCATCTACTAATGTGAACCATGCCTTGCCAAAAAAAAAAACAAATATATAAAAAAACACTCACTATCAATAATTATTTATTTGTATGAAGCTGGAAATGGATACAAAAGTAGTCTCAAATAGTTCAGGTATTTATTAGTCTACAGTTAGACAAACTGTCTATAAATGTGAATGATTTAGTACCGAGTTTACCCTCCCTTGAAGCCGCTTCCCAGGCAAGGTCACTTTGAAGACAATACAGAACGGAAAAAGAAACAAAAAGAACTGTAGAGTAACAGTGGCTTCAAGGAATCTTTGGAACTTGTTCAGATCATTGTTTATGTGAAAAGAGGAGTGGTGGCCTTGGCACAAATGAAGAAAGCTGCTGCTCTTCAAAAAAAAAAAAAACCCACATCATTTCATGACTGAAGTTTGGAAAAAGGCCACCTTGACACACCAGAGCATTCCAAAAATATTTTGTGGACTGATCAAACTAAGATATTTTGGAAAGAACACATAGCACTGCATATGGCGTAAATAGGTCACTGCACTGCACTCCAACATGGAAACATCCCAGGGGTGAAGTTTATGAATTAACAAGCATATCAAAGTATCCTACAGAATCGTGTAAGAGTGGCTTGCCTGCAAGCTGAAGCTCAGTAGAAGCTGGGTGATCAACTAGACAATAACCTGAACATAGAAGTAAACATACTACAGAATGGCTTCTGAAACATAAAATCCACATTTTGGAGTGGCTCAGTTAGAGCCTAGACCTTAACCCAATAGAGATGCTATGGAACGACCTCAAGGAAGCTATTCACACCAGACATCCAAGGAATGTCTAAGCTGAAACAGTTCTATAAGGAAAATGGCCCAGTATTCCTTTTGGACCTTGTGCAGCTCTGATCTGCTGCTACTACAAGTACTTGCCTGAGGTTAATGCTGCCAAAGCAGGGTCAATCAATTGTCAAATCCAAGGGTTTATTTGCTTTTTCCATAAGCACTGTGAATATTTCATTAGTGTGCACAATAAAGACATACATGATTACTTTTTAAAATTATAATTGTTTGTGTGTTATTAGCTTTAGCATATTGTGTTTGTTCATACTAGTGGCTAGATGAAGAACAGATCACATCTTATGACCAGTTATTATCGTTATCATGATTATATGATATGGGGCAGTCATGGGCTGGAGGTTAGGGAACCAGACTTGTGACTGGAAGATCGTTGGTTCGATCCCCAGAGCCGACAGCACATGATTAAGATGTCCTTGAGCAAGACACTTAACCCCCAATTGCTCCCCGGGCGCTGCGAATTGGGCTGCCACTGCTCTGGGCAAGTGTGCTCACTGCCCCCTAGTGTGTGTCTGCTCACTAGTGTGTATGAGGTGTTTCACTTCACGGATAGGTTAAATGCGGAGGTGAAATTTCCCCGTTTTGGGAATAATAAGGGTCTCTTAATCTTAATATAATTATCATGAGTCATTGTCAACATTTCATGTGATAGCTCAGAGGGACACACATAGATTCACTTTTGGAAAGTGTATATATATATATATATATATATATATATATATATATATATATATACACACATATATATACACATATATATACATGCGCACACACACACACACACACACACACACATATATATATATATTATATATATATATGTGTGTGTGTGTGTGTGTGTGTGTGTGTGTGTGTGTGTGTGTTTGTAGACACATTTGTAGACGTCACAATGAATTATATAGAAAGTTTGGAAATCCCCTCTTGCCATAGCACACATCAACTCAAGGTGACACTTTAATAATTTGTATTGTATTGTCAAGAGGAAGACATAACCATCAGTCAGAAATCTCAAATACTTGGAACACATTATATATTTAAGCTAATTCTTTCAAGGGAAGAAAAAAGGCACTCAAAAATACAGAAAAAATACTGTAAAAGGTTTAAGTCTGTAATGTCATTTTAAACTCAACCAGCAGTTTCACATTAGTAGTTGACCAGTGAAGCTACAAAACACGCTTGGTCTGCTTGGAAAGCTTTGCTGAGGGTATGGTAGAGAGTGTATTTTGCAGACTTTGACGCAGCACATAATAAGACTTTCAAAATGAGCTTTAAAACTTGATTAAATAACCACAAACTATCAACAGTCATGTATGTTGGCCAATAGGATTTAGCGAGTTTAATAAATCTGTGAATATTTTTCATGTTGTTGTTACTGTGTTATTACATTCAAAGGAGACGTATGTGAGCCCATCTCTTGTGAAAATGATGCAGACTGCTTCAGCACACCAACAGATGAGGCTTTGTCTTGTGAGTATTTTGTTGAGCATCTTGTAAGTATCTTTTAGATGCATTGAATATCTGAGTATTTTTGTCTTAAATGAGTTACTCCAAGCAACTTACTATGTCAAGTAGTGTTTTCCATTTAGTGTTTTTTCTGCTCTAACACACGCACTACAACTCAGTAATGGTTGTTAATGAGCTGGGTAGTTGGATTAGATGTGTGGGAACAGTGAAAGCACAGGTGCAACCAGGGCTGGGAAATACTGATGTAGAGGTTAGAGAGGAGACTGATGTAGATGTTAGTGGTCCGTTGCACACAGTCAAGTCCAGTCAAAGTTTAGAACGGCACTTTTTACAACAGGCGTTGCCACAAAACATTTAACTTTCATTTGTTTTTGGGCATCTTTTTTCCCCTAACAAACAGCATATAATAAGTTACCAGGGACACCTCAAGAATTTTGATTTTTGAGACATTCAGGTCCACAAGGTTAATTAGGCAGTTCTGGATTCTCCAGGACCCCTAGCGTTTCACACCTTGCTTGTTACATACATTTGTCTTGTAGCTCCAGTTCAAGACTAAAGATGTAAACTTCAGACACCGAACATGTTTTGGCTTATTGACAACAGTATAGTGATAACGGAAAAATAATTGCCAAAATGTATTATTTGTAGGTATTAGTATTTATCTATTTATATTAATAATATGTATTAGTTTCTGTTGCTATCCTGATTCTGACACTGTTCTTTATTTAAAGTCACATTTACTATGTGTTTTAGTAACAAACTGTACAAAGGCCTTCTTTGATGCACAAATATACACTCACCAGCCACTTTATTAGGTACAATTGCTTTTTAACACAAATAACAATAATAAATGTTATGTGTTAACACAAATAACACAAATCAGCCAGTCACATGGCCGCAACTCAATGCATTTAGGCATGTAGAGGTGGTCAAGACAACTTGCTGAAGTGCAAACCGAGCATCAGAATAGGGAAGAAAGGTGATTTAAGTGAATGTTGGTGCCAGACAGGCTGGTCTGAGTATAGGCACACTGGTTTGAGATGATAGAAAGGCAACAGTAACTCAAATAACCAACCAAAATCTCTGTGGAATGTTTCCAATACCTTGTTGAAAGTATGCCACGAAGTTCTGAAGGCAAAAGGGGTCCAACCTTTTACTAGCAAGGTGTACCTAATGAAGTGGCCAGTGACACACACATATATATATATATATATATATATATACAAATATATACAACCCTGTTTCCAAAGAAGTTGGGACTTGGGAAAATGTAAATAAAAAGAAAATCTATAGCTAAACAAGTCATTTGAACCCTATATTTAATTCAAATCAAATAAAATTTATTTGTATAGCGCTTTTTACAACGGATGTTGTCACAAAGCAGCTTTACAGAATTTTAACAGGAGTGTAAGAATGTACATCACCTTACATCACCTTTCCTTTAAAGGTGGGGACGTCCCTGTAAAAGATGTTGCTTGGATGGCAACAAATGGCAACCTGTATATAGCTTTCAGCATTAATGGTGTCTTCACAGATGTGCAAGTTACCCATGCCATGGGCACTAACACACCCCCATACCATCAGAGATGCTGGCTTTTGAACTTTGCGCTGATAACAATCCAGACAGTCCTTTTTGCTCTTTGGCCTGGAGGACACGACGTCCATGATTTCCAAAAACAATTTGAAATGTGGACTCATCAGACCACAGAACACTTTTCCACTTTGTGTCAGTCCATCTCAGATGAGCTCGGGCCCAGTGAAGCCGGCGGTGTTTCTGGGTGTTGTTGATATATGGCTTTCGCTTTGCATGGCAGAGTTTTAACTTGCACTTGTAGATGGAGCGATGAACTGTGTTCACTGACAGTGGTTTTCTGAAGTGTTCCTGAGCTCATGTGGTAATATCCGTTATAGAATGATGTCGGTTTTTAATGCAGTGCCGCCTGAGGGATCGAAGGTCACGAGCATTCAATGTTGGTTTTCTGCCTTGCTGCTTACTTGCAGAGATTTCTCCAGATTCTCTGAATCTTTTGATGATATTATGGATTATAGATGATGAAATCCCTAAATTCCTTGCAATTGCACGTTGAGAAACGTTGTTCTTAAACTGTTGGACTATTTGCTCACGCAGTTGTTCACAAAGTTGTGAATCTCCCCATCCTTGCTTGTGAACGACTAGCCTTTCAGGGATGCTCCCTTTATACCCAGTCATGACACTCACCTGTTCACCCGTAGAATGTTTCAAACAGGTGTTTTTTGAGCATTCCCAACTGTCTTTTGTTGCCCCTGTCCCAACTTCTTTGGAACGTGTTGCAGGCATCAAATTCAAAAAGAGTGAATATTTGCAAAAAAATGTGTGGCTAATGACTCCGGCAGATCTGACTATGACAGCTTAGCTAAAAGGAGAGAACCAGAAGGACACACAGACACAGCAGCACTCTGAAACAGTTTGGCATCCCTCCGCTCCACCGTCCACATACTTGAGTGACCGCGTGCGAGCAGCGGGACAACAGCACCAGTGTCTCAGTTTACTATAATTCCCTGTGTCCATGGACCCCTGGAGCTGTTGCCTTTATCTAAGGGGGAACATTACATACCAAAAGCTAAACTGAACAAGTGAGTTTTCAGCCTAGTCTTAAAGATTGAGACTGTGTCTGAGTCCCGAACAGTTTCTGGAAGATCACTCCAGAGTTTGGGGGCTTTATAAGAAAAAGCTTTTCCCCCAGCTGAAACCTTCTGAATTCTGGGGACTATTAATAAGCCAGCACTCTGTGATCTGAGTGGTTGTGATGGCTCATAATGAGAAACAAAGTCTTGTAAGTACTCGGGAGCAAGACCATGTAGGGCTTTATAAGTCAATAAAAGGATTTTATAATACAGAATTTAATAGGCAGCCAATGAAGTGATGATAGCACTGGACTAATATAATAAAAATTTCTAGTTTTAGTGAGGACCCTGGCTGCAGTGTTTTGGACTAGTTGGAGTTTGTTTAAATTCCTGCTCGTGCATCCTGACAGTAGCGCGTTACAGTAGTCTAGCCTAGAAGTAATAAAAGCATGTACTAGTGTTTCTACATCACGCAGGGATAGGGCATTTCTTATCTTGGCAATGTTGCGAAGATGTAGAAAAGCTGTCCTAGTGATGCTGCCTATGTGTTGATCGAATGATAAATCTGAATCTATTATAATAAAGATTTTTTGCTGCTGAGCCTATTGTACTATTGAAAATAGTACAAACACAAAATGTCAAATTCCAAACTGAGGAGACCAATTGGAGTAGTTTTGAAAGTGTGGAATATTTTCCCATTCGTACCTTATATATATCTCAGCTGCTCAACATACTGCTTATTTGTCATTATTGAAATTTCATAATGAGCCAAATGTTTTTAGTGGGTGACAGACCTGGACTGTAGGCAGCCCAGTTTTGCATTAGTACCCTTTTACTTCAGAGCCATGGTATAGGATGTACAATGTGGTTTTGTAATGTCTTGCTGCAATAAGCAAAGCCTTTCCTGAAAAAGACATCATCTGGACGGCAGTAGATGTTGTTTCAAAACCAGTATATTTCATTCAGTGTTAATGGTGCCTTCACAGATGTGCATTTCCCCCATGCCATGTGGACTAATGCACCCCCCATACAATCACGAATGCCAGCTTTTGAACTGTGCACTGATAACAAGTCAAATGGTCCTTCTTTTGCCCGGAGGATGCGGTGTCCATGATTTTCAAAAAGAATTTCAAAGTTTGTTGGACCACAGGACTTTTTCCGCTTCCCCTCTGTCCATCTTAAATGAGCTTGGGCCCAGAGAAAGCAGCGGCATTTCTAGATCTTGTTTATGTATAGTTTCTTCTTTGCATGGTAGAGTTTTAACTTGTACTAGTGGATGCAACAATGAACTGTGTTCACAGACATTGGTGTTTCTGAGTCTATGCAGTGATTTCCAGTATAGAATCATGTCTGTTATTAATGTAGTGCTGCCTGAGGGCCCAAAGATAGCAGCTAGCCAATATTTTCGGCCTTGTCTCTTGCACACTGAATTTCTTATGTACTTTATATACTTTTTATACTTTTTATACTTTCTAAAACTATTGTTTTAAAATCTCTTTATTCAGGCCAATCTGACAATCAAGAGTGAGTCATTCTTGAAGTATAAGTTTGTACCTATTTATTTACAAAATGTATAATTAAAAAAAAAAAAAAAAGACTTTTTTGGGAAAAAAACATGGCCTTGACATTTTAGAAAGGTGTCTATTGCAAAAAGCATATTTTATAATCTCTTGGTTAATACACCAAAAGAATAAATAGCATAGTCAAGAAGTGAATAATTATAGTAATTAGTGGTGTAAATAAATATATTTCTAATCTCAAGGCAGAGCACATTCCTGTAACTAGCAGACAGTAACTGAATAATAATGTGGAAGAAATGAAAGTATTTTATTTTTCAGAGAAAATGCATAAGAAATACAGTATTTTACCTTTTTTATTACATCTCACAGCGTCATGCCAGCCAAACCCTTGCCATAATCGAGGAGTGTGTGAAGATGGCGAGGGCTTTGTTGGATATCTGTGCAAGTGTCCATCTGGCTTCAGTGGTGTCCACTGTCAACACAGTAAGATGCTACTTTAAATGTTATTTAAATATTTTAATGTACTAGAACTAATTAGTATTATCATAGATATGTTACATTTCATATTTTCCAAAAACAGTAGAGGCCAGAAGTGAATGATTTTGGCCTTTGGTTGTGAAAATATATCAATATTTTTTTAAGGAAAAACACATTTATTTTATTGCAAAGTCATGGAAAAACTGCTCATGGTTATGTATATCATCCTCTTACATGTTCTTATATTTATTGCAGGTCAGTGACTACTGAGAAAATGATGATGTTAGCTTGTTTTTATATGTTATGGCCTTTAATTGTATTATCTCACATTCTTTTACATTATGAATGATTCAGTAACATTATGATTATACAGCACAAGCTCAGTGACCTGAATTTGCATGGCTTCCAATTGACTTGTGGTCACATTCTATGATGCTGCCACAACTTCAAAATATATGAAACTGAAAGAGGCTGTAGAATTAACTAAATTATATCTCCAGAATTTCTTACTACTCCTAGTTAGGTATCAATGTATTTAGATCAGTTCAAGACTTATTCTGATTATTGCTTTAACAATTATTACACTACAGTAAATACATTGTGTTTATTGAATGTAATAATAAGCATACATAATAAACATACAATACATGTTTATATCTCCAAATATGTAAAGGGCATCTGACTGTTTCATCCAACAGATTTTACTAGAGTGGAGGGTAGAACCAGAGTGGAAAAAAACACAGATTCAGGGTGACAGCTAACAGCTCCTATTCCCGCACCACAACAATCCTCACACATTCATTTGACTTAGGCCTCACTGAAGGAAATCTTCCAACAAGGACGACATTGTAGTACAACTAAGGATTTTCCGAATGCACGGCAACACCTGAATGCAAGGAGTGCTATGAATCCATCATATAGCAGTAAAAGAACAAAAGAAAGTAATAAAGTTATTCAGCGGTTATGAATTTGCCAAAAGGCTTGGTGAACACTTAGACAGTGCTAGGGTTGTGTGTTGGCCCTTCTATACATCTATAAAGAATAAATTCACAAAGAACAGCTTGTAGCTTTTCTACATTTGACATATGACATAAAGGTGATGGAAATAATTGCAGACCATTTTTACCATTTTTAGTGGATTTTACGTTGTTAGAATAACCAAAGGGAGGCATAAGTGACATTTCAGCAATGTTACAGGAGGACCTAAACAAAAAATGACCATATTTTTGCCTGCATTTTTAAATTTGAAAAACTCACATTTTGCCACTAATGTTTCATTCCATTCTGAATATACAACACTGATGCAATTTATGACAATATGAACAAAGTTTTATATTAATAAGTAATAAGATTAACAACTAATCTATTGTGATGAAATAAAATAGCATATTAAAAAAATCCTTACATCAGATTAGTTCATTAAATCTTATTTATTTGGCTAAAATAGTAATTACATGAACCATTTGACCAGATGGGCGATTGAAAAGATATACAAATATCTTTGTAATAATAAAAAATATGACAGCAAATATTAACTGAATGATTAGTAACATTTAACAACTAATAATTAAAGATTAATAGCTTATTAATAACCTTTAGCCATATTACTAACTTGAAGTCTACAGCAAGGCGAGGGCAATTAATGAAGCGCTAAACTTGAGAGGGTTCTCTAACACTAATTTGTTTCTCAATATGCTTTATGTTTTACATTTCTAGTGGATTTTACTTTGTTTAGAGCAGGGGTAGGGAACCTTTTTCACACTGGAGGCCAGTGTATTATTTACATATCTGGTCATGGGCCACAGACTACAGTGAGACAAATATTAACAATGTGGAGAATCTGTCATAGTGATACAGATCTGTCCCTGGCCGAGTGTAACCAGCACTCCACCTCTCTTTACTATTGACATCTTTAGTCTGTTGCCACTTTCATTAATGGACTCTATTTAAACCCCAGTTTCACAGACTTTCAGCCTTGCACCTTCGCATGTGCTTGTCTTGTCACCTGTTCCTTGATTCTTGCTTGTTTTGCATATTTTATATTTTTGCATTGTTAGGTTCTGTTTCTATTTGGAAGTAAGCATTAGTATTGGCATCTTTCTTTGTATTGTGATGATTCTTGATATTTATCTTTACATTGGCATTCGCTTTGGCATTCTATTGTGCTTGGCCTTCTTCTGTTAGTCCTATTAATCTCACTGTTTGCTGTTATCTCATGTTAGCCTAGCCATTCTTAGTCTTAATTTGCACCTCTTGTGTATTGAGTAATTGTTCTTTATGTTATTGATTCTTTATTTTGACTTCCTCATTTTTTGTTTTTAAATCTTCTGCAATAGTATCCTTCCAGCCTGATATCCTTCCTTCTTATGATATGACAAGACATTAAATTAAACTTCTTTTATTATTTTTTATTATTATTATTATTATTACATTATTATACTACTAGCTCTGGAAGTGATTTTGATTTAATGTTGACTTAATTTATAAAGAATATTTAATTAATGCATAACCTATAGGCTTTTTTTCTGTTCTCAGATATTAATGAATGTGAGAACAAACCATGCAAAAATGGAGGCATTTGCACAGACCTGACAGCAAATTACTCCTGTGAATGTTCTGGGGAATACATGGGGAGAAAATGTCAGTACAGTAAGTGTTGTCCCCTTATCTATTTCAAGTCACACTCATTTTTAAGATGACTTTATTCATCCAAAAATGTCTTCATAGCACATCAAGTGGCAGAACTACACTATTTTTAAATTGATATATACTGTGCACAGTATATATCAGTGGATCCACCACTCTGGTTGCATCACTCACTCAGAATTCCCAATTGCACCTGGAAGCATCATTACAACCTGGATGCAAAAAAATGTGTACTGGGACCCTCACAAAGTGGGTTTCCATAAATAATCAACCAGCTGCACACATGTGGCTAATATCACTAGGCGCAATGCCAAATGTTGACTGGAGAGGTATGAAGCACACTAGACTTTGGAGTAATGGTTCTCTTGAGTGATAAACCAAGGTTCATTATCTGTCTGATTGACATAACTGGGTTTGGCAGATGCCATGGCAATGCTACCTACCAGAATGTGCAGTGCCAGCAGTAAAATTTGGTGCTGGAAAAATAATGGTCTATGGCTGTTTTTCAGAGTTTCGGCAAGGCCCCTTAGGTCCAGTGTAGGGTAATGTTAATTTTACATTTTGTACAAAGACATTTTAGACAATTATATGCCTTCAGCTTTGTGGCAACAGTTTGAGGAAGGCCATTTCTTGTTCAACATCACTGTACCTGTGTGCAAAGAGCAAGGTCAATGAGGACATGGTTAGACAAATTTGGTGTAAAAGACCTATGGCCTGCATAAAGTCCTGACCTCACAAATGCTCTTTTGAATGACTGGCAACTGATTCCTACAGGCACTGTAAAATCTTGTGGAAATCCTTTCCAGAAGAGGAGGTTATTATAGCTGCAAGGGGGCTTCTCCATATGAAAGCAATGTTATGTTACAAATTTATCTTAAAATAACAGCTTCAACATCTTTTCAGTGGTACACTTATTAACAATAGATAGAATGACGTCTCTGTCAATGCCAGTTCGGGACCGAGAATGCTTGCATAGTGGTATGTAACTGTCATGTCATAAAGTGAAACCAATCACCCCATCCAGGCTATATTTTTTAAACAAATTATTTTATTAGTAGTCATACATATCATTTATGTCTAGCAAATATTCTATTTCAAGTTTTCAAAGAAGACTTCTGAAGCTGAGTTCAGTTGGAGAAAAAAGGCTTCAGTGCACTCAGCCTTGGTATTACTCTCTAGACCCAAATGCAAATACAATGTTTTATACACTTTTCAGAGATGAGGTAATCCCCTGTCTTTCTCTTGATGTGTCATAACCTGTCTTGCCCATCATTAAACCAAAGATTTATCGCTTTTTTGGACCCAATTAAATTCAACCCATTAAAAAGGTCTAGTTGTCTCTTTTATATTTAATCACTAAAAAGACAAGCTGCATCTCTGGTACCCAGCACAGGCCTTGATGCTTATCAGACACCTGTGTATATACTGGCCTCCTTATTGCTTAAGGTTCAGAGGGTTCACTTGAAGGCTTCTGCTGCTTAGGAACGTTCTGGTATTTTCCAACATACATACAAAGTCTCAAGGGCTTTGCTGTCTTATGTATACTTTCCAATGTCCTATGTACATATCTTTTATTAATGCTGTTCTCTTGAATCATCATGTTTGATTATTATGTGACAAATTTTCATTTTATTCCATCACAACTTTGGAGGAGTGGGCATGAGACCTTTTGTGAGAACTGCATAACGCTTTATGGCACCACACATCAACTATGGGTCTCTTCATCCAATAATTAGAAGTAGCTCAGTATTCCCAGTATAGATGTCATGGTAGAGGCTGCAGAGACACCAAAAGAAGACAACATTACCTGAGGATGAGGAAAAAAGAGATTGAGCAAGAGAACTTACAAGTAAACATGACTGGCATTTAATTGTTGGAAAGAGCTAAAGAGATAAAGGGATGCAAGACAGCTTTACAGCTAATGGGAAAACAACAAAAATCCAACAGCAGAGTGAACTTTCCTGTCAATGTAATTTATGAAAAACTGTGACGTCGACTGTAACCTTATCTGTGTCATCCCTGTCTTACAGATTTTTGTGTAGTTTTTCCAGATACAAAGTCATCATACCTCAGTCCAGTTTCAAGCTGTGCCAATCTTATGCCAAATGAGCCTTGAAATTTGCAACCTCTGGAAATAAAATCCTTTAAAATCACCTTGTGATTTTGATCTTGTGAGTTCTTCTCTTCATGGTTCTTCTCTTCTTATGTTATTTGCCAGTGTTGTGCCGAATTCCATCTCTGACAGAAACCAACTGCCCTTTGCTTGCACACTACAGATTATACTCATGAATTTAGTTGTTTACACATAGAAATATAGAAATTGCTAGTGTAATCTGCAGCGTTCATATACTTCTGTTGTATGTGTGCATGTGAAAGGAACTTGGATTCTGTATCCTTCAGCTCATCAACAAATGTGCATGTACATAAGGTGGATTCACAGTGTGACTTGTATTTACAACAGTGGTGTAAATGTGAACTATACTTTGAAACTTCAGGGGGAGCCCAAAAGCAAAAAATACCAATTCTCAAATAGTGCTGCTTTAATTCCCATTGGATGTCTAAAAAGCTCTTAGAGGTATAGTCCGGTGTCCAAGTACTTTTGGCAATATAGTGAATCTTGCAAAAAAGAATGTTTGTATGTAGCCTTAAATTAATTTATGAATTATAATACAAAGCACAACAGTATAAGCATATTGATAGCAGATTTATCAGTAGGAGCAGGTATACACTTGATCATGATCTCATGATGACTGTTCTCGGAATAGATTGCAACTGTTGTGGCATAGAAACTTTTTATTGAACAATACAATAAAACTGAATGACTTATTCAATGGGTACTTACAGCCTTACTGCCTTAAACACTCAGTCCCAAACAAACAGCTGTTTGAAGAGCTTGCAGAGCTGCAAGTGCTCAATTGAGACTTGTAACTCTATTACATGTTTTTCTGGGAAACATGGGATTTTTGATGACTCAGTTAAAGTTGAATGCATTATGTGACAATTAATGTCATGCTCTTTCTGTTAAGGCTGTTTTTTTCTCTTAGGTGTCTATATAAAGTTGCAAACTCTGATGAAAACTGTGATCATGCTGTCTAAACACAGTAGCAGGAGCTCACTAAGAGCTAGCTTGAATAGCCTGAAATTCTTATTCGAATCTCCTTTGGAAAAGTCGGTGCGATCAACTGGGGGAGACAGCTCAAGCACTCAGTTTTTACTCTCTCCAGAACGCAGGAGAGTAGATACCCTCTCCGCAGATGCAAGAACTGATGATGGAACTGAAACAAAGGAAGACATTTTAGAATTTGAAAGTGAAGATAGTGTCTCTGTGAATGAAAGCAAGGATGCAATATCCATTGATGAGACCAAAGATTCTGTGTCGAAGGGTTCAAGTTTCCCTGACACCTTTGAAGGCAAGCCAGCCAAAGACTGCATTTCAGAAGCAGATACTGTGTCAGTGGCAGGGACATGTGAGAGCAAACATGAAGATGGCATTATCTCACCACTTGAGACCAAGGATTTCTGTCTTTGTGGTACTTGAAATCAATCAATTTTAACACACCAGGCAAATTCCTTGATTTTTTTTATTTATTGAGCAATATTGAGTGGCTGTGTCATCTTAGTTTGTCTGTGTCTTCTCAGGGTGTTCTGGACCTTTAGGAATGGAAGGTGGAATCATCTCTAACCAGCAAATAACAGGCTCCTCCACTCACCGTGCCCTATTTGGCCTGCAGAAATGGTATCCTTACTTTGCTCGGCTCAACAAAAAAGGTCTTGTTAATGCCTGGACTGCTGCAGAGAATGATCGCTGGCCATGGCTTCAGGTAATCTGTCTGCGACCTAAGCATACTGGAGAATTAGTGGGGTTTTTTTTTTCATATCATGGGAAGATGGTTGGTGTCTAAACTGAGGTAAGCTTGATGATTACAAGTAATATTCAGTGACAGTTTTTCAGTCCCATAGCAAAGCTTTACAGATGTATATAAAAGCATATAAAAATACAATTTCTGGTAATCATTTGAATATCCCATTAAATTGTGGATAACAGATAAAAGTTCATATTTGAGTCTAAAATTTGCAATCTACCTCCAACTTAGAAACACTTTATTACCAAGAGACAGTACATTTTGTATTTTTTGACAGATTAATAAGTGAATTCAACTGAATAATTTGTTTATTTTTTTTTTTTTTTTCAGTTTTTGACATAATTTAAAGATGCTTGTTGTCCTTTACACCGTTAATTTCATGATGATTGGATCACAAGAATTGACTTGGAAAAAATCTGTTTCCATTGACTTAGATAAGAAGTAAAGTATGTCTTTTCCTCCTATAAAGTTATCAGTTTGAGAGATACGAGGTTTTGTTCCAACAGCAGTGGGAGTTTTTAAACACCTCTCACTGTGCACTCTCCTATTAGACACACCTACCTTGTTGGTCCATCTTCTGGATATAAAGTCAAAGATAAAAGTCCATCTGTTGTCGCACAGTTTGTGTTAGTTATCCTGTAGTCCATTACCAGCACTGACAAAATGCTGCCCCCAGTATGCTGCTGGTTGTGTATTTTTGGTGGACTGTTCTCAGTACAGCAGTAACACTGAGGTGCTTAAAAACAGTAGAACAGTACCAACCCTTAAAGAACATCATATCATATATAAGAAATTTAGACTGGACAAATGTAGTTGTATTTTGACACCAAACCCAAACAGTTTTCCAGCAGTAAAAGTGATTTTTGGCTAAATGCAACTTTAGAATAATTAAATACGTGCATAGACAATTGTTGGATGTTTGTTCTCACTGATGTCCCCTCCCTCATTCAAGAGAATACATGACTGCTTTCTGAATTCTAAAAGAAGTCACTGTATTTGTTTGAAAATTTAACCATAGATAATTCTATCTAATTCATTTAGGTTCCTGTAATCTTTTTCAAAGACAGAGTTGTGTTGTAAATTAAATAAATTAAAGCTTTGCATAACTCAAATTTGATGATAAATGTATTAAAGCATTCATGAACTACCTCATTATAAGAGTGCCTCTGAGAACAGTGTACCCAGCAATGTTCTGAGAAAACGTAATGACTTAAGTGATATAGTCACACCACTGCCAGCTTTGCACATACTACAGCAGTGCTCCTGTGCTTGCTCACCCTGAGTGTTGCTGCAGCTTAATTCAATTTTAGAAACAAAGAAAACTGACATGTGGCATGCTTGCAGGTAGCCAGAGACCACAGTCTCTTGTTTGTTTTCTTTCATGTTTTACACCAAATCAGCTTTAAGATATTAAAGTAGCTAATATAAGCATTGTTGTGACTTTCAAAAACATCAACGCTTCTCAGCCACTTCCTACTGAGTACCCAGACATGGGCATTTCTATGACACATACACTATAAGTGCTTCCTAATTATTAGATCCTTAACAGTTTTTCCTCAGTTCTAATGAGACAGTGCTCATTGATCCTATCCTGTCCCATCACAGATAAATCTACAGAGACGGATGAGAGTGACTGGACTGATAACACAGGGTGCAAAACATATTGGGAGTCCTGAATATGTGAAGTCATACAAAGTGGCCTACAGTGACGACGGAAAAACCTGGAGCATGCATAAAGTCAAGGATACTGATGAAGACATGGTATACCTGAATGCTGCACTTGTCCTATATGATCCGAGATAGCCTGAGGAACATTTTTAAATTTAAAGGAACATTAAATTAGGTGTGCTAAAGTACTTCACCTTTCTTTTTTCCAAGACTACACACACACACACACACACACACACACACACACACACACACACTCACACATACATACATACGTATATATATACACACACACAGTTTATTTATATATAGTCTTGGAATATACATACATAAATACATGTACACACACACACACACACATACATACATATATATATATATATATATATATATATATATATATATATATATATATATATGTGTGTGTGTGTGTGTGTGTGTGTGTGTGTGTGTGTGTGTGTGTGTGTGTGTACATGTATTTATGTATGTATATTCCAAGACTATATATAAATAAACTGTGAAAGAAAAAGAACTGAACCACTCATTTGTATTTTTCATTCAAAAGAATAAAATAGTACCAGAGCCATCTTTATAGTGTTTTTTTACTGGATAATTAAAGAAAATTATCGGTTATGTACATATTAAGTAAATAATCAAAATATTACTGAGTTTGTGAGACTTCATTTAATTTTTCCATGGTACTTTCTCTAGATTTTCACTGGCAACAGTGATAACAACACACCTTATGCAAATTCCTTCAGCCCACCAATTGAAGCACAGTATATTTGCATTTATCCACAAGTCTGCAGAAAGCACTGCACTCTGCGTATGGAACTACTCGGCTGTGAGCTCACAGGTCTGATTTCCTCAGCAATAAGCAGTAAATTATCCAAGGTCACACTGTGTAGTGAATATATTGTTTTGTTTTTTTGTTTGTTTTGTTTTTTTTTAGTTTGTTTAGTTTGCTTGTTTTAATTGGATGTATATATTGTTATTAATAGTATTCTAGCTCTTCAGTATCTAATATTGTATTGTTTATTCGATCAGAATCTGCATATATCCCTTTGAAAAGCTACTATTAATAAAGTTCTCTTTTTTGGCTTGTCACAGGATGCTCTGAGCCAATGGGAATGAAGACAGGACACATCCAGGATTATCAAATCAGCTCTTCCAGTGTTTTCCAGACCCTTAACATGGGCATGTTCTTGTGGAAGCCAAGCAAGGCCAGGCTAGATAAGCAGGGCAAGGTCAATGCATGGACATCTGCCCATAATGACCAGTCACAGTGGCTACAGGTAAATACACAAACCACACAGAGTAATCATGCCTCCAGCCTGCCATTAGTTACATGCACGTAATAGCAAAACGAAATTCTTAGTTGGTATATGAAACTGAATTAAACTAAAATGTGACCATTGTATTATATTTTATGGTCCAATTATAGTCCTGATAATGGATGATCGTATATATATCAGCCTCTACTTCCTTTTTAACACTTCTTTTCATTAGGGTCTTACTGAGACTTACTCTGTCTTAGTCTTACTCTGTTTTAAATTCATATTTTCGTTTGTCTGTCTCTCAAATTTTAGGACACAAAAAGAGGTATTTTTATTTTGTTTTGATGTCATGTCCCATACTGGCTTGGTACATATGGATGTGTATTAAACAACAACTACTGATGAGCTAGCATAGATGTGTGTTTGAGATACTTTGAAGAGTGCTTAAATATTTGATATATTGTCATTTAAATCACATTAAAAGTTGTAAAAAGGAATGCATGTTCAAATGAAGATGGCTGAAAGATATCTTGAAAAGGTTGTGTAGCCAGCTCTTTTCTCTGACGCACCTAGACGACGTGTGACAACTTTGCACATGCCACTCAGCAAACTAAGAATATAAGCAGCACATTGTTGCAGCTGAGATTGCTTGGTTTGAAATACTTAGCTGAACAGCCAAATTTACTTTGAAATGCTATAATCCCCCTACTATGATTGTCAAACATACACAAGCAATTTACAAGAATTCAGACATCTGTAGAGTGATCTGCATTTAGCAGATGAGAGCCTGAAGGTAACTTCAACAAAGTCAGTAGTAGATTAGTTTAGGCAAACAATACCTTTTGGTATTTGGTATACCTTGTTTGGTATCTGTAGAAGTGTGATTGATTTATGCTGTTTCCTTTAACACTGACCTTTGTATGTTTGAACATGTAGTTATACTATATACAACAAATGATAAAACATGCACATTCTATGTGTTTTTAAGTGTCAATAATCAAATGTGCTTTGTAAGGTAATGATATGCATTATCACTAGGTGGATCTCCTGCTTCCCACCAAAGTCACTGGAATCATCACCCAAGGAGCGAAAGATTTTGGCCATGTGCAATTTGTGGGTTCATATAAGCTGGCATACAGTAATGATGGTGAAAAGTGGCATATATACCAGGATGAAAAACAAAAAAAGGATAAGGTAAGATTTGTTTGCCACCATAACAGGATTGCTCATTTTTGTGTTTCCCCTATTGCAGTTGTCATTAATAGATTGCTAATCATATAGTGAGTTGAAATAGGTGTGCAAAAACTGTAAAACAGAAAAATGGACACTACAGGTAGAGTATTGTTAAGGTGCTATAATTTAAGAGACTAAAGTTTAGGAGTTTATACTGCAGCATTCTGAATAAAATGCAAAAGATCATTATGGTATTGATGGTCAGTTTTGTAACACTCAGTGATTCCTGGTTAACATGCTTTTGGGAAAGTAAACATACCATTTAGATTGCTGAAGGCTATAATCAGCCACTGAAATAGAAATCAAATTTAAATGCATTTAAAGACCGCTATGTTATTTTTATTTTTTAATTTGATAAATTGTATATTGTGGTACTTCTTTGTACACACAGCATTTATTGATAATTCAGCTACTGAATTTTAAGATCATGCTTCATAGCATATCTGAACAAAAGTGATGGACAGAGAGGAGGAAGGAAAAAATCTGAAATCTATCTGGTACTTTATTAAATGAGAATGTAGAACAAGTATACCAAACATACCTCCCCACAACTAACACTATCACATACAAAAGGCCATTAATGTCATGGTTGGGGAATGCAGTTTTTGCGGGGATGTAATCTGAGAGTCAAAGACAGACACAGAAAGAAACATAAATCTACTCACATGACACATTTCTCTTTTTAACCTTGATCATTTAAGTAATAAATTCAATTCAACAATTAAAGTACTACTTTTGTAGTCATGAGTGTACAAGTATTTAAACACTCTTTTTCACGTAATTATATGTTTACCCATAACAATAGAAATGTGACTAATAATCCTCAGGATATAATTTGCTATTTTGTGGTGCACATTTGGATAACTCTAATATTCCTGTTACTGATTCTGTCTGTTGTGTTGTTGACAGATCTTCCAAGGTAATTTTGACAATGAAACACACAGAAAGAATGTTATAGATCCTCCAATCTACGCTCGGTTTGTTCGAATCGTTCCATGGTCCTGGTATGGACGCATCACCATGAGAGCAGAATTGCTGGGGTGCCGAGAGGAGGAATAAAACAGATAAAATCATTCCCTCCATTAATGACTGTAAAAAACAAAACAGAATAAAACATTATTTTTAGAATTAAATCATTTTTCATCAGTATATCAATTACATGTGTAACAACTGCAGAAAAGCATAACCTTCTCCATTTAAATTCAAACAATTCCATGTATAATAGGAAATCTTAGCTCAATCATGCAAAATCACAACCAGTGTGGAAGAGCAAAGGCCAATATATTTATCTTATTTTGTGAAAGAAGCCTGACACTTTGAAAGATTATTTTCTGTACATTGTTAAGCACCACCATGCTGTTGCTACTTGCACCCGTTTGAGAATAAAGAAAAGAAAAAAACACTTCTGGTGCTTAGATATGTTTCTGCCCTGAATAATGTTTTTTTTTTCTGCAAAACACCTTCCTTACTGTTTTCCCTACTGAAATAATTTTGAAGATCACTGTAGATGAAAAAGACATAAATAAAAACAGAAGCAATTTTAAGGAGGTAATTTTGTAAAACTCATTGGTACTTGTTTATAGTTTCAGCAACACTGCTTTCAGGGCATTCAGCCAGATATATGTAAGTAGCTCAGGTCTATGATTAGCTGATAAATTAGAGCATAGCATAAACTGTTATTTTAATTTTAATGCATAGAAAGACTGTTATATCATTTTTATTGATAAGACTTGATATTTGTGTAAATAGTCATGAATCACATTTATTAAAGTTCTACTTCATGTGATAATTCAACTACTGAATTCTGTGGTCCACTTACCATAAAGGTGCACTTTGTAGTTGTACAGTTTTAAATTGTAATCCACATCTCTACATAATTTGTATAATCCACATCTCTACATAATTTGTATAATCCACATCTCTACATAATTTGTTAGTCTTTGAATCTATTTGTTTATCTGCATCTCTCCATAACTCAATAATTTGTTATCTCCCTTCACCTTCTTTTTCAATAATCAGGCCCCCTACAGAGCAGCGGTGAGCAGATATTATTTGGATCATTCCCAGCACTGTAGTCACACTGATGTGGTAGTGTGCTGCACAGAGTACTAATGGCCTGAGAATAGTCTGGCAAAAACAAAAATATCCAGCCACCAGTGTCCTGTGGTCAGAAACATACCACTGATTAAGGATTAGAGGATGACTAACACAAACTCCAGTAAGTGTATACAGTGTTTAAAACTACTGTGTCTGATCCATATGTAGCTGTGCATCACATCTTAGCCAACCATTACTATGTCAGTGTCACACAGTGCTGAGACTGATCCACCACTTACATAATATTTCCCCAAAGTAGTCCTGCAGAGGTCCTGAGCACTGATGAAGGGAAAAAAAGAGTAACAAATTATACACATAAATAGATGGACTAAACTTTATAATTGTCGAAGTGCAAAGTACATCTCGTTGTAAGGGGCCTTGATAAATAAAACTTGACAGTGAGTATAGATACAAGGTAGATCTAACTAGTGACCAGTGTATGTATATTTAATTTCTATTTTAATTATTACATTGCTTTATAGATGTAATACAACCTTTTATTGTCATTGTCATCTTGTTTATAGTAAAGAACAATACTTTTTCAGTTTTACTAGTGTATTTCAATTATGTATAAAGAAAAGCAAGTTTTCCATCATGTAACCCACACTCTAAACCAAGGATGGCTCATGCATCAGTTACACGTGATATGATTTTAGTGAGGATTGTATTGTATAGTTTAACTGTAATTGATTGCATGGGTAAATACAAATAATGTGAAATTATTTTTGCTGAGTTAAAGACTACCTACCACCACCTTAACAGCACATAACTGAACCTAGATGAAAAATGTAATAAATTTTTTTCAGTTGAACACTGACACAATACACTGAACAGTGTTGTTGATCCAGTTCTGATATGATAATCCAGTTGGATATGCTAACTAGCCAGTTAGTTGACAAACTATATTTAGCTAATTTTGCTTGTATTTTTAGGATCATTAGTCTGTCATTTAAAAACAGCATTTGTTAGTAGTTCAGCTCAATTCAGTCCAGCAAGCACTGTTACTTTGACAAAAAACATAGAAAACATGATTAGATGAGATCATGTTAACTGGACCCCTGTTGCTAGCTTTCATTCAATATTAGCACTGCAGTGATCGAAGAACATTACAAGATGATCAGACCATTATTTAAACCACATTTTATGGTTACTGTCTTTGTAGTTTTACCTACTTCTACAAGGTTACAGCTGTGCTGTCAAGCAGACCTCAGTGTTTCATTTAAGAGGTCATTTAAGTGCATGATTCTGTTGCAGAAAACATTCTTCACAGCCCAAAAAGACGACTGAGAATAAGAACTTTGTACTCTGACGACATTTGCTTCTTTTGGCCTAGTCCTCCCAAATGATTTGCTTCATGTAATGGGAGTGCTGGGCAATGAATAACAACTTTGTATCATTCATCTGACTATAGTGTTTGAACACAGCTGATTGTATGTAGATAATGAGGCTATTTACAGTTTTTGCAGAGTTCATAATGAAACCCATCAAATAAACAGTCTGTTGGTTCTCCCTTTGACTTGACTCCTTTCAAAGTTTCTTACACCGTTACATTGATGTAATGTATCTCTACAAAGTCGTACTGTTAAGAAAAGTCATACTTTACATATTTCTGGGACATTTGTTGGGTGCGGAAATAAGTATACAAAAACAGTCACAGAAGTTGCTTTTTGTATTTTAAATCAGCTCGAAGTCTTTTTAGAAATTACATCTGTGAGAAATTAGCTAAACATTTCAATTAGGTATTAAAGTGACATTTTTGTTAAATGTACTTTTATCTTTGCGCTCTAGTTACAAGTAATTGTGTAATATTAGAAAATAAACACAGTATACATTGTGGACAAGCCAGCAGTGCCACTCTCTGGTGGTATTGAGTATCATGCATAAGGTAGTGAACCGTGAACATAAGTGACACCTGGTGGAATGTTGTGAACATTGTCTTTTTAAAAATGTGATTATTTTTCTGGACAGAAAAGACCAAATAGGTCTCTCAAGGTATACAAAAACTAATCTGCTATTCTCTGTTGTCGTACTGCTAAATGATTGTATCAATGCCATACTTAGTCACATACAACTTCTAAAAGTAATTAAAAGCTTAAAATAATAAAAAAAGTGAATTACATAGAAATGGTCATTATCTGTTTCAATGCATCCTCCTTATTCCAGCCAACAAAGAGGAGAAAGAATTTAGCACAAAAAATGGAGCCAAGAAGTAATGGAAGCTTGTCTTGTTTAAACAGTAAGTAACATCATGCATCATGCATCTTACTGATATCTGTGTGACAGAATCTTCTGTAAAGTGTAATTTATGCTCCACAGATTTTTGTGACATATGGGCTAAAGGTTTTCAGAAGTGATAAAGACAAAGAACAGTTCTAGAGAATTTTGTTTTACACTTTTACCAAATACACTATTAGCCATCATAAATGCTCTCAAGAAGGTAGTTGGAAATAAGATCTTACATATATATTTTTGAATATGGAATTCATACTGTCCAGTTGACTTTTGTTATTGGACAATTAGATGATTGACAATAGAATAAATTAGATATGTAGTCCTTAGTGTCTTGTTTTACACTAACTTCTTGGAAGCATTTATGACTGCAGGCAGTGTTTTTCAGTTGCTTTGAAACCCCTATGGAATGCTGTTTCACAGCACACGTTTCTCCAACCTTAACTCAACAGGGAACTCAGGATAAATGACCCATTCACGATATTCAGGAGACTGTTGATTTTTTAGGCGTGTGCCAGTTCAGACATTTGACTGCGCGCTCAGTGCAGTTTGTGTGTATGTTGCACAAGGCGTACCAACGGAAACTGCTGACTCCAACAACCAGTTAACATTCTCATCAGCTGGATGAGCTGCATCAAAATCAAAAGATGCACAGCAATATTCTAGCTTCCTGGTGAAAGGCCCTGGAATTGGTGTTGACTAATCAAGAATTGGTTCCATGGTGATTCCATGGCTGTGGTGCCATATAACCTTTGCAACTAACATAGTATTATTATTACTAATAGTAGTAGGGGTAATATTGTAATGTTCAAAATCCTTTTTCAAAATTGAATCTAAGAAAATATACAGTGAACCATTAAAGAACGAGTTGACTCATTTCAGGCAAAACTCTAACATTTAACTCTAACAACAGTTCAGTTTTTGAGCACAGATCTTTGAAACAAAATGTTTCAACACAAATGTTTTTAACTGCCATCTACGGACATAAGGACATTAAGAACATTCAGTCAATATCCCCATATCATTTAAATTGAAGAAAAAACAGAAGAACAAATGTTTTCATGATCTTTAGGAAATTTGAATGCTGTAATGTCTTGCAGAAACTGTCACTGTTGGAATAGTTCTGATATAAGGGTGAATATGTTCAAGCCGAGTTACAAGCCTAGTATTTCACTCTCTACACTGCATAGAAACATCAAAAGATGCACAGACCATGTCTGTGCATAAAGGGCAAAGTCGAAGACCTCAACTAAATGCCCTTGACCCTCAGCCCATCAAGATGGCAATGCATTAAAACTGACATACTTCTGTGATGCATATGACCACATGGGCTCAGGAACAATTTAACAAGCCATTGTCAATAAATACCATCTGTCACTGCATCCAAAAATGCAAGTTAAGACTGTACTATGTACAGCAGAAACCACATGTAATCAGCGTCCAGCTTACCCAAAATGGGCTCGTGCACAATGTAAAAGTGCATTGTGGTCTGACAAGTGAACACTTCAGGCCAAAGAAGAAAAGAACTATGTAGATTGTTGCTAGCGTAAAGTTAAAAACCCAGGGTCTGTATTGGTATAGGATGATGTAAGTCGGTAATTTGCACATTTTTGGCACATTTTGGAACAACAAATGCTGCCTTCTAGATTACATCTCTTTATTAGTTCAACATGACTGTGCTAAGCCACATTCTGCACGTTACAACAGCATGGCTGCATAATCACAGAGTGCAGGTTCTGGACCAGCCTGCATGCAGTCCAGAACGGTCCCCAAAAGAAGATTGTGCAAAAAACAACAATGAACCTATACAGTTGAAACGAGTGGAAGTGGAGACTTGTATAACAGAAGAATGGCAAAAAAATCTGCTTATAAAACTGGATCAGTCTGGGTATTCAGTCCCTAAATCTAAAAATGTATCTCCTGTCATTGCCCCTTACCCTGCCAGTATCCCAGGATGTGTTCTGCAATACTTGATAAAGTACATTTGTTTTTTTGAGATGGTAAGAATAGCAGTAGTGTAAATTTCTCTCATGAGTACATGTGTAACACCTGAACAGTGAGTGATCACTGTATTGTGTCTTCTGATCAGTCTTCTTTTGGAGGTCATAACTTAGTGTGTCTCATTTGACCTAATTTTCCATTTATTTTGCTAAAATATGATTATTGTTATTTAAAATGTTTAAGTGTCTGTGACAATTTATTGGCTTTTGGGACATTTCTTTCACATCACTATTTGAAATAAGTTTGAAACTGCTTTCTTTCGGAACTTAGCATTTCTTGTTCTTGCACTCCAGCAGGGAAAAGAGGGAGACAAGCACTAGCTGTAGAGACCTGTGCAGTGAAGTACATAGCAGTTAAGCTTTCTAAAATGAATAAAACATTGTTGTCAATGTACAGTGCCTGCTTTCTAATAACAGTATCTGTGGACCCAGTGCCTGTAAGCAACATGACCACAGAAGTAATCATTTAGCACAGAAGTGTGTTTTTCTTTTTTGTTTTTTTCTTTTTTTTGCCAGGAACTCAGCTTGCTCAGGCCTCCAAAAAGGTGTCTTTGTGCAGCCTGATTGTAAACAGTACTGACTCTCATACACATGCTCTGAAACAGCACATGTTGCATTCAGGACTGGTGGCACAAGAACATGAAGTGTTCCCCTCTTTGCACACTTTTTTTTTCTTGTGGATGGAGAGCTCTCTTGGGAACAGACATGAGGTTAAGAGTAGATTTTAGAGGCTGTTTATTCACTCCACCCTTCTTTGAGATTTTACTCACAGCATTGGCCAGCTAGCAGCACATATCCTTATTTTTTTGAGGACAAGTGTTTGATCAAAAAGATTACAGGGCATTCATATGGTCAAAGCAGAATTCCACTAATTTATTTTTTTTTAACTCCAAAAATCAGTAATTGAGATGTAAATAAAGTCATACAGAGTGGTTTGATGTGAAATTATGCACTGTAGAGCAACTTTCCGACTTGGATTTCTTTACAAGCCTACATGTGTCTTCTGAGTTTTTAATATGTAATTTTGATAATGATAAAATGTTAGAAATCTTTAGGTCTAATTTAAGTTGAGTGATACTTTTTTAATCCCACAACTGGGGAAATTCCATCTCTGCATTTAACCCATCCATGAAGTGAAACACCACATACGCACTAGTGAGCATACACACACTAGGAGGCAGTGAGCACACTTGCCCAGAGCGGTGCGCAGCCCAATCCACGGCACGCGGGGAGCAATTGGGGGTTAGGTGTCTTGCTCAAGGACACCTTAGTCATGGACTGTCGGTGCTGGGGATCAAACTGGTGACCACAGGGCCGGTTCCATAACCTCCAGCCCACGACTGCCCCCAAAATGGGTCTTATTTTGCCTTACATGACCATGCATTCACCCATCCAGCATGAATGGCTTTTAAAAATACATCTGGCCAAATCTTTATCTCAAAACTAAGGTGGAACATGGTCTTAGACATGAGGCAATGTATTGTAACCATTTTGTGCAATAACTTTCTGTTAGGTAGCTTTGAAAAGCTTTAACTGCTTTGGATGTTTGGTTCTTATTACTATCATTGTGAAAAACCTTCTGGAATTTCTCTGGAATGGTGAATTTCACATCAAACCAGTTTTAATTTTTTGTTTATATCATAACAGTTTAGTTTTGCAGGCTTTAAAAAAATATATGAATATACAAATAATGAATGAGGAAAGCTTACCACCTACACTATGAAGATGCACATTATTGAATTAAGAATAATATTTTATTAATAATAGTTTTTCAGATAAAACTTTGTGACATTGTGACATTGATCAGATATGTGAGAGGTCTTCTTTTACCTTCTTTTTGACTAAAAATATGATAAGCTGTGGTATTATGCATGGTTCTCTAACACATTCAATAAACACCTAAACGAACCTCACAGTGAACAAGTTAACTATTATTAGGACAGGGCTTTGGACATTGGAACACATATCAGACCAAGAGAAAAGATAATGAGAAGCAGTATACTAGCATTATCATACATTCTGAGTAATGTGGTTAAATATAATGTCTTGATGTTATTATATTTATATAAATTTGAAAAGAAGAATGCTAAATTATTAATCATCTTTATGTTTGTGTCTACACTGTCTCACTGTCCTGAGATCTGTTTTTCTGCATAGCCTGTTTGCCCCCTTTTATGCAATTTCCCTCAGGGATCAATAAAGGATTCTGATTCTGATTCTGATTACCCTGTTCTTCAATGGTCAGGAGCCCCACTGTCCACCCTATTATACAAGCCTACCCTGTTGGTCCACCCTGTCTATAATCAGAGATGATAGCTCATTTGTTGTTAGTTTGCCACAGGATATTTTTGGTTAGTGGACTGTTATCATTCCAGCAGTGACAGTGAGGTTTGTGAAAATTTGAGCAGCACTGCTGTGTCTGATCCACTCAGACCAGTGAACACACACAACTGGGATGGCCCTTTACTTCACTGGCCCAGAGAACGCAACATTTTCCATAAGCGATCTGAAAGGTTAGATGTTTCCACTGTGCATGAGTCCATTTTAGATGATTTTGAGCACAGATAAAGCGACAGCGTTTCTGTGTAATGTTGACATGTGGCTTCCACTGTGCATAGTACAGTCTTAACTTGTATTTGTGGATGCAGTGACAGTGTTTACAGTGGTTTGTCAAAGTACTCCTGAACCCATCTGGTGATGCTTTTTATGCAGATATTTCTGGATTCCCTGAATCCTTTGATAACATTATGCATTATAGAGTGTAAATATATATCTAAATTCCTTGCAAGTGCTAATCTTAAACAGTTGGACTACAACTTTGTTTCCAAAAAGGTTGAGATGCTGTGCAAAATGCAAATAAAAACAGAATGCAAAAATATGCAAATAATATGTTCTATTAAACATTAATATACGTACATTTTGAATTTGACACCAGCAACACATTTCAACGAAAGACTAGTAAAGCTGTGTAAAAAAAAAAAAAAAAAAATTTTTTGCTCCTGGGTGGTTAATCGTTGTTTCAAACTATCCTTTTTTGGCTGGAACATGATAAATACTCGCCAAACAGTGGAACATTTCACAAATCTGTCATGGGAGAGGGGAAGAGGGTTTCTGGTGAGCTGTTTTTATCAGCTGGAAAGCACGGCCTCAGTTTTTGTAAAAGTCATAATTTAAGAAAGAAAATATTCATGTTAGCTGTCTGGAGATGAGCTCTCAGCTATCCTGTTACAAATGTTAAACGAGAGGCCAACAACAGTGCTAAACTGTTTAGTTTCTCAACAATGTCAACTTAGTATGAACAGCAAACATTAGCTGGCTCGGTAGTTACGTCAGTGATGGATCACACCGTCTTACATCTTCTTCTTCTTTCGGCTGCTCCCTTTAGGGGTCGCCACAGCGGATCATCTGCCGCCATCTTGCCCTATCCATTGCCTACTCTACTTTCACACCAACCATCTCCATATCCACCTTCACTACATCCATAAACCTTCTCTGAGGTCTACCTCTTCTCCTTCTACCCGGCAGCTCCATCTCCAACATTCTTTGCCCAATATATCCACTATTCCTCCTCAACACATGTCCAAACCATCTCAACCTGGCCTCTCTGGTTTTATCTCCAAACTGCTCCACCTTCACTGTCCCTCTGATCTGCTCATTTCTAATCTTGTCCATCCTTGTCACTCCCAAAGAAAATCTCAGCATCTTCATCTCCGCCACCTCCAGCTCAGCTTCCTGTCTTTTAGACAGAGCCACAGTCTCCAAATCCTACATCATAGCAGGACGCACTACTGTCTTGTAAACCTTCCCTTTCACTCTTGCTGCTATCCTTCTGTCACACATCATCTACTCTCACCACAGATGCTATCTGCAAACATCATGGTCCATGGAGCCTCCTGCCTGACCTCATCTGTCAACCTGTCCATCACCATTGCAAACAAGAAAGGGCTCAAAGCTGATCCCTGATGTAACCCTACCTTCACCTTGAAACCATTTGTCACTCCAACTGCACACCTCACCACTGTCTCACTATCCTCATACATGTCCTGCACCACCCTAACATACTTTTCAGCTACACCGGACTTCCTCATACAGTACCACAGTTCCTGTCTTGGCACCCTATCATATGCCTTCTCTAGATCCACAAAGACACAATGTAGCTCCTTCTGACCTTCTCTGTACTTCTCTACCAACACTCTCAACACAAAAATTGCATCTGTGGTACTCTTTCTGGGCATGAAACCAAACTGCTGCTCACTGATCTGGACCTCTCGCCTTAGCCTTGCTTCAACGTTTTCCCATACCTTAATGGTGTGGCTCATCAACTTTATACCTCACTGCAGCTCTGCACATCACCCTTGTTCTTAAAAATGGGGACCAATACACTGCTTCTCCACTCATCAGGCATCCTCTCACTCTCCAGGATTTTGTTAAACAACCTGGTTAAAAAGTCCACTGCCTTCTCTCCTAAACATCTCCATACCTCCACAGGTGTGTCATCTGGACCAACTGCCTTTCCATTCTTCATCCTTTTTAAAGCTGCCCTCACTTCCACCTTGCTAATTCTCTGCACTTCCTGATCCACTATCTCTCCCCCCGTTGTCCTCCTCTCTCTTTCGTTTTCCTCATTCATTAGTTCTTCAAAGTACTCCTTCCATCTACTCAACACTCTCTGTTCACTCACTAGTACATTTCCCTCTCTATCCTTTATTAGCCAAACTGCTGTACATCCTTTCCAGCTCTATCTCTCTGTTTAGCCAAACGATACAAGTCCTTTACTCTTTCTTTACTGTCCAGCCTCTCATACAGCTCATCATAGGCCTGAGCCTTTGCTTTTGCCACCATTCTTTTTGCTATGTGACTAGCCTCACAGTACTCCTGCCTACTTCCTTCATCTCTCTGTTTATCCCACTTTTTCTTAGCTGCCTTCTTCTTCTGAATACTCTCCTGGACTTCGTCATTCCACCACCAACTTTCCTTGTCTTCTTTCCTCTGACCAGACGAAACACCCAACACATTCTTGCCAGTTTCTCTCACCACCTTAGCTGTATTTTCCCAGTCCTCAGGTAGCTCCTCACTGCCCCCAAGGGCCTGTTGCAATTTTTCCCTGAACTGCCTGCAACCATCCTCCTCCTTCAGCTTCCAACATCTAATCTTTGGCTCTGTCTTCACTCTCTTCCTCTTCTTTGTTTCTAATCTCATTCTACAGACAACCACCCTATGCTGCCTTGCTACACTTTCCCCTGGCACCACTTTACAATCTCCAATCTCCTTTAGGTGGCATCTCCTGCTAAGGATATAATCCACCTGTGTGCACCTCCCTCCACTCTTGTATGTCACCCTGTGTTCTTCCCTCTTCTGAAAATACGTGTTCACCACAGCCATTTCCATTCTCTTTACAAAATCTACAAACATCTGACCTTCCGCATTTCTGTCTTTCACACCATACACACCCAGCACCTCTTAATCCCCGTTGTTTCCTTCACCAACATGTCCCGTGAAGTCTGCACCAATCACCAATCTCTCCTCTCTAGGGATACCATCTACCACTTCATCCATCTTACTCCAAAATTCTTCTTTCTCCTCTAACTGACAACCAACCTGTTGTTGTGCATATGAACTGACCACATTCAAAATTACACCATCAACCTCCAACTTCAGGCTCATGATCCTGTCTGACACTTTCTTTACATCCAGAACACTTTTCCCAAGCTGTTCCTTTAGGATTATCCCTATTCCATTTCTCTTCCTCTCTACACCATGATAGAACAGTTTGAATCCACCTCCAATGTTCCTGGCCTTGCTTCCTTTCCATCTGGTCTCCTGAACACACAGAATATCTACCTGCCTTCTCTCCATCATGTCTGCAAGCTCTCTGCCTTTACCAGTTATTGTCCCTATGTTCAGTGTCCCTACTCTAACCTCCACACTCCTGCCTTTCCTTCTCTCTCGCTGCCTTCTAACCTGCCTTCCTCCTCTCCTCTTTGATGGTCTTCGACCTACAGTAGTCCAGCACCCTGCTGGTCAACAGCACCGGAGGCAGTCGTTGTTAACCCGGGCCTTAACCGATCCGGTATGGCAATCATATTTGTGATCCACATGATAGTTTTGGCATAAATTTTACGCCGGATGCCCTTCCTGACGCAACCTTCACCATTTATCTGGGCTTGGGACCGACAGCAGAAGTACACAAAATACACCCCAAATTGGAAGTGCAACAGCTGAGAAGTGTTGCTTTCCTTACAGTAGAAAACACCACCAGGGCTTTCGCTAGAACGTGGAAGTGTGATGGTGTATTATATCGAAAATTTATCAAACTTTTCTTATCAGTCTACCGAGGAAAAGTTATATCACGATAATTATCGCTAGCTTTTAATCACCCACCCTGAAAAGAAGAAACCATATGTAAACCTGCCCCATCTCAGTTTTTTTTAAAGATGTAGCTAGCATTAGATTAAAAATGGGCATATACAAAACTAATTCATTTTCTCAGTTTCAATGATTGATATGTTGTCTTTGTACAAGTTTCAATTAAATATATGGTTTGAATAATTTGCACATCATTGCATTCTGTTTTTATTTACATTTTGCATAGCATCCCAAAGTTTTTGGAAATAGGGTTGTACATGCTGATGGATTTTTTAGCAAGGTTGGTAAACCTCAACCCATCCTTGCTTGGGGCTACGCCTTTATTGAATGCTCCTTTTATACCCGAACATGATTACATTATCTCTTTTAAAATGTTTTGCATTTAGCAACATTTTCCAACTTTTTTGGAACGTGTGCATACATCAGTAACAGAATAAGTGTATGCTTACAAAAACAATGAAGCTGATTTCCATGAACGGTGCAAAAAAAGAGAATACCTTTGGATGAGAACAACTTGGTTTATCAGAGGGCTCTGAGAAGAATGGCAAAAATAGAGAAGCCACACATACATTACATCTAAATTCATACTGGTGTTCAGAATAGAATTTCAAAATGCATTACTTATCAAAGTTGCAGAACACCTGAAGAACATTTTAGGTACCATCAGCGAAAAATCAGAAAGCGTGTTTCCAATGGGTAAACTTGTTTTGGCCAAAATGCTGGGCTACTCTCATGTTTTCTAGTAATGTAATGCAGTGTAATGCAATTCTAGTAATGTAGTCTAATGGCGTCTTTCTTGCCACCTTTTCACACGGATAAATTTCATGTAGAACTCTTGATATTGTGGCGCAGTGCACCTTCAGTCCACTTCACCTTCATCCAGCAACTGAACTCTGTAGCTCTTTCAAAGTGATTGGCCTATCTATTACTTCTTTCAGAAAACAACATCCTACACAGATGCTGGGTTTGTGGGGTAGCCTTTTCTACACAGTGTGTAGGTGGTCTGACGCAGCTTCCTGATTATTAGCATACTCTTGCACATTGGGACATCAGAACACTTACATATTATTTCCTTAATTATGCACTTATGAATGTATCATTGTAATATCTATATAATCCCATACAAAAACACATAGATGTGAATAATCATATGTATTTTTTTACATACTTCATGTTAAAAGTGTGTGATTACATGTGGAAAAAGTGTTTTTACATGTGAAAACATGATCTTATATGACAATGTGAAAAAATCTGTGCTCACATCTGCCATTTCAGGGCAAAACATGATAACATTATTCAAATGATGGTACATGTGTTTACTTACAAATGTAGTTTTAAGACACTTAACACTCAACATTTTAAATATAAATGATTTTTCTGTAAGGGATGTTGTTGTCTACAAAACTTTATGTCAGTTTCACAGCATGGCCAATGATCCCTTTTTCTTTATTTCATCTAGAATCTGTTGCAGTTATTATAATACTTCACAGGAAGAAAAATATAATATGCAATTAAGTAGTAATTGTGTCCATGTCATGAGAGTGATTTCATTTTTGTAAACTTGAAACTTCCTGGTAGAGAGGGGTAAGGTTTTGGTTATAAAAAGTAAGCGGTTAGTATGACATCAGACTGTTATTGAAGATAGCTCTGACAGAATGGATTATACTCTTATCAAATGCCCTTACATGTCCTTTTACATGTGTCTTTTCCTCTGTAACTTTATGAATATTTATACTACACCATTCAGCTCATGTCGTTATTAATAATAATAATTATGATGTAATCCACTAGTTTGCTGTTTTAAAATAAATATTACATTATTTTTTACTAGACCCCTCCTTTGCTAGACCTGTTGGCGGGGTTGTGTGAGTGTGGCAAAAATAAACAGAATGACAAAAAAAAAAAGTCTTGAAAAAGGAAGGTATCTTTTTAGATATAAAACACGTGCAAAACTCCAGCGAAGTCGTTCAAATTCGCCTCAACTTGTTGATTAAATACGTACATCTTTAAAATTAGCATAAAAAACCTTACCAACAAGATTGTTTCTAACCCTCACAGGCTCAGAGATTACGAAGAAATTTGCAGAGCTCTCAGTTGTCAGTCACAGAGTGCCCCTGTAGTAGGCAAGTACATCGATGGAGAGTGATTACAATGAAGAGGCAGGTCGATGAAGTGCCAGACACGTTGTGTTTTTTCCCCATACGTGTGACGTAGGCCTCAGTAAAAGAGTGCAAACAGTGAACATTTTGCCAGCAGCTCTCCGGAAAGCATACACACGCGCTCTCTTCTCGTCTTCTCAAGGTAAGGTTGGCTTCTCACAGGCAACTGTAGCGATAAAGCTCATAGCTGGATAAAATTATGTCAAACTTTTAAATGCAGTTTTACAGCATGCTTTTCAACGTTTCAACGTTTACTCTACCTGGACTCAGCTTCAGATGAAACAGCATGTTGAGATTTAGCGTATTTCCAAGCGGTCAGACATTATTCTGAAGGATGATGCTGTGTTAATGATGGTTGCCATGAAGCAGTTTGAACACATTAATCATCAGCGTAACTTATGAAAATCCTGTAAGGTTTAAAGATGAGAACTGTGTCTTAGTGCGAACTAAGAGCGAGACAGAAAATATGTGTTTGTTTGTTTCGGGGTGGCGGGGGTTGGGTGGTTTGTGGGTTAATGTTATCTCACATATCCGCTTTCTAGTAGTGCACAAAGTTGGAAAACACCTTGTAAAGAACCAGCCTTCACAGCTGTATAACCCAGTCCTCTGCATGCAATAATAAAGACTATATTGAGTTTTTATTAGACAGAACAAACCGTCTTAATAAATCAAAATGCGAACTGACTCCGTTTCATTTATTTGACTCTCATGTTAAAGCATTGACTTCCCCCACAGTGGTCAATCTTAATTCGTATAATTACTCTTACTGACATAGCCAGTTGTTTTCACATAAACAACTTCCCCTTGTTAATTCTCAGTGACTGATGAGACATCCTGGCTCCACAGCAACCAGTGAGTGTAGCCCACATTCTTCTAAATGAAAAGCTTGTTTGTGGACCTTATGCAACGTCAGAACCTTCTTATGGAATAAGTGGGCAGGCAAAATTTGTACAGAGAGCTCAGTTCAATATAGGCAAGTTTGAAGGAAATGGACAGCTGTTTAAACAAATATTGGTGGTTGAGAATGTGTAATGTTCTGCATTCAAATAAGCTGCTTTATCACATAAATGAAGTATTCTGCTGCTGTAAAGAGTTAAGCTGCTGTTCTTTTACATTGATGTAGCAGGATATTTTGCTTGAAAAACTATTTCAGTGGCAACATGTTAAGATTTTAGAGTTAACTGTTGCTGAGGAAGATTATATGTGCCACTTGGAATAGTTAGGCCTCAAGTCACATTTCTGCCTTCTCTGGCACGTGTGTATCACTTAATTTTATGCCAGTTGTTAAAGGGCATTAAAAAATGTAGGTTTCCTACAATTTTATCCCCTTCTTACACAAAAGAACAATGTTATTACTAATTGCTCACATAATCTAATTGCTGTCTTTTGGTGGCAATGCACTGGTGGTTTAATAAGTTACATAAACATTAACTTTGTTTCCCTAGTGTGTATCTCAGCTTACGCGTTTTTGCAGGGTTGGGTTTCACAATTATCTTTCATGGAGTCGAAACGACTGGTCAGGACAATATGACCTCCAGCCTGGTCATAGCAAGGATGCCAGCATACTTTAATCCTACAGTTCTTTCCTTGTAACCTTTCCTTCCCCGTCACCAGTGCTATGCTATTGTAAATGGACAGCCTAGTGCCATGCAAGTGATTTCATGTTTAGCCTCCTCTTTGCCAGCCAACTGCTTTGTTAAACTTCTCCACATGGGGATGTCCTCCAAGGCATCTCAGCTATGGGCTTACCAATTTGTGTCATTTGCAGCATCACTCATGAGATTTAAAGAAAAAGCAACAGGCCTAAATCAAATTTATTTGGCACATGCAGCATTTAGTTGTGTTGTTTTTTGCAGGAATATAACATTTGGCTGGATTATGAGAAGTCCTGGGGGTTTTAAGCATAGCATAGGGTGTGTAGCTGTTTAAAGGGTGAGGTATCTGATGGCACTAGGCCCTGTGGCATGCAGTCAAAGTGTATTCATACCAGGTCAGTTTGATTGTGATAGTATGTTAAAACATACTTGTCCTACTAAGATTGTGTACTTTGGAATGTGAAACTGCATTGGGAAATGTAGGCATTCGAGGGGACAAGGTAACATTGTAGTATTAAATCCTGAGTAACAATGTAAGCAAGCATTTGCAATTTTAATGAAAGTTACATCATGATATAGGCCTGTAGAATTTTTTTGAGCACAAATCATCATGCAACAAAAAATCTGTATTAAAGGAAAGCTCTACAGAAACAGTCTTGTTTTGTCAGATGGTTTCAGTACTGGGATCCTTTTTATGAATTTGGTTAGTCTATTTCTATATATAAACTACCTATTTGCATTAATCATGTAAGGGAACACATTGAAAGACACACTCAGTGGAAATGTGGAAGCAGGATGCTTACTCCTGCCCACCCAATGGAGTGGTGGGGGCAATATTCATACTGAGGGGTCTTTGTGTGAGCTAAGGTGGTGTGAGTGTGATGTCAAAACCCACAAAGTTGTAATTGAGATCTTCGATGGATGGACTGGAGTGAACCTACCCCATTTACCACAGGGTAGAGGGGTGTCTTTTTTTCAAACAAGGACTTTCAAACAGACTTTATTTGTGATGTTTGAAGATTTCTGTATTGAAATACACACAAAAAATCTCCTTGAAATGTCCTGAGATGTCAGAATCCTGAATTTTACATTATGGACTTCAAGAACCCAGAGTTTTATATTAGGGAAGATTATGATTTGAAGAAGTTACAATCATGACAGGTTGTAACAGAATGTTCATATGTCATGTTTAAACTAAGCTAAAATATTTCCACCTTTGGGTGAAATCCAAACTGTGCTTTGAACACATCCAGGTAGTTCTGCCTTGTCAAAGGCTCATTATGCTTTCAGCTCCATAGAATCAAGGAATGGGGGCATGTTTCCTCCAGCTACACAGAACAACATTGCTACAGCAAAAAGTATTTATGTAAAAAACTCCATGTGTTCAGAGAACTCTACTGTTCTTTGTAAAATGTCCTCCTAAAATGTATGTGAAAGGTATTTTATTGTAATTGAAAGGTAAGTTATATTCTTATCTAGCACTGTAAGACCATTAGCAGTGTTGATTTAACATGGATAGTTTCTGTCTTGGAAGCCTTCTAACTGACTACGTTATCTTACTGTATGTCACCATACTATTGGTTGCCAACTTGTCAATACATTGATTACTTTCATATTTATGCCATTTTTAATGTTTTAAGCATCTTTACAATGTAGATCCACCACAGCTACAAGAAGCTCAACAATAAATGTGATCTAGCATCTTTGAATGACTTTATATGACAGTTGGATGGCATAAAAATTCCAACAACACTATAATATGATTAAACCCTCTGCTCCAAAGTTTTAAAAGGTCTGCAGGAGGATACTGGGGATGTTGCCTTCTTTAGATTCTTAGACAGAGTTCTGGGCACAGACACAGTTAGGAAGTTAAATACAAGAACCACTTAAAATGTCTAAATGATTTCTCCATATTTTTTCTTTATATCTATAAACAACAGAGTGAAGTTTACAATTCCTAGTGAGACCATTCTTTTTGGAAAATAAGGGAGCTAAGACATGTAATCATTGAGCATATTCCCTAAATTACATGTAAACAACCTGGCTTTATATTTCCATGGCAGCTTTTTAATGAAGGTGTCCAATGCACTTAAGAAAAGAAAAAAGTATCAGTGTGTCATAATGGAAGTTCATGACATCAGTGGTATGTACTACACCTGCAGGTTATATGTATGACATATGTAATTGAGACCGTGAAGTCATTGTCTGTTGCAATGATTGTTAGAGAGCAAGGACACATGGGAATTCATGGGAAGGTTTCACATAGCCTTGTGTGACAAAGTGATTAGCAGTGGTACTTAAGACTATGAAATGTATTTTTCCATCATGCGGTCTTTGTGGCCAGTTTTCAACATGGTAGAATGTTAATGTTAAAGAAGTAGTTAGTACTGTACTTTGAATAAGACAGAGTGGACTGCTTGGCAAAGGTGTGATAAATGTAAATTAAAAAAGTAGCTTTGATAAATGTAAATGTAAATTATACTATTTAAAAAAAAAGTAAAGTAAATCTATAAAATTTCACATATTGTAGTGCATATAAACTGTTTTCGAAGTGACTAGCACCATGGTCTTCCCTCAGTCTCTTTCTAAATCTGTTCTTTCTGACTGATGGCTCATTGCAGGTCCCCTCTAAGAGAAGTTTAAAGAGGTTCCACGTCTTTCTCCCCGGTGAAGACAGATGTCATGGTCTTCAAAAGATGGACCTTGTTTGAAAGGGGAAATGATGTTTCATCATTGACTGATGAGTAGATTAGAGGTTGACTTGTTTTTTAGAAGACAAACACTATGCTCAAGTCCTATCCTTTACCAAGTATAGTTGTTCACATTTATGGGCCTATTTAGATGATAAGCCATTTTTTGACTATCACCTAATAAAATTACACTCATGAGCACTGAAGCTATGATGGTTAAACTTGAAAATAATTTACTGCAAATGTCTTAAATTGCAAAGGGGTCTATTGAAAGGCCTTTAATTGATTTAAACCTGGTGCACATGCAAGAAACAAGTTATTGATCAGTGATAGCAATCATGCAGTGACCAGCAGAATGCAAGTAATATCTTCTTTTTTGGAGTAGAATGCTAATAAAACTACTTAGCCATGAAATATATAGTCATATAAATGTGTATTTGGATAGATTAAACACTTAAAATCCAATTGTTGCTTCTTATTAAATGTCTTGACAGCATTATTTTTCCAACCTATGATTGGCTTCTTTTCACTTGTAGAAATATGTTAGGTAGCCGTCTAGTGTATGTGTTAGGATTATGTAAGTCTATGTGTTAGGATTATGTATTTCAATGTAAAGTAATGATGCTCACAAAAGGTGTAAAGTTGACTTTATTTCTAGTTTAGGGGGACTGTAATTGTACTGTTCTTGCTCTGTATTTTACAAGGCAACTTATTAGCATTACCCTTTGCCTTTTATAATTCTAGGATGTATACAGAAATGTTCATTTCAAAGCAAACGCCAGATCAAGGCAAGGTTAATGGGCACTATTAACATGCCAGACTAAACTACTTAGTTCAGTTTGGCAAGCAGACATGTTTAATAATAGCAAACGCTTGTCTATCTCCATACAAGGACTGTTCAGTTGTTTCATTTTGAATAATGCCTGCCCAAAAACCTGACCTGAGCAAAATGGGCATGTGTAAATACATTACAGCATTCCTGGACCTTACATTGTCAATAGGTCATTTGTTTTCATGACAAATAATGCTGTGTGTAAATAGTTTTACTAATTGGTCATGGAGTCAGGAACATGGCCATACAGCTGACTGTCTTTATGTTGCTGTCCCCCATAGAAGCTGGTTTTGTTGCATAAGCAGCAAAAAGTCCCAATCTTATTTTAGGCTTTCACTGAATGCTATTCTGTATATTAAAGAGGACCTCAGAGCATGGTGTACGCCCAAACAATAAATACATTTAAACACATTTAATCTTACCACATTTGTAAAACTTATGAAGTGTGCAATACCAGGGCCTTTATGTAACCAATTAGGTGGAATCAACTGAATGAGTTAGTATTTTTACTGGCTTTCCTTTGACTATGCTCCAGTGAAGGTTGGGACCAGTTTCTAGCAGCTTGTGGATTTCAACAGTTGTAATCCTTCCCTGTTGCAGAACTGATAATAAATTCCCTAAGTCCCCTGGTGATATCACAGCCATACCACACATACCTCTCAGAATCCTGATATGTGGTGTTAATGAAGCTAGAAGCACAGAACTGCTATTTCTGTTGTCCTCCTGCAGTCCATCCCACTGTAATTTATCTACTAAGGGACTGTCTCTGATAACATTCAAGCTTGGACCTGTTTCTCAATGCTTGTTCTTACTATAAACAATACAGTGTGACGGAGGAATGTGTTTTGTGACATAATCTTCTGTCAAAAGCATGTTTGCTGTTGACTGGGGTCAAAGGGGGGCTGTATTTAGTTAAGTGTTGTCACACAAAAAGGCTCGTATCTGGCAGTCGTTACATCATAGATGCCCCTGGGACTCTTGCAACTGCAACAACTGCCATAAAACAGTTTCATGGACTGCTTTAGCATTGCAAATCTAATTGAGTTTATTGTCGTCCTGTATAAAATGGTGATATATTTTGTTTTGGAAATAAGGACCTAGTTTGCATTGCAAATGACTTTTTCTTGCAGTGTCATATATTGCTGTTTTTTCTGCTGCAAACAAAGAATTCAGCAGTTGTTTACACCAAGCATATTATAGCTACTCTCTCATAGAATAGGACACTTCACTGACTTATCAGTGGTGAATCCTTGGTATGCGTAATGACTATTTGCAGGTTGGGTTGGGGTGGGGGTGGATGGGTGCAGGCTCTGCTCTGCAGAGAGAGCACTCTTCTGTTCTGCTGACTGCAGAAGGACTACCTGGCACCCTCTGCCAGTGCGTCAGCACTCTGAAATGAGTGAAGAGGGGAAAAAAAAGATCAATCGGTGTGACTGCAGAGAGAGAGAGAGCGAGAGACAGGCCATATCTTTTGCATGGCTGTGTGGACATATAGTACACTAGTGGCTTGGAGTGCACACTCCGTAAGATGGTAAGTCTGATACCCTGTTCTCTCTTTACGCTTTGATGTGGTATGAAAGGACAATGCTGTAGTGGGACGAACTATGCTTAGAAAGTGTGTCTGGTTTACCTGTATTATCATATAGGTAAAGTTTTTCGATGTAAAGAGAGTGCAGTATAGGTTACTGACTCATCCAGCATTGGGATGAAGATTTGGAAAATGCATGTGTGAGCATAGGGTATCAGTTATCTTCAGCTCACACATATAAATTCCAAGTTTTTTGCTGTGGTCATTTATTTTAGTAGCAGCTCTATTCTTGTGTATGCATGTGGATTTGCTCAAAATGAGGGATTATAGTGATGGTGACAAGGACATCATGAGCACTGCACCGCTAGAGCAAGCGCAGTCCTCCACTGGGGAATTACTGCAGATGAAAATTTAAAAAAGGCTCCGAAGCAGGTCACACAAGACCAGTGCTCTAAAGGGTTGCAAAACGGCTAGAGTGCACACTTTGGATATGCAGTGGTGGATACACTCTGTCAAAGCTGGAATCAGTGACTCTGCTATGTTCTTTCTGTTTGCTTTTTTTTTTGTAGTGAAGTGATACCATTGGTGCTATTTAGAAAGATGATCACGCTGCTTCTCCTCAGCTTTTTCTCTCTGAGCCAAGCAGACAACTTTGACCAGGCATATAGTGACCTGGAGAACTACAGGACTATCTACATCTCAGGTAAGTCAGAAGTTGGAGGAAAGTGTGTTTTGTCTGCATGTAAGCAGGAGGAAGACTTAAAGGAGTGTCTGAGGACTGCAGTGAATGTACTCACCCTCTACCATCTCTGAGCCATTTATATAATTTAAGTCTCATGTCATGGAACTCAATTATTTGGACTTTGCTGTAGCCTTTGGCAATGCTCAGAGGATTAATTTTAGAAGCTGCCATTTTTTTAGCTCAACTACACAGCTTAATAGTTTATAAGCTCTGGGGTTGCTGTATTTATATCAAGTTATCTGTCTGATCTGTTAGTTGCCTCACATAGTTTATTTGGATAAAAACTGTTGCAGCATTTGAACTTATCTAAAGTTGACCTTATGTTCTTATGGTAGTATGTGTCTATTGGTTGTGTTTATGGTAATACTTTAGGTAGATAAATGTATGGTTTATCTTTCTTGATTATAATGTGCTTTTGCAGCAAATGCAGAGGAAAAATAAAAAAAGCAGTAGTGCAGTGCTCATTTCTGTTCATGCACATGAATGTGTAATCATGGGAGTGATTGGTCAAGTATCTTGCAGAACCTTGTCTGACCTACTTGAGGAAAGCATCTTTAAGATAACATAAGATTAGATGCGTTCATTGTCATTGCACAGTGTACAACGAAATTGAGCAGCAATCCAACGGTACTTCCTACATACAAAACAATTTAAACATAAGGTTAAATATCTAAACATAAGGCTAAAATAACATTCTAGCATTCTTAACAACCTCTGTGAGAAGTGGAAGAATGTTCTTAGCAGGCTGCACATTACATTTTGTAAATGAAATAGAAAGCATGCCACAGGAAGTTTTCATGGAATCATGAGTTCTTTTTACTAGTTCTTTTGCCATGATGCTTATATTATCACATAAGCCATATATCATATTATCATATTAGCTGTAAACTATTGACTGGCAGTTGTAAATGGCATAACTAGTTGATTTTTCACACAGGAGTTTAATAGTGCAAGACAAAAGCAAGAAAGCTAGCTAATTGTGACATAAGCATAGTTGTAATTGAAATGGGAAGATGGATACATTACGCATGATATGCAACTTGTAAAGTCTAATAGGAGGGCATAGAATGTTATAGACTTTATCAGGCCTGCATAGGATTGGGTTTAACTACGTTCATGGTTTTACTCTTTGGTTTGTCTTCTTGTACTCTAACTATCCTTAACTGCCACCCTACATACCTTCTATCACCTTCTATCACCCTTCTTTCACACTATCAGCCTTAGTCAGGTCAACAAGTAACCCAAGATAGCTAGCTTATTAGTTACATGTCATGCTGCAAATGTTAATATGATTTGGTAGCCGTGAAAATATTAAAATTATTTAATCAAATGTGTTTTTTCTCAAACTTCGCAGTGGCAAATTTATAGGAATTAGACTGAGCAAGCTTGTGTGAATTCTTGGTTGGGTTTAATTAGGGCTAGAGGTGAGTTTAGTGGCCTTAGCTTTTAGTGATATTTTGGTGGCTTCATTATTTACTTTCCAGAAGGATTAGACACATTTACATTTCCACTGGTGGGATGTTTGGACATCTAGAATTGTCTTCTCCAAGCAGGGGTGGTTCTGCTTTTGCAAAATCTAACATGATTCATATATTTGCATAACCACAACAGCCTTAGAAGCCTATTGTGAATTCAGTCATGACAGTGCACTGTTGGAAACGCCTTGAAATATTGGATTTTGAATAATACACCAACAAAGAGGCAGCAGATACATCTTAGACCATATACCAGACATCACCCTCAACTACAGAGAATAAAAGTGTTGATGGAGATGCAGCCAGGAGGTTGTTTGTTTACCTGAATCATGTTCTTTATCTCAAAGTTTATACCAAATTACAGTCATTGCTTTTTAGAAGGCAATGCTATTTAACAGGCATGGCAATTGTTTTTAGGCATTAGATTTATCCATTCATTTTACATTTACAGCTTAAATATACAACTTAAAAAATTTTCTTTAGATATCCTGTTGGTATAAATTAATGATATATTTTAAATATGTTTCTTTAGTGCAAAAATAAAGTCAAAGGTATGTTGCATAGGGCATGTGAAAGAAATTATGTTTGTTAAAAGATTTTTGGCAAAGAAATAAATGTTTTGCATTTTGTTGTTTACACTGAGTTTTGGAAGAGCGTGACTGTATTTAGTAAGTTACTATCTGTAATAGAACAGGGCCATGTAATTAACTCTTTTTCCACAGAGCTACAATGGATTATCTTGGCACTGTCCTCATGATCCAAATATATAAAACATGAAAAGTTAGTCCTTCTCTTCTTCAAACACTTAAAACTTTTTGTTCTCAGAAATTCAGTGCTTTTACCTTAACTTTTCAGAAAATGGGCCTCGACTGTCAGTTGTGACAGAGCAAGCCAGAGTGGTGTCTCGACGCGGGGGCAATGTAACACTGCCATGCTCGTTCCAGAGGGACCCCTCATCTGCACCAAATCCCAAACTGAGGATCAAATGGACTAAGTTGACTTCAGACTTTCTGAAAGAGATTGATGTCTTTGTAGCTATGGGTTTCCATAAGAAGAGCTATGGTAGCTTTCATGGCCGTGTGCATCTTCAAGGTGCCAATGAGAATGATGCCTCTCTAGTCATTACTGAGATAACACTAGAGGATTATGGAAAATACAAGTGTGAGGTCATTGATGGCCTGGAGGATGACACAGGAGTGGTTTCACTCGATCTCCAAGGTAAGCTTGTCACAAATAAACATCAGCACGAACGCTGTATTTTGCACTCTATAAATGTAATCTCTTGAAAAGGGGTTATATAATGTAAGCAGGGAGTAGGATAAATGTTATTTAGTTATTTTATAGCTTCATTACTTTCGTTGGATCAGACGCCTAGTGGAAGTTAAGACACTGAACATTAATTCTCCCCACAGGTGTTGTGTTTCCATATTTCCCTCGTCTTGGTCGCTACAACTTGAACTTCCATGATGCTGACAAGGCCTGTCAAGACCAGGATGCCATTGTGGCCTCATTCGATCAGCTGTATGATGCCTGGAGGGGAGGGCTAGACTGGTGCAATGCTGGTTGGCTTAGTGATGGATCAGTGCAGTATCCAATCACCAAACCTCGAGAACAATGTGGAGGGAAGAGCACGGTGCCTGGTGTAAGAAATTATGGGATGCGAGACAAGGAAAACAACAGATATGATGTATTCTGTTTTACTTCTAACTACAAAGGTATGTCATCAATTGATTTGTGATAATACAAAAATAAATTGCTTTAGGTATTAAAGCGTGTGTTACATGTTACATTGTAGAATTGGTGGTCTGTTTAGGGCAAAACCTAGGCAATTCCCTGTCCAAATGGAGTAATTGATCATTGTCATAAAGGAGGAACCAGCTACTACCATGAATAAACTGTGAATCATATTAGAGAGCCCCAATACCTTCTGAGAACATTAACATTAAGGTCAAAAAGTTTATGGCTTGGTTTAGCAAGTTACTAGTGCTGACATTACAGCAGTGTAGCTTGTAGAACCCAAACCAACTCTATGTTGTGCCACCTATTGTGCCTCACCCAAACAGATCTTGTAGTGAAGACAGCATAAGATATCATCATTATACATGCCAACAAACAGGTCAGTTGTACAAGCAAATGAGCAACAATTAAATGCTCAGATATTAACTTTTTTTTTCTCTCCAATTAATAGTGTATATTCATTCCAGTAGAAAATGACCAACTACATATCAGTACTTCATCAGCACAAATTTTTCTATGGGCAATAAATGTGCTGGACTGCATGATTAGTTGATATTATCAGCTCCATAATACCTGCCAACCTTGGTAAAAAGAAGTTTACATTAAAAGTTTTGAGAAATCTAACTTTTAATGAAAATAAACACGTTCAAAGGAAACAAAAACAATTATCAAAAATATATTTTTAAACCACATATGTTGTACAATTATTGGCAGTCCTTGAAATTCCTGTGAACAAAATGTAAGTGAAATATGTTCCTAAATGTACTTTTTTCACAAACACTTTGTTCAAGTTCATGAGTTCTGGTTTCACTGGAGTATAAACATGAGGTTTAAGTCATTTATCAACATGGTGAAGAGACTACCTAAATGAGGCTAAAGTATGTTTAGCTTTGTAAATGAGGCAACGGCTAAAAGGTTTAAAACAACCTGTGCTGTAGTGAACCTACCTTGAAGAGCATCAAAGTTATATTTTTGACTTCTGTTAAACGTTAGATTTTTCTTATATTTCCGGTATGAGATTGAACAAATCAAGCACAAAGACATTTTATTATCCTTTCCCCCCATCTTTAGCAAGGAACTGACTGTATATTAGTCAGGCCCTAATTAACACTATTACATAATTAATATTAATTTCAACAATATAATGTTTCATTATTTTGGGCTCTGTAGGACGGTTCTACTATCTGACGCCCTCTTCCAAGATGACGTATGAGGAGGCGGTGCTGGCATGTCAGAAAGATGGGGCTCAGATTGCCAAAGTGGGGCAAATGTACACAGCATGGAAACTCCTGGGCTACGACCGTTGTGATGCAGGCTGGCTGGCTGATGGCAGTGTGCGCTACCCTATCTCCCGCCCACGCCGCCGCTGCAGTCCCACAGAGGCTGCTGTGCGCTTCTCAGGCTTTCCGGACAAGAAGCACAAACTTTATGGTGTCTACTGCTTCAAAAGGCAAAACTGAGAAGCACTCATGTGAAGCATAGTTTTCCGCAGAGGGGAAGAGCAGAGGAGAAGACAGTATGAGGGCGTGTTAAAACTGTGACGGTGTTTTCCAAATACTGTATTTGGCAATAATTGGGAGTAGTAAGAATTTGGTGGTACTTTGTTTTTTTTTTGTTTGTTTTTTTTTTTTTTTTTTTTTGCGATGAAGATTTTGAGTGTTAAGGGACTGTTGGAAAAAATGTTGCCCTTGGTTCTCACAAACAGGTTTACTCTATAAGATAAGAATACCATAATTGTAGTTTTCAAAATAAGCCACAACAATACATTATTGAAGTGTGAATGGTTGTTTACTGATATATACTGATTTGCTGTTTATCATGAGAGACAGCATGTAATATCACAAGAGTAAGAGAGACTGGATAACTCAGTAAAGATGTCATAACATATCAGTAATATTGTACGCTTCATTAGACATTGGACTTAAAGAATGTACTTGGACTGAATTGTCAACAAAGCTTGAAATTATAGATACAGTACTAGGTATTCTCTTCAGTAGCATCATAAACCCATGAGTTCAAAGATAAGTTCAGCCAACCATTTGGTCAAAGCAAAATTACTCAGTCCCAGTCTCTCTCTCTCTCTCTCTCTCTCTCTCTCTCTCTCTCTCTCTTCACACATTTTTTTAATCATCTTTTCAGGGTGCTATAGTATAAAGTGTTGTTTTCAGGCCATATGTTTTTAAAATTTGTTTTAAAAATATATATTTTTTTTCCTGTGGACCAAACATCCAGTATTACATATGTCATACTGAAATGACAAACACTCATTGTTCTATGATTTTTACAATACAGTAAGCATTTATAATTGTATCTCTGCTAAGTATCTGTTTCTTTGAATGTCCTTTTTATATAGCCCCTACATTTGTTTCTCTTTATTGAATATTTTAGGACAGTGCTGAACTCCTGAGAGTAGGAAACAAAAAAACTAAAACATGCACTGATCTTGTCACTATTAGTTGGATCAGTGTGACTAAGAAGAGAAATGTGTGGTTCATTAAAAGCACCATTTTGATTCAGACACAAATTTTACTTTTTATAGTAATTTTTTTATGTACTCTATTTGTATTTTACATACCTTTCAGGATCTGCTCATAAAGCCAAAGACATATGCTTACTCCATTAGTTTTCAAGGGCATCACTGGACTGTACTAGATAGTCATCAATTGAAACATTGCACACATCCAAGTGTGCCATAAAAGCATTCTTTTACAGGAATGGATTTGGATCCATAGTTTTAGTAAATGCATGTGAATATCTGAGTTGGTTACTGACAGAACTGTTGTAGGGGCCACTATAAATTGAAGAAAAAGAAAATAAAAAAACAAAGTGATTTCCCCAGTAATTCAAGCAAACCTTGCAGCTAAAGGTTACCCAATGAACACCTTAAATGCAATGGCATTACACAATGCATAGTCAGCATGCTGTGATTAAATATTTACTGAGTTTGCAGTGATGCATTAAACCTGGGGAGCCATTATAATATTGATCATGGCCTCTGGAAACAAAACACACCAACTGCCAAGCTAAGTTCCATATTGCCTATGTTTACGCAAGACTGGGCAGCCATTTTGCATAAGGAGGCATGCGCTATATTAGTTAGGTTCTAACTTTAAAAGAAATGCTCTTGAGAATACTAGACTTAATTCAAAACATAGTCTTTACTTCTGTATCAACATGCTTTACTTTTCTCACTGGCAACTGTAGCCTGCAGGTGCCTTGTTTACAGATTTAAACATTTTGATTGGTTCTGTTTTTGTAGCAAATGTAAGAATCAAAACACTTTCTTTTGTGTACATAAAACATTAAAAATGAGATTTGATTGTATCTATGTAAAGAGCTCCATGGCTCAGAGTCAAAATAAAAATAAAAACATAAAAAAATGAGTTGTTTCAATTACTTGAATGAAGAATAAAGGAACACATTCAGTAATAATTAGTGACCATTGCTTAACAAAACTTTACAGTAATGGTAGCTGTGTTATAAGAAAACATATGAGTATATCAACTGGCTCTGAAAAATATTTGTCTATTATTGAATGGATTATGTTGGGCTGGTTTCCTGCACAGTCTGGCAAATGTCCTGCTTCAACACTTGATGCAGCTCAGTAGGTAATTACCAGGTTTAGTTTAGAGAAATCAGCAAACTGTGCTGATGGAAATGAGGACACACACATGGGTACCTGCTGCTAGCAGTTTTATCTATACTTTATATGTCTGTGGCTTCTTTGGTTGAGAATCACATCTATCTCTACATGTGCATTTGCTATCTGATGCCAATGTGATTGTTCTAACATTGCCATAGTGCATGCGCAACAGACTAATTTTCAACCTAATTTTCACCTTCTGTGATATGATTATCACAACTGCTACCTCAAATCTGGAGTTTATATTATTCATACTGATTACATTTTAGTCATCATGATAATATGAAAAGCCGTATTTTCTACTTTACTAGTGGCTTGACAGTTTGGCATACTATTGGAGGTCATTACAGTGTAACAATGTTACAAACAATGCATCATAAATTCTCCTTGGCCTAGATATTTTTCAAAAACAGAAAAAAAAAAATAAAAGAGGCAAGCCAACTTGAAAATGAGGAATTAAATGTATCTTTGTAATGTATTTTTATTATTTAAAATCTCTCAGTTCAGTCATCGTTATATGTATCTTCTGAAATAAATTAAACTTTTATGGCTTATAACATTCGCAATACTGTCTAACACAAAAATGGCTGATTCATTTCATCACCTATTCATCCTTCTACAGTAACATTCATAAAGAAAATTTTGGTTAAATGTACAATCCCATATATTTGTTTGCATCACCACAGAAACACATTTTGATCTTATGCTAATTCTAAAAAAAAAAAACTTATGTTAATGGAAAACAAAGAACTGTTGTGAGTAAAAAGAGATGCCAGGCTGCAAACTGGTTCTTGCAGTTCCTGCTGTGTTGTGAAGATGAGGATGAGGATGATGAAGTCATGAGTTGCAGTCCTTTGAGCATTGTCTTCTTCTAGTCTTGTGACTTCCCTTTTGAACAAATACTGCCTTTTGTTTTGTTACTCTTGGTCTATTGGTATGCATACTGTAGTTCCATGCCTTTTACTGCATAGAAGGAACAAAAAATCTGAACCTCTACACTAAGAAGCTACGGTTCAGATCGTCACAATTAATTTGCTCTTATCCACTTTTTTGAAGGTACTCTCCACCTTTTCACTATAAACTTTAAGACTTAATACAGAATTGCAGTGTTGCATAGTCAAAGATAACATGTGTACTTTATCAGTGATGTAATTTCTGCATTGCTGTAAAACAATTCCTTGTTTATTTGTTTTTTTATATAGATCATGAGGATTAAATAAAACATTCAGAGGCACATGATTCAAGTTTGTCAGTTTGTCCCTTTACACTGTAGAATTGCTCTATGTTAAAGTGTGTCCTCTGCCTGGGATTTTGAGTGGAGATCAGTGTCTGGTCTGTTCCCCTTTTTCGCCCCAGTTCTGCTGCACCCACCCATTGTAGCGTTCCTTGTTATTGGCTTGGTAGTATTGTGAGTAAGTCTTCTGGTATGTAGATGCTGCATGAAAAACAAAGAGGAGGAAGACACAAATGGACATCTTTTCACATACTGTATCTCTACAATTAATTATGCATACTTCTATGAACATACTATTATTTCTTGAGTTTACAAATCAGTGTACAAACACTAGTGGCAAGGAGGCTTACACTGTATGCATATGATTTTGGGTTTGTCCCAGTGGCCGTCCGTTCTGCACCTAATGGTGGGTACGTGTCTCTGGATAAAGCCATCTTTACAGTGATACCTCACTAGCGAATTGATCTCATAGCGTGGCTTAATGCTACCAAAAATATGTGCATCCTTCACAATGGGTGGTTGACTGCAGGCCACTGAGAGACAAAGAGAAAGAGACAGATTGAAGAAGAAGTAGACAGAAAAGGAGAAGGAAAAGGATAAGTCTTATTAGATCTGTACACCTTTAGCCAGCAAATGCTTTGTACAAAATGAGCAACAAAATCAGTAAAAATCAGTAAAAGCCAATTACTGACCACAATACTTCAACTGTAGGTTGTACTGTTAATGATACATTTGTGCTTAAGCTAATTTGTACAAAAACAAATAACCTACAAGGTAATGGATAAAATAGGCATAGTCTTACCTGTGCCTTTTTTGCAGATGAAAGTCAGGTGGTAGTTGCATGGCACATCATTCCACTGACCTGCCTCATGCCAGATCATCACCACGCAGTCTTCACCTGTGGAGAAGAAGCTGTCTGGCTGGCCCTGTCTCCAGTTCTCATATTGCTATTGGGAAAGAGATGAAGAACTTTCACAACTTAAAATTTAGTAGGAAGGGTGGCATTAATATAAAAAGATGCAAAACATGTCACAGTTCATTTCTTATACACAACTGAAGAAAAAATCCAAATCATGCCATTTTAATGAGTAACTGTGAACAAGTGCAATTTCAATAATAATAAAAAAAAACTTTTTGTTGCGGAAGGAAAAACATTACCATATCATTATTATAAACAAGATCATTAAAGGTCTAAATCAACCTTTTGCAACTTTCATATCAGCAGAAAAGCTAGCATATTCAGGGTAAACCTAAGAAGCTGTTACATGACTGTATTATTTTGTGACATTTAAAAACACTTTAAAACACAAATCGATTTGTGCACTGTAATATTTTGCCACATGGGGGCGCTGTAATCCACGCTCTGTTGTATGTAATTGCAAAACCTGCACGTGTGTACATCTGGCAGAGTTACATGGGATTTTCCCCATTAAGAAGAGCAAAAGAATGACATTTTTAAATAAAAGATAGCAATGCTGTGCTTCATTTGCCTCAGCTCAACACAAAGGCAAGCTTCATTTCAGGTGGAATCAACATGTTACTTAAATATGTAAATTTGTAAGACAAAACAAATTTCTGCAACACAAACACAGCTTTTTTTCTTCTCTACCTCTGCTTACAATAGCAAGAGATAATTCTGTATGAAAACCACCTAGGAATATAATTTTCAAGGCTCTGGCCTCTGCATGTAGTGATTGCTGCTTTAGACAATCAGTGAAAATAGATATCTAGATTATTGATAACAAGCTTGCAGAGATCTATGCAGCAATAAAGGTTTTATGTATAGCCAAGCACAAAATGCAGTAATCCAAAAGAAGATATGTCAATTATTCATGAGGGGCCATCTTGAATGCATGTTTGAAATAAATAAATCAAACAAATAATGGAAATTATGAATTTCTGAAAAGCTTGCCTTACCATGGCACTGCCATCTGTCCAGTGAAAATCATTCTCAAACATCTTGTCATTTAATCCGATCCACTGATAGTCATGACCCAAACCTAGAACACCATTAAATATGCATCCATTAATCTGCTACATTAGGTCATCAACAAGCAAATCCATTTCTTCCTCAAATTGCAAGCCAACACACATAATTCACATGTATGGTTAATGTACACATGCATGAGTGTACACAATACATCAAAGCATATCTAAAACCTAGATGTATCAAATATCAGATATAATCAAATATAAGACAATAGATGCAAAATGTGTCATATCTGCAATTCACAAGCATTTTCAGATTACATTACAGTATTACATAGAAAAATTACATTACATTATTTGTAGAAAAAATTACATTACAGTAATTTGTAGAAAAATTACATTACAGTAATTTGTAGAAATGACACACTAGGGTCTTTCCATATAACATACTGTAACAACCTTGTTAAGTAAAAAACAATTTTCTTCTTGTTACTTCTTTTCTTTTCTTGAGTGCATTGCTATCCCTTGGCTGCTGTAACACTGAGAATTTCCCTGTGGTGGGACTAATAAAGGATTATCTTATGTTCCTATACTCAAAATATCCTTTCCCTGTTCTTTATCTTGCTTCAACCTTTTTTGACTACAGTGATTAAATTCTTATTACAATTCAGAGCAAGAGCATAAATTGTTTTCTGAAACCCCTACTGTGCTTAAAGTAGCAAAATCTGCAATGCCATCCTTCATCAAGCACCTTGCCACAGCAGGGAAGCAGGAAATTGGTTAATCCAAACCACACATTGTGAAACACACACAATCTTTTTTTTCTTGGAAAAGTTATGGCTCAAGGTAAACACTGAGGCCAAGAATTGCTAACATAACCAATACCTGGATTCCCTCTCTCTCCCTCAGCATCTACCTTTCCAATCTTCAATCATCCAAAATGAATTTTATTTATAAGGTTTTAAGGTTAGATGTAAAGAAAACTTCCCTGAAAAGCCTAATGAGGTCCACTAGATCCTTTGACAAACATGATTTGAACAGGAGACTTACGATTGACAAAGAGCTGCTCCTCATGGGAGAGCACGCTGGCCAGGTGAGCTCCGTGTAGGCGACACTCTCTCTCAGCTGCATCCCAGGTGCGCCTGTGAGTGAAGTACTTGTAACAATGGCTCTGAAACTTATGCCAGCCAAAGTCACAAGTCTCTGTATCTGTGGATCAATAAGTCAGCAAACAAAAGAGAGATCAGAGGTGCATGCACAATGCTCGGACTGAGGGTGTGTCCCAGATTATATACTGTACAATCTAACTATCTATATGTAATTAGGATTTGATATGCCTAAGTCTAGCCCTAACCTCAGCAACCAAAAAGAAATGATCTTACCCTTAAAAAAACAGAAACAAGCAGCTTTGGTAGCAAAATCAGGATCATTTTATTGGTCATGACATTGTGCTTTAAATCGTTTATTTTATGGTTTTCCAACATATTTGGCACAATTTTTGTTCTATAAATGAATATATGAATGCTCATATAGGCAAATAAAAAAGAAAAAGATATAAAGCATAAGATACCTAAAAATAGTCCTTTTCAGAGTCACGCTATTAACAATTACACTTTAAGTGACTTTCTTGAAGTTCTTGGCAGGAACCCTGTAGGAAATCTGTTTAGAAAATCTTCTGAACATTCACAGAGATGCACATAAATGCAGGAGAATTTAACTAAATCTGTGCATATTTATTTAACAAGGAGAAGAACAGTCTGTGGGATATAAAAAAAAAAATCAACCAAGATTCATGATGTTTGAATCTGTTATATATTTTCTTCTAAGTTCTTCAAGAACAAGTGAGGCTTTTAGACAATGCATAATCGGTTGCTTGTGCAAAAACTCTTGAGTCACAGAGTCAAGTCTATTTTTACCACTACACTAATTAATGATCAACCACGATTACAGTGCATAAGCAAATAGTGCCATCCACTTTGACTGGCAAGAAAAGGCCACAGAAACAGTTTGAGTAAATTAGCTCAAATACAGTCTGCAATAGCACTTCATTAGAGTCATTATAGCCCTTTTTGTGCATTTTGTACACAATTCTCATACTCTTATAACTTACAGACCACCCTTACAGTATTTAAGTCCAAGGGCTCTCAGCCCAGAAGGCTTTAGCTGTGAAAACTTGTTTTAATTGTAGCAATAAACTGATACATACAGTGCACAAGGGCTTTTGAAAGAGACTTAATATGTTATAATCTATATGGTCTAAATAACATCTATATGGTCCAGTACATACAGTACTGCACAAAAGTCAGAGACCACCTATCAATCAGTTACTAAATTTCCAGTAAAAACAGCTATTAAATACAAATTAAGTTTTCAGCATCAAGAAACAAAAACAGGAAAAGATCAATTTTAAGATAAAATTACACAGAAGCCTTAACCACCAAATATAAAAGTTTTCAATAATTAGGATGAGCACCTTTTGTCTTTATTACAGCTTCTATTCTCTTGGGACATTTTTGGCACATTTTTCCACATCTCCAAAGTTCACTTTGTTCACTAATGCTGAGGTCTGGGCTCTGGGGTGGCCATCTTATTGTTCTAAGATCACTGGCAGCTTCTTTGTTTGATTTATAGATTTTCTTCTTTTATTGACAGCTACACATCCTTTCAGATCAATAGCACTAAGTTGTTTTCATTTAGGAAGGATGGACAGAAACACCTGTGGGTTTTCTCCTATCTCTCAAAGATGATAGCTTTAAGTTGTATTGGTTATTAGGAGTCCCATTTTATCTTTTAATCATTTTTTTCACTTAATTTCCTTTGATGCAATTCATCATGCAAGTGGATTGACTTCCATCCTATTACTTTATGTCTCCTAAACAAAAAGAATAACTTGTACTTAATATGCAATTTGACTGGAACGTGAATAATTAAAGGGTGGTTTTCTGACTTGTTAGAGCTACATTAACTATTTACTTTGTAAAAAGTGGGTACAAAGGGATGGTGAGAGATGACAACTTTAAGTCCTGAAACTAATTAAGGACGCAATTTTTTCGTCATTTTTGTGTAAATTTAATTTCATGTATGTTTCTACTTTTGCAAGATTTTGTTCCGATGCCACCAAATAAAATGTATATATTTTTATTAGGAAATTAAATCACAGTAACAATAACATTCCAATTGACCCTGAGGACATTTTGGAACCACTGAAGAGCAACAAACAAATAATAACTAGTTAAATCATCATGGAATGGTTCATGTAGACCCTCAAACTGCAGCAAGCAAGCAAATTTTATTTAAACATGTAGAGAAAGAGCTGTTGATATTCAATTAAAAAAATTTTAAATGAGCTCAGACAGAAGCATTACACTCGGCTGGACTCAATTCACTTTAACTCGAGACTGAGACAAGACAGAGTCTAAATGAGATGAGACAAAGACTGTTAGTTTATGGTCTTGAGTACTACAATAGTATATGCTCAACATATATATTATATAATTTTAGATTACACAGTGTTTAGGTAGGTCAACTGGTGCACTCAAGTAAATTATCAGATTATTTTTACAGCAGAAAACCAACAAGTCTATCACAAGAAAAGCAGTGACCGAGTAGTGAGACATTTACAAGTGTATAGGTTGAAAAATGGTGGTTTGTGCAATAGGTAGAATTGTGAAAATGTGTGTGCTACTATAAGTGTCTCAGAGGGAAACAGAATAAAGTAAGATTTTTTCCAGCTGTTTTGCAATATAGGGGCAGGGTTGGGATATTTACTGAAAAATTAGTAGTTAGCTACTTTGAAAATACTTTCCCAAATTTTGTATCCACAATTTAGCTACATTTCCAGAAAACATAGTGGCTACTTTTTAGCTACTTTTTGAAAAATAGTGGCTACTTTTTAGCTACTTTCAAAGCGTGTCAGAACGTTTGTGAATCTCCACCTGACATATCAAACAAGCCCAACTGACAGTGTGAACAAGACACTGCATTTAATCAGGTGCCAGAAAGAAACACACAACTGAAAAACTGCAAATATACAAAAAGATCACCAAAAAGTGTAACCAACAATCAAACGTACCCAACCAAATGTGTGATATCCAACAAAAAATAAGAATAAATGCAAAGTCAATCATTCCAGGTTCTTCCTAACAAAATCAACACTGATGCGGTGGTGGTGTGTTAGTGTGTGTTGCGCTGGTCCGAGTGGATCAGACTCAGCAGTGCTGATTTAGGTTTTAAACACGTGAGTCACTGCTGGACTGAGAATCATCCACCAACCAAAAATATCCATCCAACAGTGTCCTGTGACCACTAATGAAGAACTAGAGGATGATTAGCTCATACTGTACAGCAAGAAATGTCTCGGGTTTTACATCTACAGGGTGAATTGACAACGCAGGTGTGTCAAACAGAGCGGATAATGTGTGGACAGTGTTTAAAAACTCCACTGCAAAGCAACAATGCTGTGTCTGCTAACACTCTTACCAGCACACCACCACATCTTAAATGCTAGAGTTAATGTAAAACAGCTAATTCACCAACCTTTAATGTTGAAGACTTAAGCACAGACTATTGGACATAGAACGCAGATAACAAAATGGCAAGGAGAAGGAAGACAAACATCGATCATTTGGTGATGAGTGGACTTATTTACATTTGTAATCATTCAGCTGGTTTGCTGATACGTCTAATCTGCAGCGAAACTGAAGTCAGCTTCTCATTCTCCTGTTTCTAGTTCCACCTTAAATGGCACAGCAGGACAGTCTGGTGCCCCATTTAAGGTGGAACGGTACAATTCGAACGAGAAAGCTGGAGGATGATAAGTGACTTCAGCCTCGCAAAAATTCAAATATTGAGAGACATTTTACAAGAAACTTGTGAGGACGTTTCCTGAGATGCAAGAAAAGCGGCTACAGCTGCTAAAGGTTAAAGCAGAGCAAAGTAAGTCTGTGTTTGTGTTTGTTATATTTTTAGCCTAAACTATCAGCACATACTGAGACATATAGCCAAGATGGTAAAACAGACATAAAATGTTGTGGCTGTTAGGGGTGGTCAGTACGTGGGGCAAGCTATCCACAGCTAGAAATTCTAAACTTACTATTTAGCTAAGGAGTACAGAGCCATTTAAGATTCAGCCTGGGTTTAATGCTACTTTTGACGACAACACAGAAATTTGAAGCACGTAAGCCATTCAAGTGGTATTCCATAGATGTTTCTATTGCTATTTTGCACTGAATCATATTGTAAGCACTTTAATTTAAGCTTGTGACATTAATGTCAGAGTTGTTTAGCATGTTTGCTATCTCTTAGCTTGTTAGCTAGCTAGAATAAAAAAATCTTGTACTTATTTTGTTTTTATAAATGTAAAACAAATAAAAACAGAATACAACGATTTGCAAATCCTTTTCAACCTATATTCAATTGAATACACTACAAAGACAAGATATTTAATTTTCAAACGGATAAACTTTGTTTTTTTCAAATATTCACTCATTTTGAATTTGACGCCTGCAACACATTCCAAAGAAGTTGGGACAGGGGCACGTTTACCACTGTGTTACATCACCTTTCCTTTTAAGAACAGTCAATAAGCATTTGGGAACTGAGGACACTAATAATTGAAGCTTTGTAGGTGGAATTCTTTCCCATTCTTGCATCATGTACAACTTCAGTTGCTCAATACTCCAGGCTCTCCGTTGTCATTGTAACGGAGAGCGATAAGGCGGATGCATGTGCGGAGGTAAGCGACTTTTATTGAGGGCAAATCCAGGGTCATAGTCTAGACAGTCCAGGTTCATATAGCCAACACGGACAGATTGGGGGACAGACATGACATAAACCGGAATAACCAGCAAACAGAGACCGAGACATCAAACAAACACTGGCAAAACACAAGGGGCAAACACAGGGCTTAAATACACGGAACAATGAGGGACAGGTGAACAAAATCAGGGGCGGAGTAACCAAACAGGGGGCAGGACTTAAACCAAAACAAAGGAGCACATGGACAGGACTGGGAGGGGCCAAACGTGACAGTGACATTTTGCACTTCATAATTCGCCACACATTTTCAATGGGAGACAGGTCTGGACTGTAGGCAGGCCAATCTAGTACCCACACTCTTTTACTAGGAAGCCACGCTGTTGTAACGCGTGCAGAATGTGGCTTGGCATTGTCTTGCTGAAATAAGCAGGGACGTCCCTGAAAAAGACATTGCTTGGATGGCAGCATATGTTGCTCCAAAACCTGTATGTACCTTTCAGCATTAATGGTGTCTTCACAGATGTGCAAGTTACCCATGTCATGGGCACTAACACACCCCCATACCATCAGAGATGCTGGCTTTTGAACTTTGCACTGATAACAATCCGGACAGTCCTTTTCCTCTTTGGCCGGAGGACACAACGTCCATGACTTCCAAAAACAATTTGAAATGTGGACTCGTCAGACCACAGGACACTTTTCCACTTTGCGTCAGTCCATCTCAGATGAGCTCGGGCCCAGAGAAGCCGGCAGCATTTCTGGTTGTTGTTGAGTTTAAACTTGCACTTGTAGATGGAGCCACAATCTGTGTTCACTGACAATGGTTTTCTGAAGTGTTCCTGAGCCCATTTGGTAATATCCATTACAGAATAATGTGGGTTTTTAATGCAGTGCCGCCTGAGGGATCGAAGGTCACGGGCATTCAATGTTGGTTTTCTGCCTTGCAGCGTACTTGCAGAGATTTCTCCAGATTCTTTGAATCTTTTGATGATATTATGGATTCTAGATGATGAAATCCCTAAATTCCTTGTAATTGGATGTTGACTAACGTTGTTCTTAAACTGTTGGACTATTTGCTCACGCAGTTGCTCACAAAGTGGTGAACCTCACCCCATCCTTGCTTGTGAATGACTGAGCCTTTCAGGGATGTTCCCTTTATACTCAATCATGACACTCACCTGTTTCCAATTAACCTGTTCACCTGTGGAATGTTCCAAACAGGTGTTTTTTGAGCATTCCTCAAATTTCCCAGTCTTTTGTTGCCCCTGTCCCAAATTCTTTGGAGCATGTTGCAGGCATCAAATTCAAAATGAGCAAATATTTGCAAAAAACAACAAAGTTTGTCCGTTTGAACACTAAATATCTTGTATCATCGTATTCTGTTTTTATTCACGTTTTACACAACGTCCCAACTTCATTGGAATTGGGGTTGTAGAATGAAAGCCATGATGGCTCACCCACCGTTAATGTTCCCATGTTTCATGTGATTTTAGCTTGCGAGTGCACTGTTTTGTCTGGTCCTGAGTATTTTGTGATAAGAATGTTCTCTATATTAAAACATGATTTTGTTACTACCTTTGTTTTTTGTTTTTTTAAAGAAAAAAGAAAATAAAAAAGATGTTTTGGAATCATGAAAGAAAATGTTTTGGAAAGTAAACTTATTGCCATGGTAAAAATAGATATGGCACCTACAGATTCAGCACCTTTAATCACTCTTTCAAGTATTCACATGATAACTTTACGAAGCCAGCACTTTATCCTAATTCAAACTGGGGAACAAATCTTGGACAAGAGTGAAATTGTGCAAAGCCAGAAAATGATCTCAGGGACCAGCTCTGAGCATGTGAAAAGCTGCTGACTGGGAGAGCCAAGATAGTACCCTCTCTGACAATGCATGATGAACCCCATGAATCACTGGCACCACACTGCATTCTCTGTACTATACCACACTCACACTGGAATTCCAGAATTGCCAGATGTGCTCTATTGCTATTCTTTCTGAAAGAAAGTCTTGGCTTGGACTAAGTTCTGCCTTCTTTCTGCTTAAGCACTTTCGCTATGCAGGCCAAAATCAGCAAAATGTCAGTCTTGCCTTCAGAGTATGCCTTCAGTTTTTGGACCACAACACTGAATCTCATGACATGGAGGACGTACCTTGTTCACAGAGAGCGCCCGAGTAGCTGGGTAGACAAACACAAGTGAAAGAATTAAGTCCATCAATACAGGTGGCCCCATTACGACAAGGATTGGACTGACATTCATCAATATCTGTAGAAAGTAAATATTATGACAACTAATGATGATTTTCATTTAAAATCTTTTGGTATTCTCATAAGATACTGACAAAAACAAGAGTTTAAAAGTACCATACCATTTTCACAGTGATCCCCAGTAAATCCAGGCACACAAAGACAGATGTTGCTTTTACCATTAAAGAAACATGTTCCTCCATTGGCACAAATATTTACTGCACACAATGTAAAATCTAAAGGAGAAAAAAGTATCAGATTACTTTGTGCATCTCTAATTACTTGGTAAAATTCAATACCACATTATTAAACTAGCAAATTATTAGGAAACATTGTAATACTGTACCTGGCAAATCCACTGTGTGCTCCACCACTGTGGTTACATTATGAGCCCCTGCATGTGGCTCTACTTTAGTTACCTCTTTCTTGTGTGGAGGGACAGCAAATATTGATAGACTCCCTGTATCATCAAGGTCCTCCTCAAATGGCATGGCAGTAGTTGCTTGAACTGGTGAGGTGAGGGATTCCTCTGTGGTAAAATGGTGAGTTACAACTTTGACATGTTTCTGCGCATGTTCAGGAGTGGAGATTAGAACTTGCTCAGTGGAGAATTTAGAAAAACTGGCTGTTAGAACAGTCACCTCAGACGTGTAATCTTCAGAGACAGGGGTTGTAGGTGGACTTTGTGTGATAAGTTTGGACACGGTTTCACTTCGGGTGTGTCCTTCAAATTGCTTGCGTATTGCAGCATCTGTAAAAGTATTTTCACTGGCTGCGATTTGATGAATGAAATGCAATTGGGCAGTTGTTTCTCTTGAAAATGTTTCAGTCGGTTGCTCACTGTGGTTTTCATATTCAGTGATGGAAAAAACTATGCTTTTGACCATCTCTGATTCTGGCACTGACAGAGGGATCTCAGTTCCTTTAACATCATCCACCTCTGTTTTAGTATCAGATTCAACCCATCCTGGCATCGCATTCTCCTTAGAGATGGAAAACATTTTTCCTTCTGTGTTGGGAGAAATCATTGTAACAGTCTGGCTCAGAGGTGTAGAATCAATAGGTTTGGACGAGACAGTGGAGAGAAGGGATGAAAGAGTAAAAGCAGGTGGTGGGCTTGGTTTTGAGCCTTTAAGTGAATACTGATATTGTGCTGACCCATCCTCAGCTGATGATGTAGATCCTTCATAGTCATCTGGGTATGACTGCCTCTCTCTATGAAAAGTGCTGTGACTTGTAGTGATAGCGTATTCCATAAATGGTGTTTTGGTGGGGAATTTGAACTCAGGGATTTCTGATTCATCTGTAACCACCTCCTCTTGACTGTAAGAAGCTGTTTTTGGCAGGGCATTATATGCAGAATCTACTGGGGAAGGCAACTCATCATCTTTGGGGTGTCCCTCATCAAAAGTAGATGTTTTGCTGATTGAATCATAAACTGATGTTTCATCTAATAATATTTTTGAGGTTAGAATTTGAGGGATCTCTGAAGTTGTGACTGTGTCATGCAAATTGCTTTCTGGAGAACTGAGTTCAGTTACTACTGCCGAAGAGGTAATTACTTCTATCTCTTCCAGCTTCTCCTCACTTACTATTGGGCTTGCTGTCTCAAACTGATCTCCTCTTGCTTCCAGAGTTTCCTCAGTCTCTGCTTTCAAATTTAGTTCATGCTTCCCATTGATGAAAGTCAGAACTGGATTGGAGTCAAGGGGAATTCCTTCTCCAATTATCCCTGCAATATGATCAGCTTTATATAAAAGAAGAGGGAAAAAATATTATTCCAAATCGCTCAAACTTTTTACTTAATATCTACTACCTAGTGTCTAATCCATAGAATCCTCAGTCAAACAGTCAAAGAATTAAAAATTCTGGTTCTCAAATTATTCCTTTTTCCGTGAATCTACCTACTGCCTTATAATTTGTTGAAATCTTTTAAAATTTTTATTACTTTAGCAAAATTTGAAAAGTATCAATTATATGTACCTACAACTTTCCTTTAATGTACACACAAATTTGCACAGTATTTGCATGTGAACAGCATTACAGGTATTGGAATGTAAATAGTGAAGTGACTGCACTGATGATTGTTAATGTATTTTATGGGAAGTACAGAATACTGTTCATAAATAACTGATGCACCAAAAGATATAAGCAAATCTGGCATGTTCTTTATGAGCAGAGATCTTTTAGATGTTCTGATATTTTAAATCAATATTTGATGAGATATTTATCCTATGTCAGAAGAGCAGAATATTTAGGCAACACTTGGCTACTTTGCACTTTACTCATTTTCTGGCATTTCTACCACTAAAGAAATGAATGTTTCATTTCTCCATCATGCTAATCCAGGTAAATGTAATCCCAATTTCTACATTTTCTAAATGTTTATATATTGGCATCAGCAAATATCTAACTGCAAATTGCTGGACATTGGCATCAGCCCACAATTACCATAGCAGAAAACTATCAGTCAATTTTGTATTCTGGAGACGTTATGATTAAAAATTATTATTTGTCTTTCTTGATTCATGTGAGTTTTGTCACATGTAATATTTGTTGCTAAATGTACAGAGAGCATTTAATACTTAGAAAACCCCAAAAAGTCATAAACTACCTGAAATCATTAAATGAGTCACTGAACCTAACTGTTCTTTAAAGCTCTTGTAGTTTCTAAGAGCTGCAGAGGCACATTCTGTACTTTTTAGGGAAATTTCATACCTGTTAAACTACAAGCGATGGTAACATGCTATAAAATTGGCTTACCTGACACATTATTATTCATATCAATTACAATGACATTAATAGGAGGTGCAGAGGCAGATCTATTTCCCTCGGTGCCAGAAAGTGGACTTTCAAACACTGGTTGGGTGCTGAAGTCTTCAGTGTTTGCAGTCTTGCCCTCCTCTTCTCTTATCCTGATGGCACTCTCTGCAGTTACCAGTGTTTCTTCTGTCATGCTTATTGTGGTTTCATCAGCTAGAGCTTTTATTGCTATCGTTTTAGTTGAGCCCTCCTTGGGTTTTTTATACACTACAGCTAGCTTGTTTGTGTCTTGCTTAGAGATAGAGGGCTCTTGGACCACAGTCATTTGTTGTGTAACACGTTCTGATATGTCTGTTTCTCCTCTGATGCCAGCTTCTGTAGAACTGATATCTGCAGTGATGTCTAGCTGAGGAGAAATGCTCTTCATGGTGGGAAGAGGGTGCAGTTGTGTGAGATGAGGCACTCTTCGATCAGGCACTGCATGTACTTGGTTAATACTCTGGCTGAAATTATCCACATCGTAGTCTATGAATTGAGTTGTGGAAGCCATACTAGCAATGGCGACTGTGGGCAATGAGGTTTGGAGAATCTCTGTGGGGTCAATTGTGGGATCTTGTCCTGTGGAAACAGGGAGTTGAGGCAAGATATTTCAGTTATGAGATAATGAACAGGTTAGATTCAAGTTCCTTCTGAGCGAACACTGTTCAGAACCTGGCTTTTAGAGATGCACACAACTGAGAAAAATTGGCTGACAGGAAGACACAAAAGGACAATGCAGCAAAATAGGTGGAATCATGTATGTAATTTCAAAGACTAGAAATTCTTTGTTTATCCTAAAAAGATTCTAGTTACACATTAGCTTCTTCTTCTTCTTCGCCTTTGTTTTTTTCTGATTTTTCCAATTTTCAAATCCATTTCTACCCACTATATAGGACATCCCCAGTCAAGCGATACCATCGGCGCTAGAAGGGCAAAGGCTAGCACAGGCTTCCTCCTGAAAAGCCAGCAATTTCATCTGTTCAGGGCCATTCTATCTATCTATCTATCTATCTATCTATCTATCTATCTATCTATCTATCTATCTATCTATCTATCTATCTATCTATCTATCTATCTATCTATTCCTCTGCAGCCTGTGGTTTATAGCTCTATATTTATCTAACTATAACTCTCTACATATCTATAGCTCACTATCTATTCTTCAACTCTCCATCTATCTTTTATCCCTTACTCTTGTTTATCTTTTGTAAACTATATGTAGAGTGATTGTGTAGTGTGAGCAATCAAACTACTCATAGCTGGTAGTGGTAGTGCATACTAACCACAGTCAGTATGCACTACAAGGCAAAACGTTTTTGGACATCTTATATCATGACCACATACCACAATAAGTAAACACTCTGTAACAAAAAGTATTTATCTTTTATGATTATTATACACCACAGGCAGTATACACACTGTAGCCAAAAGTCTTTGGAAACTACTCATATCATGACCATACACCACAGCCAGTAAACACCCTGTAGCCAAATGTTTTTGGACACTGCTCTTACATCATGATCATAAACCACACACCAGTCTTTAGACAGCTTGTGGCCAAACGTTTTTGGGCACTGCTCTTATATCATGATCATTCACCACAGTCGGTATTGCCACTGTAGTTAAGTTTTTGAACATCTAACTAAAATGTCTTTCAAGTCTTTACATTTTTCTTTTTTATTTCACTTTTTTTTATATTTTCTTCTTTGCTTTGCAAGCACTGGTATTTCCTTCATAACAGTGAAGATTTTAATTCATTTCTAAGACCTACTAAATGATAATGTGTGTGTTTATAGAGGCAGCAACCACTTTTCGTCTTGTTGTTTAGTTATGGATTGCAGTGGCATGGTCATAGACTAATATAAGCGCATTTAAACAGAGCTAAAATGCTGTATATGTGGGGCAGCCCTGTTTACTGCTGCTGCAGCTGCTCACATCAAGTAGTTTCTGCCAACATGCCACTGATTTCTTTAATATTTATGCTTTAAAATGGAAGCAGATCTTGCACATACAGTGTGAATTTCATAGGCTTTATTTATATTTAGTTAGCTATGACACCTAGAAGCCATTGCCAATAGTGACTATTATCCAAAACTTTTATGTGGCTAACATAAAACAGCTTTCTGCATAACATTTATCAGTAATTTTTGGACTCATGTCTTTAAAAACCTAATGCTTCAAGCAATAAAACCATCAATAATGTAATTTCTCCTACACCAGCTTGTTACAAACAGCTAACATTAGCTGGCAAGTTATGTCAGACATGGCATGGCTTTCCCTTAACACAAACAACTAGTTATGTCAGAAAATGGAGATCAAAATGTCACAGCATAAACTCAATGCTAAGATACAAGCTGAGAGTCATGTTTTTTTCAAACAGTGAAAGGTAGATGTTATCCAAAGTACTGGTGCTGTCACGCATCCCTATGGCTCTAACACCTCCATGGACATCTGGGACATCATGTGACTCCCGACCTTCCACCCTGCTGCAATCATTGTTGAGCCTCTAATCAGTTTCACCTGTTTCTTAGTCAGTTTAGTCTGTTTGCCTAGTCAGAGTTGGTATAAAGCTTGGGCTTTTAGTTTAGTTCTTTGAGAAGCATCTTTCAGCTACTGAGCATTTACTTTGGTGATTGTTATTTCTGGATCTACTTTTCTATGATTTTTGGACTTTGTCCATTTTGCCTTTGCCCCTTGGACTCTTTTTGCCTGGTTATGTTTGTTTGTGCTTTATCTTTTTTGGATTTGACCTATGCCTGTTGTTTGACTATGAAGATCATGATTCAACTAGGCTATTTCTTTTTTTCATTTACAAGCATTTGAATCATTCTGCCACATTAGGGGCATTAGGGACATTAGGGGCAGTCATGGGCTGGAGGTTAGGGAACCAGCCCTGTGACCGGAAAATTGCCGGTTCGATCCCCTCGGCTGACAGTCCATGGCTGAAGTGCCCTTGAGCAATGCACTTAACCCACAATTGCTCCCGGGCACCCACATGCATCCCGTGTGCATGCATGTGGGTGTTTCACTGCACGGATGGGTTAAATGCAGAGGTCTAATTCCACAGAGTGCACAGTTGGCAAAACGGTTCTGAATTCTAAAAAAAGAAAAAATCTAAATATTACAGGTGCAAAAGTTAAAGTAATAAAAGTTTTGTTTTCATTTTAAAACAGAAATATTACAGAAATCACTGGCATGTTGTACAGAGAAGTGGACTGCTTGAATATGAGCAGCTGCAGCAGCAGTAAACAAGGCTACACCACATATACAGCATTTTACGTTAAATCAGTGTTTGAGTATTATGTTAGGTTAAAATAACTCTTAAATTATCTCTTTGGCACTAGTTATATGGTGCAGAAGTTTCACCCTGCTAATGCTTAAACTAGGAGTAAGTGGGACTCTGTGAAAAGGTTGCAATCTAATTGCATGCATAGCTGACAGCACTTTCGGCCAATAAGAATAAATTTGGCAGGCCAACTTTATTGCATACATCAGCCTTTGACATGCCTACTACTCCATCCTGCAGAGACCTATAGAGACAGAGCACATCATAACATCAGAGGGAAAACCACGGCCCTTATGGGGGTAAACATTCTGCGGAGTTTAAAAGGGAGGGCATGGGAGATTGTGTGACACCATGTCTTGAAACATAAAATGTCAACACCAGGCTATTTGAATGTCTTTCTGTCTAAAGAAAGGGCCAGATATATTGAAAAAATCAGATCTAATAGGATTCCCTCAGTGTCCCTTTTCTATCCCAAAATCAGAGTAGAAAAATAATAGAGCAAAATGCTCAATTATAGCTGAACCATTACCCATGCTGTAGAGCGAGCTAATATTGCTATAATCTAGATAGTTAAATGTATCTGGGGAATTGGATATGAAATTTGCGAACAACAAATTGAGAATTAATTAACTGTTTGGCCTACATGACACAAATTGTCTTCTTCACAAATAAATGTGGATGTCATCTATCAGGACCCCAGTCCCTGTGGCTAGAAAGCCCTCCTGTCCGTTGATAGTTTTAAACCTACTATGACATTTTTGGCTCCACATTGTGGCTTGGAATCTCGTCCACCACTCAACAGCTTTTTGGTATATTGCAGTTTCAGTTTAAAATGAATAAAAAAGAAGAGCGCAATGCAAATCCATTGAAAGTTTTCCACTATGGCATGGGGATGGCCTAAACACACTCTGACTCTGTATTGGTTTGAATGTGGCATCCGGCCCTGCCCTCAATCAGTATCCACTATCAAGCAATCTGTATCTGCTCCCAAAATACCAATTGGTCCATCTCTAACTTAAAATGTGTATGCAAGAATACTGTTGAAAGCAGACATTATTTGCTTTTCAGTTTTTCAGGTATAAGGAAGATATAAAAAGCAAATACAATAATAATAAGAATAATAATATGAAGAAGCTGTTACATAATTTGAACCTGAGAGTTCTACAGAGACTCCTGAAAAGTCAGAAAAGTGAAACAGAAAGTCGAAAAGGATAACCAAAAACAAAAAAGGAGATGCTATTGAAAATTAATAATGTACAGCGGTCAAAGAAGCTGAATAAGAGTTTTAGTACTGCAGAACAAGGTCCCACATAGGCCAATAACAATAATTTTAGAGAGGAAATGACATTTTTAGTGAGATGGAGTACCAACTAAACATATTGGCATAAAAACTAAAAAGCTGAATTTCAAATAAATATTAAGCTTCAAGAAGGGGCCCATAGACTTCTAGAACAAGTTCTTTTACGAGGACATGAAGTGAATCCTTCTACCCCCTACCCCCTGATGTAACATATGTATTAATTCTATGTACTAATAGTAAAGCCTGCACCTTGTGATCTAAGCAGGCATGACAGTTCATAATAAGTAATGAGTTTGTACAGGTACTGAGGGGCAAGGCCATATAGAGCTGTATGTGTCAGTAGAAAGATTCTGCACTGAATGCAGAATTTAACTGGCAACTGGTTGATAAAACTAGAATGATATGGTCAAACGTTCTAGTTTATGGTAAGGAATCTGGATGCAGCACTCTGGACTAACCTAATGCTTGATAAGGCTTTTGCTGGAATATCTAGACTTTACAGTAATCCAACCTTGAAGTAAAAAAACATGAACTCGCTCTTCTGCATCTAGTAGAGACAGTGCATTTCTTAATTTAGCAATATTGTGAAGATGAAGAAAAGCTATTCTAGTAATATTGTTAATATATATATATTAAAGCACAGATCAGGATCGATTGTGACACCAAAGTTTTTTTTTTACAGATGTACCTGATGCAAGTGAAACATTATTAAGATTAAGCATTAATTTAGATTTTGGACCAAGAAAAAGCACCTCTGTTTTGTCTGAGTTGAGTTGGAAGTCACTCAACATGCAGTCTTTTATGTCTTATACACATAATCAGTCAGATGCTGCACTACAACCAACTTGTAGGAATTGGATCTAATATGCAAGTAGATGTTTTTGAGGAGGAAATCATTTTAAGTAGCTAGGTTTGCTGAAGTAATGTAAAGGATTCAGACCTCTCTGCAGTAGTAACACAGTACTCAAGATCTTGGTTGGCTTTGTAGGGCAGTAATTGTACCCTTCTATAGTTTATAAGGCTATCCAGGTGCACTGGAATACATCAATCATAATATTGTAATAATATTATTATTGTCCAACTGGTGTTCCGAAAATCAAGTGGGCTTTATAGATAATTGGTTGCGTTTTGAGGGCAAGTCTGGTCATATAGGTAGGGATGGCGTCCACCCAACGCGGGAGGGTGCTGCCTTACTTTCCTGCAGCATAGCTCATAGTCTCTTAGTTAGTCGGCAAAGTAGTGTAAACAGCTGCTGACAGTCTAGAGCCAGGACGAGGCCACAAACAGACAGGCTAAACCGACCGTCTGTGATCCACCTTGAGGCATCACCCAAGATCAACTTCATTGAGACTGTGTCTTTGCCCTGAATTAAAACTAAATTTAATCATAGAAAAACTCAATCAGCCTGTTTAAACAACCTAATCAATATATATACATATTCAGGTGATAGCACTAACACCCTAGATCTAAAATTTGGACTACTCAATATAAGATCACTAAACTCTAAAGCAGTCATCGTAAATGAAATTATAAGTGATCATAAATTCGACATTTTCTTTCTCACTGAAACATGGGTGAGACCAGATGAATATTCAGCTTTAAATGAAGCCACCCCTTTAGGCTATAATTATGCACATAGTTCAAGATTATCAGGCAAGGGAGGTGGAGTATGTGTGATCTACCAAAATACTCTAGATATTAGTCAGAAACAATGTGACACTTTTACTTCCTTTGAAGTCCTTTCCATTCATGTTACAAACCCGGTCACAAAAAATAATGCATTTTCATTATTTAACATTTACAGATCACCAGGGCCCTACTCTGAATTTTTTAAATAATTTAGTGATTTTGCTGCAAAATCAAAAACATGGCTGTGTGTAATGATAAAGTAATAATTGTAGATTTTAATATTCACTTTGAGAAGGTAGATGACCCACTAAAAAATTCATTTACTTCAATTCTAGACTCTGTTGGTTTTACCCAAAATGTAACAGGGCTATGTGCAGGACGACTACTGTCGTCATACGTAAGAGATTTAGTTTTGACACTAGGTCTTAACATAGACAAGCTTAATATCCTATCATAAACCTCAGCAATCTCCGACCATTACCTAATTTCATATGAGCTACGACTTAGCCATAATATATATACATCCCCTCATTATTCTACAAAGCACTCTATAAAACCATTTACTGCCCGACAATTTATAGACAATCTGCCAAAACTATCAACGCCAGTCTTCACTACATCAGACCCAATGGAACTAGATTTACTAACCGATTATTTAGAAAATACCTTCTGATCCACTTTAGAAAATGTGGCGCCACTTAAAATAAAAAGAATAAGGCAGAAAAAGCTCGCCCCATGGTACAACAATAAAACTTGTACCTTAAAACAAACAGTTTGGAAACTAGAGCAGAAATGGCGACAAACCAAGTTGGAAGTGTTCCACTCTGTCTGGAAGGACAGCCTTATAGAGTATAGAAATGCTCTCACTAAAGCTCACTCAGCATATCTGGCCTCGCTGATCGAGAACAATAAATATAATCCTAGTTCTGTTTAGTGTGATTTCCCGAATCACAAAAATTCAGGCAGGTACTGAACCAGAAATCCCAGCAACTCTGACCAGTGAAGTTTTTATGGACATCTTTAATAATAAAATTGAAAATATTAGACAACAAATTCAACCCACAGTATTAAATCCAACTTGGCTATCATCTGACTTGGCTGATATAGAACAAAACACAGTTGTAGAAAAAAGGCTGGAAACTTTTTACCCACTCCCACAGCTAGAGGTAGAGAAGATTATCTCCTCTGCAAATTGCACAACGTGCATACTCGATGCAATTCCCTCAAAATTACTCAAAGAAGTACTGCCAGTCATTATAAACCCTCTTTTAACTATAGTAAACTCATCCCTTAGTCTGGGCCATGTTCCCAAAGCTTTTAAACTAACAGTTATCAAACCTCTGATCAAGAAACCAAATCTTGATGTTAGCATATTGTCTAATTACAGGCCTATTTCTAACTTACCATTTATATCTAAGATCTTAGAAAAAGCTGTGGCCCAACAAATTAGTTCCTATCTACATAAGAACCATATATACGAAAAATTCCAATCTGGATTCAGGCCACACCACAGCACTGAGACAGCTCTAGTTAAGATAACTAATGATCTTCTTCTTGCCTCTGATGAAGGCTACGTATCCCTGTTAGTGCTTCTTGACCTCAGCGCAGCTTTTGATATAATAGACCACAATATTCTCCTAGAAAGGTTAGAAAACATGGTTGGAATCACAGGGACAGCCCTATCATGGTTCCAGTCTTACCTAACAGAACATTATCAGTTTGTCAGTGTAAACAATTTATCTTCCAATTATTCAAAAGTAAGACTTGGAGTTCCGCAAGGCTCTATTTTAGGACCTTTATTTTTTACTCTATACATGTTACCGTTAGGCACAGTTATAAGTAAGCATGACATTAACTTTCATTGTTATGCAGACGATATGCAACTTTACATATCAGCCAAGCCTGATGACAAATGCAGATTAAAGAAAATGGAGGACTGTGTAAAAGACATGAAATGCTGGATGTTATGGAACTTCTTCCTACTAAACATTAACAAAACAGAGGCTCTCCTTCTGGGTCCAAAATTGGCAAGAAATAAACTACCTGATTTAATTTTAAATCTCACTGACTTTCCAGTTACACCTGGCTTAGCAGCAAAAAATCTTGGCGTCATAATTGATTCAGATTTATCATTCGATCAACACATAGGCAGCATCACTAGAACAGCTTTTCTACATCTTCGCAACATTGCCAAGATAAAAAATGCCCTATCCCTGCGAGATGCAGAAATACTAGTACATGCCTTTATTACTTCTAGGCTAGACTACTGTAACGCACTACTGTCAGGATGTACGAGCAGGAATCTAAGCAAACTTCAGCTAGTCCAAAACGCCGCAGCCAGGGTCCTCACTAAAACTAGAAAATTTGATCATATCAGTCCAGTGCTATCATCACTTCATTGGCTGCCTGTTAAATTCCGTATTGATTATAAAATTCTCTTATTGACATATAAAACCCTGCATGGGCTTGCTCCTGAGTACCTGCAAGACCTTATTTCCCATTACGTGCCATCATGACTACTCAGATCACAGAGTGCTGGCTTATTAATAGTTCCTGGAATTCATAAGGGTGCAGCTGGGGGAAGAGCTTTTTCTTATAAAACCCCTAAACTCTGGAATGATCTTCCAGAAAATGTTCAGGACAATCTTTAAGACTAGGCTGAAAACTCACTTGTTCAGTTTAGCTTTTGGTAGGTAATGTTCCCCCTTAGATAAAGGCAGCAGATCCAGGGACACAGGGAATTATAGTAAACTGAGACGCTGGTGCTGTCGTCCCGCTACTCGCACGCGGTCACTCAGGTTTGTGGACGGTGGAGCGGAGAGATGCCAAACTATTTCAGAGTGCTGCCGTGTCTGTGTGTCCTTCTGGTTCTCTCCTTTTAGTTAAGCTGTCATAGTCAGATCTGCCAGAGTCATTAGCCACACTCTGGAAATGTTCACATTCCCTGTTTTACATACAACAGACAGAATAAAACTAATTCCCTTCCCCTGTCTTTTTTTCCGAGTATACAACCCCCCACATGTCCGGCCGGACAGTGATGGACGACTGACTGTCGAGCCCTCCTGCTACCCTCTTCAGACCAGCTGCCCACCTTGAACCAATCTGCCCACCCTACACTGATGTTTTCATAGACTCCTAGCTGTTATTACTACTAATACTACTGCTATTAATATTAGTAGTATAATCATTTGTAGGTAGTTTGACCAGAGGAGGATGGGTCCATCCCCCCACCCAGGTGAGCCTGGTACCTCCCAAAGTTTCTTCCTCAGTTGTGAGGGAGTTTTTCCTTGCCACTGTCGCCCCTGGCTTGCTCATCTGGGGGGTTTTTTACACTTCTTGTTAAAACATCCGTTGTAAAAAGCAAATAACATAAATACAAATAAATTTGATTTGATTTGATAATAATAATATCTAATTCAGTATGTTCAGACAGAGAGCTGACAACAGTTAATAGATCTGGGAGGTTTTTGATAAAGCTACTTGCAATGGAGCATGTTATAATACGCTTAACATGATAGCATGGTGATAAACATATATTATGGTTAAAGTCAATTTTATATGAGATTAGGCAATGATCTCAGACTGCTGTGCTCTAGGGAAGAATGGCTAAATGGTCAATGTTTACACCAAAGGTCAAAATTAAGCCAAGAGTGAGGTTGCAATAATGAGTGGGCCCTATTATATTTTGAATGAAACCAAAAGGGTTTAAGAGAGATGTAAACACCTTACTTAGTGAGAGCATTATTAAATATGACAGAAAGTTTTCTGGAGGAACTTAATTTCACTTCACTGTGTACTTGTACATAGACGGAATGACAGTAAAAGCCTCTTGACTTGACTTAACTCATTGCAATGTTTGGTTGCAGTTGTTACTGCCAAGGGTAACACAACCATAATTGCCGTTTGGGAGGACAATTACTTTTTCACTTGGATGATACAGGTTTTAAATAAATCTCCCTCCTAAATAAAGTCCATTTAACCTCTACTTTAGTGGTCAGGACCCCCATGGACTCTCACAGAGCAGGTACTATTTGGGCGGTGGATCATTCTTAGCACTGCAGTAACACTGACATGATGGTGGTGTGTTAGTGCATTGTGCTGGTACATATGGATCAAACACAGCAGTGCTACTGGAGTTTTTAAACACTGTGTCCAATCACTGTCCAATCTATCAGACCCACCTGCATTGTTGGCCCACTCTGTAGATGTAAAACTAGTAGTAAAGATGTACAGATGTACAGATGTAAAGCACTTAGTACCATTATCAGTAAACATGGCATCAATTTCCAGTGCCACAGCTATGACACACAGTTATATCAACAAACCGGATCATAAACTTCAACTTAGTAAGATTGCAGACTGTATAAAAGACAAAAAAGCCTGGATGTCAAATAATGTTCTCCTAATTAACTCAGATAAACTATGTCTATGTCTTGGTCCTGTTAGAAACAAAGTATTTAATTTAACGCTTAAACTTAATAGTTTCTCAGTTCCACCATGTACATCTTGGTGTCACAAATCTTGGTGTCACAATAGAGCTCAATCTGTCCTTCGATACACATATAACAAATATTACTAGAATAGCTTTCTTGCATCGCTGCAATATTGCTAAATTAAGAAATGTAGTCTCTACAGGATGCAGAAAAGCTACTTCATGCATTTATTACCTCAAGGCTGAATTACTGCAATGCGCTGCTATCTGAATGTCCCTCAAAAAGCCTTAACAAGCTTCAGTTAGTACAGAATGCTGCAACCAGTCCTCACAAGAACCAGAAAGTTTGACCATATCAGCCCAGTTTTATCTTAACTTACACGGGTTGCCAATAAAATATCGCATTGATTACAAATTTCTTTTACTGACATATAAAGCTCTAAACAGTCTCGCCCCTTCTCATACAAAGCCCCACAATTTTGGAATAATCTTCCAGTCAGTGTTCGGGACTGAGATACAGCCTCAGTCTTTAAGTCTAAGCTTAAAACGTACTTGTTTAGTCAAGCCTTTGGTATTTTTTTTTTTGTTAGAGAAAAAGTGCAGATCTGGGGGTTCATGGACATGAAGTATTATGATAAACTGGGATTGTCAGTGCTGTTGTCCCCCTGCTCTCATGCATTCACTCAAGTTTGCTAATGGTGGAGTGGAGGGGCGCTGACATCTCAGGGAGCATTCATGTCTCTGTTACCTTTCTGGCTCTTCTTCTTAGTTGGGCTGTAATTACTAAACCTACCAAACTCTCTGCTGCACTTTGATAACACTGTAAGTTGTGATCAGTTGCTCTTTACAGAACTCACTTCTGTATGTTTTCTTTTTCTCTGCCCGCAGTTGAACAACTGCCCGTCCTGTGCAGTCTAATGCATTTGCCTCTTCTGCCTTAATCAGGTGCCCTCTGCTCACCAGCCTTCTGGACTGGTTTGACCACCATGGAGCTTCTCGATGTACATTGCTGTGCAAACCTCAACTGCATGAACTGGCCTTTGAAATGGTGCTGATGCTGCTATTTAATCATAAACATTGCTTCACCAGTTTTTCCCCGTTTTTGTATTTTAATATTTTAAACTAATGCTGTTTGTTATTTGGTGTTGACCAGAGGAGAATGGGTTCCCCTTCTGAGTCTTTTAGGGAACTCTCCCCTTAAAAACACATGCACCTACCCCACAAAGACATGGCAGAAATTTTGGGATGGCATATCTCTCATTCTGTGGAAGATGCTGGCCACCTCAGCCACACTTTTACAACGACAGCTGGTTTTGAGATGGTCAAAACATTCAGTCATTCAGTCAGAGCTAATGATTAGTGTAGTTGACTAGATAGAGTAAACTATGGCTTCTTAGAATGACTACTCATAAATTACACATCAATTCAGCTTTAAATGCTCAATAATTGGGTCTTATTAGTTTCCTAGTGAACTGCTAACAGGTGTAGTGTATTCCAACACTTCTAACAGTAGTCACCAACTTTCTCCAGAGTCAATCGCTACAGACCTCCAAACTTCATGTGGCCTTCAGATAAGCTCAAGAACAGTGCGTAGAGAGCTTCATAGAATGGGTTTCTATGGCTGTGCAGCTGCATCCAAGCCTTACATCACTAAGCGTAATGCAAAGCGTGGAATGCAGTGGTGTAAAGCTCCGCCACTGGACTCTAGAGCAGTGGAGACATGTTCTCTGGAGTGCTGAATCACGCTTCTCCATCTGGCAATCTGATGGATGAGGCTAGGTTTGGCGGTTGCCAGGAGACTGGTACTTGTTTGACTGCATTGTGCCAAGTGTAAAGTTTGGTTGAGGGGGATTATGGTGTGGGGTTGTTTTTCAGGAGTTGGGCTCGAACCCTTAGTTCCAGTGAAAGGAACTCTTTATGCTTCAGCAGACCAAGAGATTTTGGACAATTTCATGCTCCCAACTTTGTGGAAACAGTCTGGGGACTTCATATTAAACCCTATGGATAAAGAATGGGATGTCACTCAAGTCCATATGTGTGTGAAGGCAGACAAGCAAATACAATATATATATAGTGTGTGTGTGTGTGTGTGTGTGTGTGTGTGTGTGTGTGTGTGTGTGTGTGTGTGTGTGAGACAATATATATATATATATATATATATATATATATATATATATATATATATATATATATATATAGGTATAATATACATATGACTAAAACTTATGTTCTCTCTTTCTCATTAAGGGTCACTCTCACTCTCTCTCTCTCTCTTTTTCTCTCTGGTGTGAGAGCCAGCTGTTAGACATTAGGGACATGTCCTCATTTCTCAGCAGCTATCTATGATGTAAAACATGAGGCTCTTTTTCCCCTAGTAAAACTGAACTGATCTACCAACAGTGTAGGAGGGCTTCCCCCCTCCTCAGTTCTTGTGTGTATACTGCTCTAGGGCTTTGAGCTCTATCTAAACATACCCACCATGGCTTTGTTTGTTTTACAGCATGCCGTGGCAGATGGGCATTTTAAAAAGGACATTGAAAGTTCCTCTCAGAGGTTTTCAGAAACAAGCTACAGCTCACTTACACCTCTGAAAGTGGTTAGTGAAAAGATATCAGATATACAGTACAATACAGTGCAATCTGTAAATAACTGGACTGTGACAGTTTTTGCTGCTTTGGCTTAGCACTCCAGGACACCAGAGGAGCTCAGGTTGGGTGACTAGTTTTGAAGCATTTATGAGGACATGAGCAGTGTTCTTAATGAGGGTAACTTGGGGGAAGAAGCACCCAGGGTAAGATGTGATCCCACCCATCCACCCAGTCCTGACCTTTGGGGTCAAAGACAAGGGGCATAATGACCACAAAAAAATGATTTTCATTCTTTTACAAAGTTACTCATTAGAGTTTCACTGGATGCCTTGCATTACATTCTTGTTATAGACATAACTATTTAATACATGAACAAAAGTGACATTTCAAGTGTTTTTTAGTCTTATTTGTATGTTACAGATTATTAAAGAGTTATTAAAACATAAATTGATAGAGGCCTTAATTTAATTTTAAAGTGACATTTTAGTGTTATATTTTAAATAATAACTTTTTTTAAATGCAATAACTAGAAAACATGCTATAAAAACTATACATTTTATACTGAAGGTAGGGGAGGCTATTAATTAAGGCAAGGCAGACAGTGAGTAGAAAACCAGCAACAGGGGGTGGCAAATAGAATTAAGGTGTCACTGGTACTCATGGCTGAATAATTGTTTTGAGGAGAGGGAGATTTAATGCTGTTTTAAGTGAAAAGTTAGAACTCGACCATAGACAGAGTCTGAACAGAGGAAATATAAGAACGTGCTGAAATAAAAAATTTCCCCAGAGAGCATATCGGTTCCTGTTTCCACCCAGCAGAGAGGGAAAGAGTTCACAAAGAGTCCAGCATCAAGCTGAGCCTTGAGTCACAGCTGTTATAATGTAACACACCTCTCCAGTGCGAAATTCAGCAAATCACTATTTCTGCAATCTTAGTAAAATTTGTATATCACAAATCTTTCAATGATCTTCAATAACCTAAAGACAATGCCATCCACAAGTGGTATTTGGTCAACATTTTTGTTTTGTTTTGGCTCTATAACCTAACAGTGGCAGTCAAGTACAGAATATCAGCTTTAATGTCTATGTAGGTTGAACCACATGTCCCCTGGTGAAGCTCTGCCAGACCTATACTGGAGCCAGTTTATGCAGTCAGCTGTTGCATCATCAATACAGACAAGTAAGCCAGTTTTGCTGCAAACATACATGTTCATGGCACAATGTGTCACAAATGAGGTGGTCTGCTTTGTATCATAGATTATTTTTTTCTCTCCACACTTTCTTTCCATCACACTTCACTCTGGCCTAAGCTGTCCTTAAGCCTTTGTCCCAGAACTCTTCAAATTATGTATGAATATGTTTAGTAAGCATTTAACCTGATCTGTCTGTTCCTTATCAGCATGCGTGTTTGTTTGTCTTTATGGTAGTCTTTGACAAGTTTGTGCCTATCTTTGAAAGTGTTCTTAAACTGTTTATAAGTTGAAAAGATGTTTTCTTCATGTCAGTGTGGACGCACATACCCTCAAAGCTGGTTTGCACTTTAACCTGATAGTCATTGTTTCATTTCAAATTTAAAACAACAAAAATTGTCACAATACAAATACTTCTGAATCAACATGTTAAATTAGCTATGTCAAACAATGATAAAAGTGCACCTTTAAAACAGAAGGCTCCAAGTTTCTGGGTGGGCAACGGATACTCGGTTTGGTTGATGAAACGATACATAGTCCGGACCCCCAGCAAGCCTCTGCCACACTGCATCCTAGGAACTGAGATGGGATAGCGTGCACTGCCATCTGAAAGCCAGCCAAAGTCACAGCGATCCAGGCCCTCCCTCCAAGCTGCATGTAGCTGTCCAGGAGAGGCCAGAACTGCTCCGAATTTCTCACATTCCTTTTTAGCTTCCTGAAGAGTGAACTTAGTGCTGATAGGAGGATAAAACACTTCACCTGAAGATTACATACACACAAATACATACAAAAAATTAATTGTATACAAGCTTTGATTTATTACAAACCCCTGACTCTCAATTTGCACTAATTGGACACTTTACAACATCCACATACCTTATAGACCCTCTAAAAAGTTAGCAAAATGTAAAACTGAAGATTGTGAGTCAGTTCTTGTTGTGTAAATTTGCTAAGCCACCATCTACCATATTCACAATTGTTCAGTTTCTTATTGTCCCATATTATTTAGGTGGCAGACCATTCTCAACACAGCATTACATGGCAGTCAGAGTCACTGCTGCACTCAGAGTCAGATCACCTAAAAACAAAATAAGAGAGGTTTTGGGATCAAGAACAAATGACTGAAAGAAGGGCTAGAGGGTGGCTAACATTAATTGTGCATTGCAACAAATGAGTTACTGTCCCTAACTATAAGAGCTCCTAATAAACTGGCTGGTTCAGTATTACATACAATGTTTTTATAAAAAATAAGGCACACGGCCAAAAATATCTATGCCCCTGTTCTGATATATTTTATGTAGATATTTAAAATGTTATATAAGCTATTTGCTGGACCCGTATTGGTCCCTGACCCCTAAGTCTTCTTGTACACCCTTGAACTATATGTAGAACTACTTGTTTCAGTATACTCAAAACTGTAAAGCTGTCTACGTCTGGTTAATGCATCATCCCTCTAGGATATTAAACAGACTGTGGGAACTTCTACCATCTGCTTTTTCAAGTATGCACTTTTTTGCAGAATCTGAGGTGAATCAAAAGACATCAATAAGATTGTTTGTTGAGTACAGGACTAAGTACGAAGCAGTAAATAAGAGCAAAATACCCATCAATTGCCAGGTTTCTGTATTAGCTTACTTTGACAAACAATAACATTGCAGCAGAAACAATGAAAAGGGAGACATATTTCAACTGCCTTTAAATAATACTGAGATAGAATGACACAAGACATATTACCCTCATTCTTCAAACAAAGCTGGAGCCTTTTTTTCAATGGTTATTGTTCAAGGTTTATTAGGTACTTCAGATGTTAAACTACATCCATTTCATTTGCACTGTGCATCATAATTGATGTTTATCATACCTACTCAATTTCAAGAATATAGCATACCTTTAAGTTTGTCCACATAGCAGTACACATCATAGGTTTCTGTGGGATCTCTGCGTCCATATGTTCTAATGCCTGGTTTCCCTATCTTATCACCATGGCAACCTTCCCTGGGCCTTGTAATTGGATATCTGTGAACAAGTTCCAATGTATTTCATTTTAAAATGTTAATAATCATATTGGCTAAATGGAAACAGCCAATAAATCTGAACAGAATTCACACCTGACTGTTTGGTCAGCCAGCCATCCAGCATCACATTGTTCAAAGCCATCTTCATAGGCTGCAGTCAGCTGCTCTACCGTGGCAATGGTTGCCCCTGCATCTTTGCAGGCTTGTTTGGCTCTTTCAAAATTGAAATTGTATCGACTGGTGCTAGCTCGATAATGAAACACAACACCTGTAAAAGTGCAAGATACTTATCATTATCAAGTTTTCAACAGCATATATACAGTTGTATGCAACAGTTTAGTACCCTGGCCAACTTATGTTTTGTTGATTTTCAGAGTGAAAAGATCATATCTGTAGCACATTTTTTAAAAGATTTTTTTTCTGCAAATGTTAATGTTAAAAACAGAAAAAACAAATTAATTGTAGCATGTGCCAAAGTTTACTCTAAGTCAGTACTTGGCAGATACCACAGCTTGCACATGCTTTTTGTAGCCAGCTAGAAGTCTTTTACTTCTTGCTTTAGGTGTCAAAGTTTACTCTACTAAGTCAGTACTTGGCAGATACTACAGCTTGCACATGCTTTTTGTAGCCCGCTAGAAGTCTTTTAGTTTTGTTTTAGGAATTTTAACCCACTCACCCTTGCAGAACACTTCTAGTTCTGCAACATTCTTAGACCTTATTGAATGTGCAGTATGTTAAAGAGCTACCCACAGATTTTATATTATGTTAAAGTTATGGCACTTTGGGGTATTTTGTCTCATTTTTACACATTGCACACATTCTCAAATAATACATTTCATACCACACCATTCTTTAACAGCCTGACCCTAGACTGAGGCATAACAAAGGGCCATTTCCAGTTTGCGTGTCTTGAAGTTGTTCATGGTGGGTTTTAAGGTATGTTTAGGATCACTGTCCTGTTGTAAAAAAACAGCTTCTTTTCAGCTTCAATTTCTTGATTGACTGTGTCACATTTGCTACCAGAATTTGATATTTAGTGGAATTATTTCTTCCATCCTACCATGCAATTTTTCCTGGGCACTGGCTGCCATTTAAGCAATAGAAGACGAGAGGGAGTGTGTTATTGCGAAATAACATCACGTCTGTGACACAAGCCAAGTTTCTGGGCTGTAGATCATCACAGCTGTGTTGTTATTTGCAATAATGCATGACATGTTCTATTGCTTTTATACAACAGTTAAACAAATAAAGTAAGAAATAAATCAACTGGATTATGAATACGGCATTTAATATGTTTTATTGTTCTCTCCATCAAATTATAGCTGCTTAAGAAGAAACTTGTTGCTATGTCAGACTAACAAACTTGCTGCACAGTGTGCTGTAAGCTTCACCTTTTGGAGTACGGACTGCAATATTAATGTTGATTTGTTCCAGCCAGTCTGTAAAGCATTTTACAGCCCATTTTGTTTGCCAAATGGAATTTGGTTAATTTCTGGCTTATATCAGGTTTAGGTGTTCTATCACAGCTGCTGATTTAAAAGCTTGCTCAGTGGTAATGACAGACAATTTCAGAATTTAGTGTAGTCTCATCTTCAGAGTCTGACCAAATCGGCTGTAGGTCAAATGTAATCTTAAATGTATCCATTTTCTGTTTGTGCACTAAGAAGTAAAATCTACAGCTGTCAAAGTCGTTACTTAGCAACAGCATGTCAGCAGAGTGATAGTGTTTGTGATAAAAATGTGCTGTTATGTGTAAAATACCAGCATGGTTATAACGCTTCTCAACCAATCAGCTTGTGCCTCCAGAACTAACTCTTGTATAAACTACCATAAAGCATAATAAGTCCATCCTATTCTTAAAAGTTGATCTCATTAAATGCAAATCCTTTTTCCTTTTTTCACCAAAAATACCATTGGTGATTGTGGTCAACATCTCCAACAACTGTTTTTGAAATGCCTCCGATTTATTTGGACATTATTTTGCATTTTTAAATGTTGACTTTTGTGATTAGATTGGATATAAAGTTTCATTCTGTTGGCCCTTCCTGCAGGTGCTTTGTTGCATTCCCTTTTAGCGTTTATTTAACGTGAACACCCCTTGTGCTCACAGAGTTTGATACAAATCACTGAAACCAAAGTAATATGGGTCTGACTTGTTAAGTATAAATATGTGTGCCAATGGGTAAAGATTTTACATTTACCTTAGTAAACACATTTATCTTTGTTTGGTTAATACAGCTAATGAGGGACTAAGGCACTGCCTTTAGCGATTCTCAAATCAATCCTCAGGGCCCTCAAGATGGTCCAAATTTTTGCTCTATTCCTATGTGCTTGTAGCTGAGACATAGCAAAAATGTTAACTGTCTTGTTGTTAACTGTATTGTTGTTAAACTGGTATTTCTCTGCTGCTCTCATAGATATGTTTTATTGTTCTCAATGAGCAGAGAAAATGTTACACAAGTGTGTCTTATTAGCAAGCTCAGTGTCTTTTAAACAGGAAAAGTCAGCCAACATGTTTTATGTGTAACTGTGCTGCATACAAACTATAAACCAAAACAACACAAACACACAAGCATAGGTACAGTGCTCGAAATTGGTGTCATGTGACCACATTTACCTTATACACACGTGGGCCTCCTAGATCATTTTTTATTCCTCTCTGTAACTCTTTTATTTTAATATATTCATGAAACCTGTAGCTGGATACCATACTATGAACATATTGTCTGGAAATGGCAGTCTACATACTAAGCCTTCTTGTTCCAAAATTTTCTTTGATACAACTTACATGATATATGTAAAATATCAGGGTTTACAGATTATTTTGTTTTATAGCAGGCTTCCAAGCTTATTGGGGCGAACAGATGCTCAATTAGATGTATTTTCCTGGAGGCATGGGGCCTGAATAGAAGAATGCTGCCTTTGTATAACTGATTCTAAATACTGACCAAATACAACTGCTCATTGTTAAACTGAAATGAGGAATCACTATGCATTTCAGCTATTTTGAAACTCTGCCTGTGTAATATCAAACCTATTTTAAAAGGGTACCATATGTGTGGTTCAGAAAGGTAAGTGGCATTAAATATGGTTCCAAGGCATGTCAGCAATTAGTTTATTTGGCTGGGACAGAAGTGTGTCCCCTATGGCCCAAGATAACTTCTGTCCAGCTTTTCTTAAGAAACTCATCTAAGCAAGTCATTACTCAAAACAGAGCACTTTAGCATTGTTACAGAGTTATGTTTGTTATCATATATGTCCATAAAAGTGAATATTGCCTTAATTTCTTTTGCCATTTAATGTATGTATTTTAATGAAAATGTAATAGGTTCCAAATGTGATGGACTACAGAATTGTCAAAAAGCACTATAATGGCTCTGCCTTCTGCTTAAGATGACACCATTACAGTTTTGGCTTTCTTCAACAATGACCTCACAGTGCAGCCCTATACCCTTCCGTGAAAAAGCCACGTTTTCTTTATTTCATTTCCAGTAAAAAGAGACATTAAACATACGTTATTAATTTTCAGGATGACCCCTTAGACCAGACCTCATTACTTAATGTGTTAGGATTACATTGATTGTGAGAAGCAAAAAAATTTAACCAACTTCTAGGACTGAACTTTTGGAGGGGTGGAAAAAAACCCTGCAGATTGCTTTGAAAAGCTGAAAGCAAGTCTCTCAAAAAGAAAAGTAGTTGCTATATAGGTAAAGCACATACACACAAACACACACACACACACACACATATATGTATGTATATATATATATATATATATATATATATATATATATATGTGTGTGTGTGTGTGTGTGTGTGTGTGTGTGTGTGTGTGTGTGTGTGTGTGTGTGTATATATATATATATATATATATATATATATATACACAATCACATACATGTTTTCTGCCCTTTTTGCTGATGCTGAAGAAGTATGCTCTCTAAAACAATACTATATAAAAAACATACTGATAACACTCACCAAAAACATCTAAAATGACAGTGTCCTGGGTGTCTTCAATGCCATGCATGACCTCACAGCGGTAGACTCCAGCATCACTAGCCCTAAGTTTTACCACAGTCAGAGAAGCATCCCCTACATCCTCTGGGTGGCTTGGCACTGACACTCTGCCTCTGTAGTCTGGCCCAATTTTAATGACCCCATTCTGAGCCACCAGTACTGTGGCCTCAGTGTTACCTTCCAGCTTTGTCCACTTGATGCGGAGGTGGTCTATTGGTGTGCCAGTGATAGATTTGGATGTAGTACTTAGAGTGATGGTTGTGGTCAGGGCAGAATTGGGCAAAGGCACTGATGTTGATAGTGTGGAAAAATGGCACGGCAGAACCACCTTTTCTGCCAGAAAACCCCATACTGGAGGACTCTTCTCTACTCTCATCCACTGGAGTGAGTCTAAGCACAGACAATGAAGTGGATGAAGGTTTTACACAAAGTGTAACACAGCAGCTCGAATGTTTCTTTACAAAGCACATATGTTGTGTAAAAGTCAATTTTGGTATGTCTGAAGAATAAAAAGTGCCTTTCTTTTAAAGACTCGGTTCTCTCATCTGCTCATCGCTGTCTGTAAGATCCGTTTGGAGGCGCTTTTTTACGTATTTAAAGCTTGTCTACAGCACTAGAGTACAGTAAATATCTTCGAAAAACAGTATTGTCATAGCGACTTACCCTCGTGTGTTACAGCGCTGCAAAGAGAGACAAACCAGAAGATGTGCTTTATGCCCACCAACATCTCCATTCTGCGAGGAACAATGTAAAAATCATTCATCCATAGAATAACATTTCATCCATAGAATAAGCAACAGCACCCTCACCCTCCATTCTGTGAAACAGCACTGTTCACTGCCTTGTACTGGGGTAAACAGTAGAAGTTAACTTTGTTGCGCTTTTCCCTGCATTTTAAAAGGATTGCCTACTGTAAACCAGATGTAAAGTAACTTATTTCAGACATTATCACATACAGTGCATCCTTTCGTAAAAGTTGATCAAAAATAATGAAGTCTTTTGACTTATTGAGAAATTGTTGGCTCGTTAAAACAAGATGTCCGAACTAAAAAGAAGAAAAGAAAGAGGCGAGGAAGCAGAGGATAAGAAATGAGTAAAATATTTAGCACTAACAGAACGCACGTCCTTTATTATCTAGTAGACCAACAGAAAATGTCAACTGTTCAAACATCAAATCACGAACTCATGATGACGCCTGCTTGTTACGGTATAAGATAAAAGTATAAGGTACAGTATGCAAAGCTCTAACACTCAGTAGAGCATAGCAAGTACCGCAGTTACTTAAAGCATTAAGGATTCAGCTGGACTGCTTAATGCTTTAAGGACGTCTAGGCGCTTCTAAATAGGACATGCGAAGCGCAGTATACTGACAAACGGAGGCAAACTGAATGATGGAGGACGTAAAACGTAAGTAGCCTGTTAACATTTTACACTGCCACACTAAAAAGAAGCACATGAGCAGACGGTACTAAAAGATGTCTGAGTTGTGCTAACGTAAAGCTCGAATGCACTTATTTAAACTCGTATTTGAGATCGACTTGTCCTGCAGCTGACCAGGAGAGATTTACACGCACAAAAGTTACAGTTAGTCGGCAACGCATAAACTCTGGAAACCAATAGGCTACATAAATTTCCCTTATTGCAAATAGAATAACTCTTTGCTGCGAAGTCACTGGTTAAACGTATGTACAGCTCTGGCTGTCTTAATAATAATAACAACAACAAAATAATAATTAATATTATTACTATTATTATTAATATAGCACTACTACTATAGCAGCAACATTAAGAAGAAGAAAAAGAAGAAGCTTACTGTTAAACCCGTGTATAATTTTCTATTATCCACAGTTCCAATTCGCGAAAGGTTATCTTATTAAGGACGCTTGGGAAACCCTTCCTGATGCTCCAACAGAGCCTGAGCAAATTGCCTTCACCGTGGTATAACCGTCAGGAATCAAGAAAATCACAGAAAAAACACCACCGGCTGCCCGTTCAAATTAAATGTACACCAGTGCTTTCGTCATTGAGCAAAGGAGGGGCACAAGACAGCGATCCAGCACACAGAGTGGTGCTTTCCTCTTTTAAACACTCCCTCGGACACTTCCCTCATACATTACCGTGCAAGCTGAATGAAACAAGGTGGCCTACAGCAGATATCACCTCGCTACATAACATGTTCTCTCGTACTTCTATAACTGAGTGGATCGATTGAACTGACAGCAGTCCACTTTTAGAATGTTTGTGATTTGTGAAGTTCTTGATAATCAGACTTTGAGGGAACACCAACATTCGAGCTAAAGGCATGGAAAAAAACAATTATATACAATACAAGCAGCATCTGGGTTTGTTCATAGACCAAACCCATTGTGCAGCTTACGTTTTGACCTTCTGCATAGTTATGTTCCTGTACCATCAGGGGTGTTTTTGTACTAGGCAAAGGTAGGCAGCTGCCTAGGGCCCCCATGAGCTAAGGACCTCATGAAAATGATCAGAATCAAGCTTTATTGATCAGGTATGCCACTCACACAAGGAGTTTGGTTTTGGTTACAGGAGCTCACAGTGCACAGTATCAGACAGACATTCAATAAGATAAAATAAATATAAAATATAACAAGATAAAATAAAACATTAATTCCTACCATCACGCACTCAGAGACACACACACACACACACACACACAGTCTGTAAACCTTATACTGCACATGTTGATGTCTTGATAGACACACACCTTATGTACACTTTATTTTCAAAAGTCTTCAACTCACCCATCCAAATAATTGAATTCAGGTGTTCCAATCAATTCCATGGCCACAGGTGTATAAAACCAAGCACCTAGGCATGCAGACTGTTCTACAAACATTTGTGAAAGAATGGGTCGCTCTCAGGAGCTCAGTGAATTCCATGCATGGTACCGTGATAGGATGCCACTTGTGCAACAAGTCCATTCGTGAAATTTCTAAATTTACTAAATATTCCACAGTAAACTGGCAGTGGTATTATAACAAAGTGGAAGCGATTGGGAACGACAGCAACTCAAGCAGGAAGTGGTAGGCCTCATCAAATGATATTGCGGAGTCAGCAGATGCTGAGGCGCATAGTGCGCAGAAGTCGGCAACTTTCCACAGTCAATCGCTACAGACCTCCAAACTTCATGTGGCCTTCAGACTAGCTCAAGAACAGTGCATAGAAAGCTTTATGGAATGAGTTTCTAAGGCCAAGCAGCTGCATTCTAGCCTTGTATCACCAAGCGCAATGCAAAGCATCGAACGTAGTGGTGTAAAGTGCTGCCACTGGACTCTAGAGCAGTGGAGACGTGTTCTCTGGAGTGATGAATCACACTTCTCCATCTGGCAATCCGATGGATGACTCTGGGTTTGGCGGTTGCCAGGAGAATGGTAACTGTGGTAATCTGACTGCATTGTGCGAAGTGTAATATTTGGTGGAGGGGGCATTATGGTGCGGGGCTGTGTTTGAAGAGTTGGGCTCAGCCCCTTAGTTCCAGTGAAAGGAACTCTTAACGCTTCAGTAGACCAAGACATTTTGGGCAATTTCATGCTCCCAACTTTGTGGGAACAGTTTGGGGATGGCTCTTTCCTGTTCCAACATGACTGTGCACCAATGCACAAAGCAAGGTCCATAAAGACATGGATGAGTGAGTTTGGTGTGGAAGAACTTGACTGGCCTGCACAGAGTCTTGACCTCAACCCAATTGAACATCTTTGGAATTAATTAGAACGGAGACTGCGAGCCAGGCCTTCTCGTCCAATTACAGTGTCTGACCTCACAAATGCACTTCTGGAAGAATGGTCAAAATTTCCCATAAACACACTCCTAAACCTTGTGGAAAGCCTTCCCAAAAGAGTTGAAGCTGTTATAGCTGCAAAGGGTGGGCCGACATCATATGAAACCCTATGGATTAAGAATGGGATGTCAACTTCATATGCGTGTGAAGCCAGACGAGCAAATACTTTTGGAAATATAGCATATATCAAGTAGATGAGTTCACTCGCCAGGGTATATTTTTTTTCCGCCCCTGCGTATCATGACTCCTCAAAAACACATCCTGATAAGTGGACGTCATCAGCTTGAGTAATTTGACACTATACACTTTTAAAAAGATGTTTTTTCAAGGGTCCTTTAGTAAAGAAAATGGGGCTGAATATGGTTTTATATGGAACCTTTCTGAAAAGGGTTCTAAATAGCACCAAAAGGGTTCTTCTGTTGTTACAATGTCAAGTTAAAATAGCAGAACCATCTTCTTTTGTAAAGAAGTGTTTAATTACAGGACAATTCAGTAAACACAGAATGCAGTCAGTCACTGATGCAGCTCTTTATTTAGTTTTCACATCATATATACACAAGGGCTAAAATGTCAAGTTATTTATCACTATCACTATCATCTTGTTTTATTTAATAAGCTATATATTTTTAAATCAACTTGTCCACAATTTATTAATAAAAAATAAAAATGAGTTAAACATGTGTTTCGTCTTGTTTTTATTTGTGTTAGATCTCTGGAAGGCAGTCAGATGTCATCAAACAAGTCATCAGGATCAGGACCATCTTGGACTGGAGTTTTCTGCACTTCTGCTTTGGCTTCTTCAGGCAACTCATTCCTACAATTACAGAGTCAGTGAACACTATCAAAATAGCAGAAAGATTACACATGACAACTTCCAACATCATCTGTGGAAATGTGTAATCAACCAAATCAAAAGGTAAATTTTGACAAGCTACGTCAGGTGATGCATCCCATTTGGGTAAATGCTTATTCTTCTGGTCAAAATCAGATATTGTCACATGTATACTCTACAGTTTGGTATGTTTATTTCTGGGTCAAATGGTTGATTAGTTCACGCTACTGGTTTCAGTGGTGTTCCAGTGGTTACATTCTGCATTGTACCCAACCTCCACTCAGATCAGATAACACACATACAACTTTACTTATGCATGTAGAGTAGTAATAATAAAATAAGGGAATTGATGATATAAGACTAGCAAAACGTTATGTGGAAAAAACAAATTAAGAATGTTAAATGACAGTAAGAATTAATCAGTGGGTAATAAAACTGGATATTAATGCAAAAAATAATTTTCATTAGAGGGTGGGATACTTGCAGTACTCCCCTCTAGCATTTAAATTGTACCTTAAGCTGCATATAGGTTACTTGCCCTTGATGGAAAAATTGAGGTCTTTTTTTAAACTAATAAATTAGGTAATGGGGAAAATAAAGATGATTTATGGCCCCGCTTTCCTATTAAGTTCAGGAAGTGTTGAGGATCAGGTAGCCTTTTAAGCAAAGCCTTGTTAAATGCAATGCTAGTATACATTTGGAGACACCCAATGCTTTGGAGGCCCAGACATGAAAAAAGGGACAGGGGCGACAGGAAGGGAGTTTTACTGCTGCATGTTAATGGGTTAACGCACAAATACATTATTCTCACTGGTTAACAAGGGGCTGCTCTCATTCTTTTGTTATTCAGCTAACAAAGACAATCAGTAATAGTTGTGCAGATTTTAAATATCAGTTACCAGCTAATGATTCTCTAAAAACAGCACTTTGTAAGTGCATGCTTCTTCTGCATGTGTCTGCTGGAACGAAGGCTTTCACATTATTTTGCACACTTTGGAGCAGAGATACAGCATCCTGCCTCAAAGATATTTAACACTACAACACCAAAACTGAAGTTATGAAATCACTGAAGAAAACGGGTAGGATAGTTGTAACATGGACAGCTACTGCCAAAGGATCTTATGTCACTATAACAGCGCATTTTATCACAGATGAGTGGCAGCTAGTGTCTCATGTGCTCCAAAAAAGAGCAGTGAAATTCACTTGCGGCATCACATCTGTTTGTTTCATGAATAAAATATATTAGAAGTAAATTCATTATGGACTATTACAAACACTTTACAAACACTCTAAAGTACCGAGTTGAGAAAAAAGAAAAAAGATGGATAGATAATAGTTTGATTTACTTGGAGTCATATTGTGTTGTTTAAGTGTTCCCTTTATTTTTTTTGAGCAGTGTATATATATATATATATATATATATATATATATATATATATGTGTGTGTGAGTGTGTGTGTGTGTGTGTGTGTAGGTGTGTGTAATATATATATATATATATATATATATATATATATATATATATATATATATATATATATATATATATATATAAAATCTCACACACCTTTATCACAATATACATTAGAATTAAGTCATTCATAATTCAAATAAACATAAAACTAATAAAAAGTAACAAGAATTTCTTGGTACCATTTTTTCCTTGACATCTTCACAGCATGAGCACAATTTAAAGAAAGCACTGATTGGTCAAACCAGGAGTTGCTTTTTAACTACAAGCCCAATTCCAATAAGTTGGGACGTTGTGTAAAACATAAAAACAGGATACATGATTTGCAAACCTTTTCAACTATATTCAATTAAATATGTTGTAAAGACAAGATATTTAATGTTCAAATGGATAAACTTTATTGCTTTTTGCAAATATTCACTCATTTTGAATTTGATGCCTGCAACATGTTCCAAAGAGGTTGGGACAGGGGCAACAAAGACTGGGAAAGTTGAGGAATGCTCAAAAAACTACTGTTTGGAACATTCCACAGGTGAACAGGTTAATTGGAAACAGGTGTCATGATTGGGTATAAAGGGAGCATTCCTGAAAGGCTCAGTCATTCACAAGCAAGGCTGGGGTGAGGTTCACCACTTTGTGAACAACTGTGTCAGCAAATAGTCCAACAGTTTAAGAACAACATTTCTCAACGTGCAGTTGCAAGAAATTTAGGGACTTCATCATCTACAGTCCATAATATCATCAAAAGATTCAGAGAATCTGGAAAAATCTCTGCAAGTAAGCGGCAAGGCAGAAAACCAACATTCGATCCCTCAGACAGCAGTGCATTAAAAACCTGTTTCTGTAACGAATATTACCACATGGGCTCAGGAACACTTCAGAAAACCATTGTCAGTGAACACAGTTCTTCTGGGGTCCTCTCTGTATGGAGTTTGCATGTTCTCCCCGTGTCTACGTGGGTTTCCTCCCACAGTCCAAAGACATGCAGTCAGGCCAATTGGACATGCTGAATTGCCCCTGGGTGTGAGTGTGTGAGTGACTGTCTGTGTGCCCTGCGGTGGACTGGCGACCTGTCCAGGGTGTATCCTGCCTTCCGCCCAATGACCGCTGGGATAGGCTCCAGCACCCCCCGCGACCCTGAGGGAGAAGCGGCTTAGAAAATGGATGGATGGATGGATGGATGGACGTGTCCTGTTGGCCAAAGAGGAAAAGGACTGTCCGGATTGTTATCAGTGCTAAGTTCAAAAGCTAGCATCTCTGATGGTATGGGGGTGTGTTAGTGCCCATGGCATGGGTAACTTGCACATCTGTGAAGGCACCATTAATGCTGAAAGGTACATACAGGTTTTGGAGCAACATATGCTGCCATCCAAGTAATGTGTTTTTCAGGGAGGAAAGGTGATGTAACACAGTGGTAAACATGCCCCTGTCCCAACTTCTTTGGAAGATGTTGCAGGCATCAAATTCAAAATGAGTGAATATTTGCAAAAAACAATAAATTTTATCCGTTTTAACAATAAATATCTTGTCTTTGTAGTGTATTCAATTGAATATAAGTTGAAAAAGATTTGCAAATCATCGTATTCAGTTTTTATTTGTTTTACACAATGTCCCAACTTCATTGGAATTGGGGTTGTACATATAACACTGGGCTTCCTCAAGGAGTGGTTTGAAAATGTTTAAACAAACACACTAATATCCATAAAATCACTATTTATTATACATACACACACACACATATATATATACACACATATACATACATATATATATATATATATATATATATATATATATATATATATATATATATATATATATATATATATATGTATATGTATACACACACATATATATATTCATACATATACATCTCCATCCATCCATTTTCTAAGCAGGATACACCCTGGACAGGTCGCCATTCCATTGCTTATAAATATATATATAAAATCATTGAACATTTGCACAGTACTGTATGTATATACACACACACACACACACATATATATATATATATATATATATATATATATATATATATATATATATATATATATATATAAAATGTATGTTGCTTATATATATATATGTTATATATGTTACGTATAATGTAATGTATATATATATTATATATATGTATAATGTAATATATATGTACAATGTAATGCCGCCCATGTGTCTGTCTGTCTGCCTTGCGATGGACTGGCGACCTGTCCAGGGTGTATCCTGTCTTCCACCTGATGACCGCTGGGATAGGCTCCAGCAACCCCCACGACCCTGAATGAGAAGCGGCTTAGAAAATGCGTCTGTATGTTTGTGTGTGTGTGTGTGTGTGTGTATAAATATATATAAAATACACACACACACACACACACACACACACACACACACACACACACACAACTCCATTGGTACAGCACAAAACTAACTCTACAAGACTAACTGTACAAGACAAAAGAAAAAGAAAAGATGATGTGGTTTACCAACCTATTTGTTAGAATGTTAAGCATTCTTGATGTTTGTTAACCATTTACAATCTCATGAGCACATGCTTTAATGTTTTTTATGAAAATCAGTACATTTTAGGCAGACCACCCACATAGAATGTATGCGCATGTACTATGTACTAAATACTTTAGTAAATGCCTGGCTTGGTCAAGAGGTTTTCCTGCCAAGTTTACATCTGGAAGTTATTGCAAAGACATTGTATCTAAGGCAACTAAATGCTGCTGTACTGTAAGTATAGTCTTGATAATTAACTGTGTGAGCCACTTGTACAGAAATTGGATTGTGGCAGCACAGGGGTATAAGAAACTACTGCGGAATGAGTTTTGGAAAAAAAAAAAAAAGATCTTATTCATATTTAGACTTTAACCATTCCTGTCCTATATCTTGCACTTTCTCCCATTAAAAATCAGTGATATGGGAAATTAAGTAAGAGAGAAGTAAGAAAATGGATGTCGATTGTCCGCAAGGGGGAAAAAAGGCCAATTATAACACTTAAATCATGACCCACAGCATGACAAAAACCTCTGGATTTAATTAAAAGAAAACAAGGCCATGTCTGTGAAGTAGGGAGAGGGTGGTCAGATGTAGCACTCTGGGGGCTGTAAGGTACACTATAACACTGTGCAACTATAAGATTATTATTGCAGTGGATATAAGTAAAGGGTGGAGCATGAGAACAAACCACAAAAAAAAAAAAAAAAAAAAAAATATATATATATACATATATATATATATATATATATATATATATATATATATATATATATAAATATATATAAATATATGGGTAATTTTGACTTGTTGAGCAGTCAGCAAATATTTAATGAAAATCAGTGGGCAGCATTTTTATTTTATTTTATTTTTTTCTTCTTCTGTGCTTCTGTTTTGGGTAGAGGGAGTGAGATTCCGCATAATCATTACTTATTCTGATTTTCCTATCTGGTGTGCATCATGCAGTTACTATTACTATTATTACTCAAGTACTTTTGCTTTTATGCTAGTAAATAAACAACTGTCATTTCTGGTTCAGTTTTGTTCTAGTGTATGCCAATGTGCCACTTGCTATGTAGTGGCGCTTACTTACCTACTATACATGAATTAAACCATGCAATTAAAACAAACAAAAGCAACTTCTGCTTTGTGTCATGAAACACACACACATAGCACAGTATTTTAGCCAAGAATGGCTGATTCTTGTCTGTAGTCGGGTTTTGCCAATCCCACAAGGCAGCTGTAAGCATACTGCAAGTTCTCTCACTCTTTCAAAAAAGAAAGAAAACTGTTGTTTCCCTCCTTACTCACTCACTGTCTTATCTTAAAATACATCCTTCTGAAGTGCAATGTCTGTTCTTTTTCTGTGAACTACTCATTACTTTCACTAACCTTCTTTTGAGCTTTTTCTCTGTGTCCTAGAGGAGAGATACTTCTGTGAAATGGGAACACAACTGGACACGAACATGAAAGGAAGCTGAGTCACTGGCTACTGCAACATTTCACTTTGTTTTAAGGAATTTAAAATATAGGACTCTGAAATGGATCAGACGTGAGAGTCCAAGCTGAACTTGCCACTTTTAAAAAAATTAATTCTATGAATGAAATGATTCTTCTCAGCATTATTAATGGAAAGAAAGAATGCTTTGAATACAGGCTTTTATTAAAGCAGATGTGTATGGCACAGTGTCCCGCCATCTGGGTGTGACTGTCAGTCAAGCTTATTGACCCAGAGATCCTTGTACTGTGTCTGTACAAGGCCTGTATTATGGCCCTTAGTGCCTCACATAATCAGACAAGGGCTACTGCCATCATCCTTCCTTTAACAGACCAGTTACTATTAGCTATGGTAATGTCCTTACATTAATTGTCCAACAAGAACACAAGTTTTAATTGTATGGCTTCACAGAACAGAAGAGGAAGCAGCTAAGTAGACACTGAAAGCATTGCTGAACTGAAACATTTTTGAGTTCTAAAAAAAGTTTATTTATGTAGGGGTGGTGTCAGACTTTCAAAAGTGGTGGGCCTGTACTATTAATATATATAATACATAACACATACATTATAATACACACATTATACTATAATAATACATACATACATACATACATAATAATAATAGAGCTGCAAGTCGTAATCTGCAGATGTATAATGTGTCAGATGCCAGATGGTTGGCTTTCAAGAAAGACCTTCCATTTCCTTTCCATTTAGTGCATAAAAGGCAAGATTTTTAAAATAATAACTGACCTTGAGACTTCACTGGTTGTTTCAAATCCAAGCTTGAGAGGATGCAATAAAAATCCAGTAGTACAGAAAAAGCACTTTCAGTCTTTGATGATTTGCCAAAAAACACTAGATTTATACAGACTTGCATTAGCAATACCAATGGCTCATTGGTAAGAATGGATCGATACCCTAGTTTTCAGACTGAGTAAAAGTACGAGTACACATTTATAAGTACTTGCCAACACTAAATCCGATACCATACCTGAGTAAGCTATGCAGAATTAAGTAGCTCTTAGTGTAAATGAGTGCAATGTCTTAAATGTCAGTATCTTAACAGTTAATTCAGATTCTGTCAGCTCTCTGTCTGAAACTATCAAATTAGATATTACGACAGTGTACTTACAGAATACTTTTGTTCTACTCTAGACTCTAATAGGCTTTATTAGAAAGTAAGAGTAAGACAGAAAAAGCTTGCTCCATGGTACAACGATCATACTCAAGCTTTAAAACAGACTGTCCACAAAAATAAACCATAAATTGGGCCTCACTATAAGTATTCCAGTCCACCTAGAAGCATAGTCTTATAGATTATAGAAGGGCACTTACTGCAGCACACTCAAGCTTTCTCTCCTCGCTGACTGAAAATATTAAAAATAATCATAAATAAGTATTTAGCACAATTTCTAATTTAAATAAGAACCAAACACCTACTGAACCCAGATGCCATCAACCTACAGCAGTGATAATTTTGTGAATTTCACAAATAAAATTAAAACAATCAGGCAATAATTCAAAATGCACAGTTAACCTCTAAAAATCTGCTGCCCTACAAAGATAATCTAGATCTTGTGTAGAGTATAAATACTGCAGAGTGGCTGGAATCTTTTACCTTACTTCAACAAACAGCAAGTTAAAATTATTTCCACCTCAAAATCTTTCACTCGCATACACACACACACACACCTTCTAAGCCACCTCTCCTTCTGGGTAACGGGGTGCTGGAACCTATCCCAGTGGTCATCAGGCGGAAGGCAGGATCGCCAGTTCATCGCAGGGCAGACAGACAGACACATTGACTCACACACTCACAACTAGGGGCAATTTACCATGTCCAACTGGCCTGACTACATGTCTTTGGATTGTGGGGGGGGACCGGAGTACCCGGAGGAAACACACGCAGACACACACGGGGAGAACATACAAACTCCACACAAAAAGGACCCTGGTCACCCGACCAGGGAATTGAACCCAGGCCCTACTTGCTGTCGCCCCTCATCCTTTTTATTATAAATTTTTCCAGAAATAACCAAGCCTCTTCCGTCAACCTCATCTCTTATCAAATTACAGCTCTATCTGTATTTAATTTCAAACTGTATTTAGTCCTCATCACAGTAGAGACAGTGTTCATGATCTCTTATTATTCTCTGACCAAGCAAATGTATTTATAAATCAACTTAGACAATGAAGATGATTTTATGATGATTTATGATTTTAGAAATTCTTCTAGATGATGTATGTTTATACTTTGATAAAGTGGATTAATGTTTATATTAAAAAATGAAAAACAATGTGACATTTGAGTTTTATGTTAACAAGCAGAAATCTGATTATTGCCAGACTCATGCAAACCTGGGGGTTTCCATTATCTGATTACTCAAGTGTATATAAATGTGCTAATTGGATCACTGACAAAATCTAATCTTCTGCAGTTATCAGATTATTAAATGCATGTAAACACACTCAATGTTAAGTCAAAACTAAATCAACACATCAACACTACCCTAAGCTGAGAGGGCTTTCTATTCCTGTATAGCACCATACAACGATCAAAATGGACATTTACAGAAGCTTTTTTTTTTTTTTTTTTTGCTTTACACACAAATTATTCCAAGAACAGGCAAAAACAAATTGGAAGAATGTGAAGAATTTCACTTGTGAAACAAATGGTAAATATGATGTTATGCCTGTACAGATATACATACATATTTTCACTGAATAGCAGTCTGTTAAACCGTAGAAGTGACAAGGTCCAGTATAGTAACTGCAGACCTTTATGAGTGAGACCAAGTCCAATACAATCTCATCCCCTCTGGTAAGTTAGTCAAGTCAAAGTTTATGTATAGCGCTTTTTACTATAGCTGTTGCAAGCGGAAGAAACCCTTAGCATCAAGATTAGAAGTATCAAGACTCAAAAAGGGAACCCATCCTCCTCTAGTTGACACAGGACAGCAAACAATAAAAAGAGAGCAATATGAGCAGAGAAAAGATTTTTCCATTAGTATAAAATATTAAAATACAAAAAAGTAGGAAAAGCAGGTGAAGAAATGGCTATGATTAAATAGTTCAGGTCTGTGCAGCACCAGCATCATCAGGAGGATAAGTTCATGCAGGTGAGGTTTGCGCAGCATTGTACCTGAAGTTCCATGGTGGACAAACTGCTCCAGGAGACAGGCAAGCAGTGGGCACCCAATCAAGGCAAATAATCCAACAGCATTAGACCGCACAGAATGGGCAGGTGTTCAGCTCAGCAAAGAACACATGCACAGATTTAGTTCTGTTAAGTGAGACTGATTACAATATACAGTGTCAATAGAGTGCAGCAGAGACGCCAGCAGGTTTAGCTATTACAGACTAACTAAAAAGGGAGACCAAGAGGGTAACAGAGACATGAGTGCTCCCTGTGATGTCGGCAGCCCTCCATTCCACAGTCAACAAACTTGAATGAAAAACTTTGTAAGAAAAGGCTCTACCCCTTGATGTAACTTCATTTATTCTAGATAATAATACTAAGCAAGCAGCTTGCAATCTAAGTAGGTGTGAGGGTTCGTAATAAGAGAAATTCACTCAGGTACTGAGGGGCAAAGCTGTTTGGAGTTTTCTATGTCAGTGAAAGAATTTTATACTCAATGCAGAATTTAACTGGCTACTAGTGTATGCTTGATAAAACTAGGCTGATATGGTCAAACTTTCCAGTTCTTGTAAGGACTCTGGCTGCTACATTCTGGACTAACTGAAGCTTGTTAAGGTTTATCCAGACAGCAGGGCATTCAGCCTTAAATGCATATAAAATGCATATACTAGTCTGATTTGGTCAGTACATATAATAGTGCTTCATCAACGTAGTGTTTACTGATAATGGTATCCAGTGATAGCCTATATAATGTGAATAAAGGTCCTAAAACAGAGCCTTGTAGAACACCACACTTTACTTTTGTAATCTACATTCAAAAACTGAAAGCAAATCAGTCAGGCAAAAGCTGAACCAGGAAAGAGCTATTCTTGTTACTTGTACAAGGTTTTCTAGTCTATCTAGTAAGATAGAGTGGTCTTTTGTATCAAATGCTGCACCAAGATCAAGCAGAGCCAGCCAGTAAAGATACATTTCATTGATTAGATAATAATAAGAGATAGCTCACAGGGATCAAGTTTTTGGAATTTAGCCATCTGGGGTTCAGTAGCTGTTTGGTTCTTCGTCCATTTAGAAATTGTGCTAAATAAAAATCTAGGATTATTCTTATTATTTTCAGTCAGAAAGGACATAGTAAGGAGATTGAGCGTGCTGCAGGAAGTGCACTTCTATAGTCTATAAGACTATCCTTCCAGGTAGACTGAAATACTTTTAAAGTCAGGCACCATTTTTGCCCTTACTGTTTGGAAGTCTGTAATAAACTGTAGAATCAATGTAGGTTTCGCATTGCTTGTAAATTCTTACTGACTCAGCAGTAAAACGCCATTTCAGAGTTAGATCTGTTTTCCTTTTATCTGTATGTTAATATAGCATTATGTAAAATGTTAACTAACCATAACCGACTCACAGTATCAGCTAGTTATCAGGTATCTATGAATATGCCACTAAGTTTGCTACTCATTATATGTTTAATGTTTAACTAATAGCAGCTATCCAAATCACAAAAATCTTTACAGTTTGCTGACACCAACTTTTGCTGCTTTTGGGACCAGCGTTTTGATGGCCGGGATCAATAGTCTTCTAATGTAAATTAAGCTAACCATGGTTTACCTAAGCGGTTCATAGCAGCTATAGCTAAAATACAGTCAACTGACAACTGTACAGACATCTAATTAACAATTTGAAATAAAATTAAACCTGATCCTTTCAGTAAAGAAAAAAAGGTTCAGTGTAACTGAATATTTCTGAATGGACCTAGTAAACCTGATAGCAAGTGAGGCTACTGTTTGCTGTGTTCATAAAATGAATAAATAAAGCACAATACATATGAAATACAACATTTTCTCATGTGAATGCGCTTAATATGGTGTGTGATTATTTTCTTGGTAGTAAGCGGTAAATTTTAACACCAAAGCATAAGAACAAGTTAAAACAGGAACAAATGCAACTGGTTTGCCTAGTAGCTTCCAGGTTGCTGTGAATATTTCAGTTAGTAGAAAACTGATGAATAATAAACTGTGATAAAATGTCTTGCTACACCAAAAACTTGTAGACTTTTTTTAATCAAAAAAAAAAATTCTGAAAATCGAGCTAAAGGTGTGACATTATTTCTGGTCAGGGAGTATAGTGAACAGTCAAGGCTGACTAGTTTTTATGGTAAATTGTGAGAATTGAGAATTGTTCCAGTGCACTGAAACAATTTTGACAATGATTCCCTGAGCAGTACCCTGGCTACTAAAGTTGCGAGATCTGTGAAACACCCAGTTTTGTTGTAATGGGAATACATCCTTCTGCCAATCAAGAGAACATTTGGGGGAAACTTTGATAGTTATAACACATGGCCTACCTCAAATGAATAATTTATTACTTATTTAGTTCATTCATTGTTTTATTTATGTGCTATGTAATATGGAATTGTGGTAGTCTGTATCAAAAGAAATCTAATTTTTTTATTATTTGTTTGAACAACTATGTTTGCTTAGGATTGCACTTGTGTCTGAAATCAGAGAAACACAACACTCTTTCCCAGGACCTAAATCCCTGATGCAGCAATGAATATGAGGCACTATCCTATTGCTCAACAAATCCATCTGGGGGATTTTAATGTACAAATAAACAGTTGGACAAAAGAGTTGCGCATATTTTCCCATTAATGGAGTGAAGCAAAATAATTTGAATATAGCAAAAAGGAGTGGGAGAAATCCACTTCTTGTAGAAAAGTGCTGGCAAATGAATAAAAGTTAAAAATATTTGATTTGCAAACAGTGGAAAAAAGCTGTGGGAAAATCACAGTGTCTGCTTGACTAGCACAAAACAGACAACCAACAATTTTACAATTGGGAATATGACTAGTGTTCACAGTTCAAAAGTCTACTGTCTCAGAGATTTATGGGTTTTCTGTAAGCTGTTAGAGAAAAGTCTTGCTGAAACCAGTGCACTGCATTGCTCAAGACATATTTCATGGAATTCAAGTCAAAACACAAATCCAATCATGAACAAGCCTTCATTAGCTACATTTATATCCAAAGGATTTTTTATGAAAAATATTTTAATGCTTCAAAAAAAACCTCAATACAGGCTATGGAAACAAATATTTTATGATTGTTGACGTTTTTTCCAATCAACTTTCTTGTAAAAATGTTGGTCAACACCTGAAACGTTGCAACACCTTCCAATGAAAATAACACTTTACATGTAAATTTAGTGTTGTGAGATATACAACACAAAACAAACACAAAAACAAACCCAGCATGTTTCGGAATACTGCCAGGTTAAGGTGCATTACAGGCAAGCTTATCATTTAGCCTTGTCAAGACCAGAAGAACAACATATATACTAAACAATTTTAGAATTCTTTATATTTGACTTCAGATGATTCTAGAAGATTAAAAAAATCTAAAAATAATCCTTCAGAATTCAGATTAATGTTCTTTAATGTTGTTTAATCTAATTCGTTGAGTTGAGTAATCTGTGCCACAATTTTATTTAGCATTATTTGTTTTTTGAGATTTGAGAATTCAGATGATGCTGAAAACAAATGACCACTGCACAACAAAAGGTTAAGAGTGGGTTAACATTTACAAATTCCAATGTAGATTAAAATAATTTACATTTGTGTTATATTAAACTGTAACAGGCCTTTATCTGCTGTTCAGAAAATTGAAAATGGCAATGCTACAAAAATTCCACATTTCAGAAATAGTGCGAGGAAAAAAAAAAACTTTTTGCAATTTAGCTTAAATTCAATTAAGTCAACTTTATTTATATAATGCTTTAGACACCACTGAGTTGATCCAGTGCTTTACAGAGAAAATGCGAACAGAGATGAACCCACATCCTTACACATACTCAGACTCTCCACAAATCACTCACCACATTCAAAAACACACTCATATGGCATACAACCAGCTTGAAGTATTTAAAGTCTCTGATCAGAACATGAATTTGTTATGTACATATGGTCAGTTAGCATTTTGGCATAAGATCGACTAAAAGACTAGTAGACCTACATAGGAATAAAATGACCCTGTGTGCCTTAAATTTACTAAGGGTGGAAATTTTATACATATGTACATATATACCAATATATACCAATATATACTGTACCATGTGTGTACCACACTTTTTTTTTTATTCATACTCTGCAATGAAAACTATTTAATTAATTGGTCAAACAACAGCCTACAAATTAAACTTAACACACATTACCACACTGAAACAATTGCAATTGGCTGTCTCATCATGCTGTCTACAGCATGACTGGTTAATTTGTCATCCAGGAAACTAGTCAATGAAGTTGGGCATGCCTTATCATGGGTCAATTTTAAAAATACAATCTGTTAGAGTGGGTGCACTGCTGCTACTCAATCGGTCCACTAGTAATAGCTGTTACCTGGATTATTATCTGGATTATTTTAGATCTGCCTGTAAAATTCTTATTTTGAGCAAATTTGAATTGTGGAGTCAGACTGGACCTGTTTGAAAATACTTGGTAAGAAAACTTTTTTTCCAGTTTTTTTATTGTAAAATCCTAATGTAACATTAAGTTATGCTCATGTCCTCAATTAATGTAGCCAGTCTAAAAGTGAAGTTCGCTGGACAAGAGTGGCTAGCTAGTTCCATTCCCTCACAAGCAAGTTCCAAGCAACACAACTGCTTGTCTCCCTCTCCAAAAAAAATAAATAAACAAAAAATTAAAAAGTAAAATTAACTTAACATCCTCAACAATGTAGCTGAGGCCCAGTGTTTGATGCTCATCTCTACCTAACCACTAATCACATCATGAAACACAAATATAATTTTCATTATCTTCAGCAAGCTTAGTCACCTTTTCTGGTATATTTGGCTTTTATTTAGCTGTCATCTTTTCAGTCAATTTCACAATTGAGCACACTGTGAAAGTTGTTATATGACCTGCACCAAAAAGTGCCAAGTAGCTAACGGCTAATTAAAATAGGTGGCTACTTGGGTTAGCACCTATTCCTCAGAAGCAGATTCTCAAATAGGGGTGTGTTTCCTGAACAATGAAGGCAGGGAACCACTAAAACAACATAGTAAGATGAAATAAGAACTAAGCAACACCTATCACAAAACCATCTCAGCTCGGTCAGACCACAGCTTCCTGTATCACATTAGCCAGATCCACCTCAGTTTGAACTATAGTGGTATGAAATCTGTCTTTAAAGGAATTTGCAGTGAATAAACTGAAAAAAATGCATACACAGAGTATAGAAATGCATACATAGAGTATAGAAATGCATACATAGAGTACGCAGATAAAGTGGAACTTGGTGCATGATGAACAAGTGTGAAAATTAAGCTTTTATGAAACCAATGAAAAGTACAATTAACTAACATATCGTCATGTATGTGACACATGTCAGTCTAGGCCACGGCATTGAGGTCGGGTAACATCTGTTTAATTCTTGGTTTAATAAATTTAAATATTTTGTTTATACATCTTAAAAATATTGCTTCAAATTCCAATAATTTAATTTCTATTGTATTAAAATAGAGTTATGTCTGTAAGTGCAAAATTACTTTGCCACATCACACTATTTTGATTAATACTTTTTTCTATAATTACATTTTTATATTTGAGTGACAATTGTTTTAATGTTAAAAAAAACAAAAAAAACAATATTATATATATATATATATATATATATATATATATATATATATATATATATATATATATATATATACACCTTACTAATTTTGAGCTGCTCCTACTTTGCACTAGCTCTGAGACTCCATTCGCAGCATTCACAACTATTAATTAGCCATTCAAAAGTAAACTATACTAATTTTTGCTTTGTTATAAAAAATACTCCTTCACAAATAAAACACATATATACATGAAGTTTGTTACAACCACAGTATGAAGTAACTAAGAGAATCGGCAGAGCAGTGTACATAGTTGCCTATTTAACTATGAGGGAATCGATACTCATTTTCTTACACATAAAATATGCAAAAAGGCAGCAACAACGTGCAACAAGTTTGCGTACAGTTTGGTTACATTCTATCTTTATTTTTGTTCCCTGTTGTAATGTGATGACATTGAAATAAGGAGGGTGATGGAATAAACTGATTTGTAGTAACATAATAAAATTTGTAACATAATTAAATACAATGATTGCAGAGAACATCATTAATAAATTAATATTAATAAATATATACATAGGACATTGAAAAGTATACATAAGACAGCAAAGCCTCTGATACTTTGTCTGTGTGTTGGAAAATACCAGAACTTTTCTAAGAAACAGAGGCCTTCAAGCAAACCCTTTGAACCTTAGGCCACAAGGAGGCCAGTGTGTAAACAGGTATAAACAAAGGGAATTGTTGGGTACCAAAGATGCAGCTTGCGCTTTTTAATGATTAGATATGAAAAAGACAACTAAACTTTTTTAATGGGTTGAATTTTACTGGCTCCAAAAAGTGAATTTAATGATGACACATCAAAAGAGTGAGAGCAGATTGCCTCATCTCTGATAATTACATAAAAACATGGAATTGTGTTTGGGTCTAGAGCCTAAAGCCCAGGCTAAATGCACTTTGCCTGTAATAAAACTGAAGCCTTTTTCTCCAACTGAACCCAGTGTCTGAAGTCTTCTTTGAAAACTTAAGATAGAATACTTGCTCAACATAAGTGATATGTAAGACTTATAGATAAAGTCATTTGTTTAACAAATAGTCTGGTCGTGGGTAATTGGTGTTACACCACAACAAGGGATTACATGCTAAAAAGCCTGGTCATCTATTTGACCGAAGACCTGGAGTGTTTTTTCAAGGACTATTTGGTATATTCATGACAATATACATTATATGTACAATGTGTTATAAATGTAAATACATATATTTTGATATTAGCCAAAACAATGTCACTTACTTGTTGTATCACTCAGTAATCAGTCGACCAGTTCTCAGCACAATTCTGTTGTGATTTTAATTTAAATTGTAATGATGAGTTCTTAATGCATCTTAATGCAATCTATTAATGAGAACTGTTCTATATTACTGGATAAAGTGGAACCGTTAAAGGTCAGATCTAGGGCTATCAACAATAAAGCTCTGTGGATGACCGATGAGGTTCGTTCTCTAAGACAGAAGTGTTGTAGGTCTGAGAGATTATGGAAAGCTACTGGGTTAGAAGTCCATCGCCTGTATCTTAAAGATCTTCGTTTTTCTTTTAATGCTTTAGTAAAGGAAGCTAGGTCTGCTTACTTTGCCAACTTAATTTTATCTTCTAAAAGAAATCGTAAGATTTTATTTAATACTATTAGTAATATTGTTTCTCCACCACCTGCAACTTTGCCATGCTTTTCTGTCAATGATTCTAATAAGATTCTTTCATTTTTTGTGAATGAGGTAATGGCCATTAGGTCCAGTATTAAGCCTGAAACATGTTTTGGAAACATTCTTTTGCTGTTTTGGATTCCTTCAAGCCTATCAGCTTCGTAGATATGCTGGATGTGATTAAGAAATTAAAGCCATTCACTAGTGCTGTGGATGTGATAGCTTCATCTTTATTTTTAAAAGTTTTACCAAGTATTGGTCCTGCAGTTCTAACTATTATTAATTCTTCATTGACTAATGGTTGTGTTCCATCTTATTTTAAACATGCTACTGTTCAGCCTTTATTAAAGAAAACAAATTTAGACCCAGCTGTGCTAAAGAATGCAGGCCTACCTCCAAACTTCCTTGTATGGCTAAAATTTTAGAGAAGGTGGTGGCCAACCAACTCACTGCTACTTTAGAGAAATACAATATGCATGACAATTTCCAGTCTGGGTTTCGCTAGCATCACTCTACGGAGACCGCTCTCCTGAGGGTCTCTAATTTTTTGTTGATGTCGGCTGATGCAGGTGATTGCTCAGTGTTTTAGCTCTGCGTTTGATACTGTTGACCATCAAATTCTGATAAATAGGTTACACGACTGGGTGGGCATATCTGGCACGGTACTAGATTGGTTTAAATCGTATCTCACTGAGAGAAGCTTCACTGTAACTATTGCAGATTTTGTGTCTGATTCAACTCCATTATCCTGTGGGGTTCTGCAGGGTCTTGGGGCCATTGTTGTTTGCTTTGTATATGCTGCCTTTGGGGCAGATTATTAATAGTTTTAATATTGCTTATCATTTATTTGCTGATGATATTCAGCTTTATTCTTGTTTAAACCTAGTGAGGTGCATAGTCTGTGTAGGGTCATGGACAGTCTTAAAAGCTATCAGAGAATGGACATCAAATAACTTTCAGTAACTAAACTGTTACTGGGGCGGTATCTTTATTGTCACTGTTGCGGTACTCTCAAGGGTATGTCTTCACCACCTTTAACAGGGAACATTATTGAACATAATTGTATTTTTAAATTTGTATTGACTCCACACACCCTGACTTGTCTCCATGTCTTTTTGTTTTATTGATCTATCATTTAAAAAAGTACATTTATGTACCTTTCACCTGGGAAATAAAATGATTTAAAATATATGATTATACCTTAAAATATTGTATCTTTGTGGGTACATTTACATTGTATGTACCTTGTACCTCTGACAGTGCATTACACAGAATGTACTGAAGAGAAGCTGTTTTACCTTGAGCTCTGTCTCTGCTCTAGAGCAGGTCTCTTGTTCTGAGACTCCAGTTGTTGGAGATGACGTTGCCGGCGTTTGCGGCTGGGTGCCACATCTGTGGTGTCATTTAGGCTGTCATCCATTGGGTTGCTTATAAACACTTTCAAAAACAAAACAGAAGACATGTAAGTTAATATGTATCATACAGTGCAGCACAATTTAAACGTTTTTACCACGCATCTAAAAAGGCAGTTTATTTATCTTCTGACCTTTACTTATTTATTATTAACCAAACCATAATGCATCTAGTAGTTGTCTCAGGGTTTAAAAATAAGTTATGTATTATTATTAGCTAATCTAATTTGCATACAATAAATGCATATACTCACATTTCTGACTGAAGACTATTAACCACTCAATTTCAGCTATCCAGAAAAACTGACTGAACTGAAGAATTCTGATTGATTGTGGTGTAAAATCATTGCAGATGATGGCTGGTACCTTTATTCTTCATCGGCAGCAACAGCCTCATTGCCTTAGAAACCAGACATCCCAAGAACCAATAAGCTGCTCCAGAAACTACTATCACCTGACTTCCAGCCAACTGTTTCCCAAGACTTTACATCATCTCTTTGACACGAAGCACAAGCAAAGAAAATTCCATTACACCCCAGAGTGCCTGAACCTTTTTCACATTGACTGGTAGGAAACTGTGACTGGAAGGTTATATTCAACAGCCACAGGCAATATCTAACTCTCTAGTAACAAATGTTTCTGTTTTAGCAGCTTTTCCTGTTATCCACATAGTCACAATTTACAAAATGTGGTAGGTATATATAGTGCACAGGTGTAAAAAAGACAGACAATGGAGAACAATATCTTTCTATTTCTATCAATATCTATTGTGCCCTGCGTCAGAACAGCCATAAACCATAAACATAAAACAAAAGATAAAGATTTCAACTTGAATTTTTAAGAACCTTGCACTTTTTACAAAAAAAAAAAACAACACTGTGAAACTCACTTGCAATTTCATAATAAACTCTCTATATTCCGTTCATCATCTCTCATTCGTAAACCAAAAAAAAGAAAAACCTTGCTCAGTACATAAATTGCAAATAAAAACAGAAAGCAGTGTTTTGTAAATCATTTTAACCTGTATTTAAAAGAAAACAGCACAAATACAAAATATATTAAATGTTTTATCTCATCGAGTTCATTGTTTGTTTGTAAATACAAGCACATCTTAAAATTGATGGCTGTGCTTTCCAAAATTTGGGACAAAGGCCATTTAATGCTAGCAACGCTGTTAAATGTTCAGAAAACATTTTAAAAGAGGTCATCTTATGTGGCCTAGACCAGTTTGGCATCCCAAATGTTAAGAAGAGCCGTTTTGTCCTTTTAACCAAAATCAAACCACCTTGGGAGCCACAACATGTGTGCTAATGTACATGCTCAGTATGTGCTCAGTAAGTCCTAATATCCTGCTAGAGGCTGAAAAATATAATGCTAATAAAACAGAGGCTTACTTTGATCCATCAGGAAACTTCTCCACAAAAGTGGATTAGTTTCTTATAAAATGTCAAAATGTTCAACTTTTTTACAGCGCTGAAAACATCTCATTCACCAGCTTTTCATTAGAATTGTCCCATTCCACCTTAAATGGTGCCTGAGGTGCCAGAATGTAATTGCTGTACCATAAGGTGGAACAGGAAAATTTTAAGCAGAAGCTGTTGAACAAGAAGCTTCAGCTTAGTGACATTTTTTATTGTTTGACAGTTTCTCGTTGCACATTGAATGTATATGGAAACCAGCTGGAGTGCTTATAAAATATAAATAATTCCATTCGTCGCCAGCCTTCAGGGTTAAAGGCTTATTGTGCTGTGCAAACCTCACCTGCATGAACTGACCTTTCTGATGATAATTCTGCTGCTGCACAGACTCAGACTTTTTAATTATAACCATTGCTTCACCTGCTTTTAACATTTTATACTGACACTGTTTGCTATCCGGTATCGAGCAGAGGAGGATGGTTCCCCTTTTGAGTCTTAGTTTCCTCAAAAGGTTTCTTCCTCTTGCTGTTCTCCTTGCCACTGTCGCCACTGGCTTGCTCATGGGGGCTTGGACCCGGATTTTTCTGTAAAGCTGCTTTGTGACAAGACCTGTTCTAAAAAGCGCTATATAAATAAAATTTGACTTGACTTGGGGCCACAACAGGGCAGTAAAAGAGTCACATATTGTCAACCCCTGGCCGAGACCTCTACAAGCAAAGATGGACTGCCAAAAAAAAGGGGGGGGCAAGGATTGTGGTGTGATGAGTTAACTTTTAAGATAAAATAATGGAAGTTATATTCTCTAGACCAAAGAATTAAAGGACAAATCCAGATGGTGACTAGCATAAAGCTCCAAAGCTAGGTTCTAATATGGGGTGTATTAGTGGGTAACTTGCACATCTGTGAAGTCACCATTAACACTGAAAGATATAAACATTTTAGTACAGCACATGTAGGGTGGAATAATAAACATAACCAATCCAGTCACAAATAATAGCATAATTAACCTAATTAGTATTTATAGGCCACCAGGACCTTACTCAGAATTCTTAAAAGAATTCAGTGACTTTGTTGCAGACCTAGCAGTGAGCACAGAGAAAGTAATAATTGCAGAAGATTTTAATTAACTATAGCAGCAATGATTTCATGGACTTTTCAAATAACAAAACAGAAAATATTATACAAAAAGTTCAACCGATACCAGTAACCTAGTCATCATATGGTTTGGCTGAAACAACACAAAATGTGGTTATAGAAGAGAGACTGGAAACATTTTGTCCACTTCAGCAGTCAGAACTAGAAAAAATAATCTTCCTCAAATTCTGCAACATGCATGATTCCAACAAACTTATTCAAACAAGTTCTCCCAGCTATAATTCAATCCATTTTAACAATAATTCTTCTCTTAGCCTAGGTCATGTACTCAAATCATTCAAACTAGCAGTGATTAAACCTTTGATAAAGAAGCAAAATCTTGACCCCAGCAAATTGTCAAGCTACAGACCTATTTCTAACATCATTTATTTCTAAGATTTTAGATAAAGCTGTAGCCCAGCAACTCTGTTCCTATCTATATAAGAACAACATATATGAAAAATTCCAATCTTATTTTAGGCCCCACCATAGCACAGAGATGGCTCTAGTTAAGATAACAAATGATTTTCTTCTTGCCTCTGATCAAGGCCACGTATCTCTGCTGGTACTACACAATCTAAGTGCAGCTTTTGACACTGTAGATCATTCTATTCTCTTAGAACGACTACAAAACATGATTGGAATTAGAGGAATAGCGTTGTCCTGGTTTGCATCCTACCTCACTGAATGGTTTCAGTTCATACAATTAAATACTGTATCATCTAATTATACAAAAGTGAAATATGGAGTTCCACAAGGTTCTGTTTTAGGTCCTCTGTTATTCACATTATACATGTTACCATTAAGCTTAGTTATAAATAGACATGGAATTAGTTTCCACTGCTATGCTGATGATACACAGTTGTACATATCAGCCAAACCAGATAATACATCCAGATTAAATAAAATAGAAGATTGTGTAAAAGGTATAAGAAACTGGATGCTGCAGAATTTCCTTATTTTAAACCCAACTAAAACAGAAGTTCTCCTTCTTGGTCCAAAGGCTGCTCGGAATAAATGCTCAGATTTAATGTTAAGTCTTGCTGACTTCTCTGTAATACCTGGTTCAGTAGCTAAAAATCTTGGTGTGACAACTGATTCAGATCTAACGTTTAATCAACACATAGGTAATATTACAAGGACAGAGTTTCTTCACCTCCGAAACATTTTAGTGTTAAGAAATGCGTTATCCCTACATGACGCTGAAAAATTGGTACATGCCTTTCTAACTTCAAAGCTAGACTACTGTAATGCACTGTTGTCAGGATGCTCCAACAGGAACCTAAATAAACTTCAATTAGTTCAGAATGCTGCAGGTAGAGTACTCACTTAAACCAGAAAATTTGATCAAATCAGCGCAGTTTTATTAGCAATACACTGGCTTCCTATCAAATTCCGTATTGACTATAAAATGCTCTTATTGACGTATAAAGCCCTGCATGGTCTCTCACCGGAGTACCTGCAAGATCTTATTTCCCATTATGAACCGCCTCGCTCACTCAGATCCCAGGATGCTGGTTTTCTACTGGTTCCTAAAATTCAGAAGACTTCAATGGGTGGAAGAGCTTTTTCTTAGAAAGCCCCCAAATTGTGGAATAAACTCCCAGTTAATGTTCAGGACTCTGACACAGTATCAAGTCTAGACTGAAAACATATTTGTTTAGTTTAGCTTTTGATAATTAGCCTTCCCCTTTAGATAAAGGCAGGAGATCCAGGGGTTCATGGGCATAGAGGCTTATGGTAAACTGAGATGTTGGTGCTGTTGACCCACCACTTCACGCAATCACACAGGTTTTTTGACGGTGGAGTGGGGGGATCCCAGTGTCTCAGGGTAATCTCATATCTATGTTACCTTCTGGTTCTCTCCTTTTAGTTTATGCTGTTATAGATAGATCTGCCAGAGTCACCAGCCACACTCTGCAGGAAATCATATTTATTACGGTCATACTCCTGAGCAGAACTAATTTTGTCTCTTGACTCTTCCTGAGATAATGATTGCCCTTCCATCCTGCTGAAGACTGACCATCAGGGCCTCCTCCTCACCATCACCAACCCGCTCTCCTGTTCATTTGTGCTAACTGCAACACCCCTAAATTACATCACTGTGCCATTCAGATGTACAGTGGGGAAAAAAAGTATTTAGTCAGTCACCAATTGTGCAAGTTCTCCCACTTAAAAAGATGAGAGAGGCCTGTAATTGACATAGGTAGACCTCAACTATGAGAGACAACATGAGGAAAAAAAAATTCAGAAAATCACATTGTCTGATTTTTCAAGAATTTATTTGCAAATAATGGTGGAAAAAAAAGTATTTGGTCAATGACAAAAGTTCATCACAATACTTTGTTATATATCCTTTGTTGGCAATGACAGAGGTCAAACGTTTTCTGTAAGTCTTTACAAGGTTGGCACACACCGTTGCTGGTATGTTGGCCCATTCCTCCATGCAGATCTCCTCTAGAGCAGTGATGTTTTGGGGCTGTTGGCGGGCAACACAGACTTTCAACTCCCTCCAAAGTTTTTCTATGGGGTTGAGATCTGAAGACTGGCTAGGCCACTCCAGGACCTTGAAATGCTTCTTACGAAGCCTCTCCTTTGTTGCCCTGGCAGTGTGCTTGGGATCATTGTCATGCTGAAAGACCCAGCCACGTTTCATCTTCAATGCCCTTGCTGATGGAAGGAGGTTTGCACTCAAAATCTCACAATACATGTCCCCATTCATGGTCCCTTTGCAGAGAAACAGCCCCAAAGCATGATTTTGCCACCCCCATGCTTCACAGTTGGCATGGTGTTCTTTGGATGCAACTCAGCATTCACTCTCCTCCAAACACGACGAGTTGTGTTTGTACCAAACAGTTCTACTTTGGTTTCATCTGACCTTATGACATTCTCCCAATACTCTTCCAGAACATCCAAATGCTCTCTAGCAAACTTCAGACGCGCCCGGATATGTACTGGCTTAAGCAGGGGGACACGTCTGGCACTGCAAGATCTGAGTCCCTGGCGGCATAGTGTGTTACTGACAGTAGCCTTTGTAACGTTGGTCCCAGCTTTCTGCAGTTCATTCACTAGGTCCCCCCGTGTGGTTGTGGGATTTCTGCTCACCGTTCTTGTGATCATTTTGACCCCACGGGCTGAGATGGGGAGCCCCTGATCGAGGGAGATTAGCAGTGGTCTTGTAGGTCTTCCATTTTCTGATTATTGCTCCCACAGTAGATTTCTTCACACCAAACTGCTTGCCTATTGCAGATTCAGTCTTCCCAGCCTGGTGCAGGTCTACAATCTTGTTTCTGGTGTCCTTCGACAGCTCTTTGGTCTTCACCATAGTGGAGACTGTTTGTGGTTGTGGGCAGGTGTCTTTTATACAGATAACGCGGTCAAGCAGGTGCCATTAATACAGGTAATGAGTGGAGGACAGAGCCTCTTAAAGAAGAAGTTACAGGTCTGTGACAGCCAGAAATCTTGCTTCTTTGTAGGTGACCAAATACCTATTTTCCACCATTATTTGCAAATAAATTCTTTAAAAATCAGACAATGTGATTTTCTGATTTTTTTCCCCTCATTTTGTCCCTCATAGTTGAGGTCTACCTATGATGTCAATTACAGGCCTCTCTCATCTTTTTAAGTGGGAGAACTTGCACAATTGGTGACTGACTAAATACTTTTTTCCCCACTGTATTAGCATTGAGATAGAATGGGACTGTTTCAGCTCTGTTTAAGGCAATTTCCTAACATTTCCCCAGTTCAGTAGTTCGGATAGAATACTGTTAATTGATTCTGCCATTTAGAGGGTTTCCCCACTGTCAAAATTGTTCCAATTTATCCTTCACCTTATTAGCAATAAAACCATCTAAAATGACAAAGTATAAAATCATATAACATATAAATGTTTTTTCATTTTCCTGTAAAGCAACTTTTCTCTGTTCTAACAGCAATATACAGTCAAAAATTTTCAAAGGTAACGTCATTCTACCTTGATTGGAAGGCCTCAGAGGAGGTGCTTTTGCATCCTCTTCCCTTTCCTCTTCTGTCGTGCTCCCATAGTCGCTCTCTTCTTCAGGTTTGTGATCTGTAAGGCAAATTTCTCCATTGCCAGAAGCTTCTCTCTTCCTTCTGAGAAGACAAACAAAGACATCTGAGATTAAATACATCTCCTTATATCTACACAGACTGTCCACTGTATCAGCTCTACTTATCATACAGGAGTATGTATTATTTCTACAGATGGTAGTCTATCTGTTTTTCTGCATATTTTGTTTGCCCCCTTTTACCCTGTTCATCAATGGTCTGGACCCCCACAGGACCACCAAAGAGCAGGTATTATTTGGGTGGTGGATCATTGTCAGCACTGCAGTGATACTGACTTAGTGGTGGTGGGTTAGTGTGTGTTGTGGTGGTATGAGTGGATCAGAAATAGGAGTGCTGCTGGAGTTTTTAAACACCTCAGTGTCACTGCTGGACTGATAAAAGTACACCAACCAAAAATATCCAATCAACAACATACTGTAGGCAGTATCCTGTGACTACTAATGGAGAACTAGAGGATGACTAATACAAATTGTGCAACAACAGATGAGCCATCATCTCTGAGGAATTTCTAATAGCTAAGTCAAGTCAAACGTTTTTGTGTAGTGCTTTTTACAACAGCTGTTGTCACAAACCAGCTTTACAGAAAAATCCAGGCAAAGGTCCCATGAGCAAATCAGGCATAAAATATTAAAATACAGAAATAGGGGAAAAATAGGTGAGGTTATAATTAAATAGTTAGAGTCTGTGCAGCAGCAGTAACATCATAAGAATGGTCGGTTTACGCAAGTGAGGTTTGAACAGAATTGTACAGCGGGAAGTTCCATGGTGGTCAAACCAGTCCAAAAGGCTGACGAGTAGTGGGCACCCGATCAAGGCAATTAAAGCAACAGCATCAGACACACAGGATGGGCAGTTGCTTAACATGCTGTGGACACTGAAGGGGCACAGTATTTGAAAACTCTGTTTGATCGACTTGTACCAGCACCAACAAGCTGTTGATTGTCCTGATCATTGACGAATAGGGTGTAAGGGGGCTAGGAAAGTATGCAGAGAAACTGATGGACTACAGTCTGTAATTTTAAAACTACAAAATGCTTCTGTATGTTAAGGAGAACTGATCAAATGGACAATGAGTGTAGAGTAAGTGATCCTGATAAAGTGTCTGTGCATTTTATATTTTGCATATAGTTAGTGCAAGTCAACATTTGACTTTGATTGTGCCGCTTGACTTTTCAGACTAATTTCAAATTAAACAGATCTCTACTTAGACACATGTAGACACCTTTGATCTTGAACATAAGTTTCTATTTTTTTAAAACAAACATTACTATAATAATAACAAATGTTAATGGCTTTCCTGAGGTCTTACCCTATGACATACTAAATTCTTCTGACCACGGTAAAATTCATGATAAAATGCACCATGAAGGTCACTTCGACTCTTACAATACCTTGGTGCATCATAAAAGCATGTCAAAATAAAAGTTGGTTGTGCCACCTGACATTTGAGGAAGTAGGAACTTGGAGTTTTTCAGTAAGTTGAGTATTTTAAAGTCTCATTTTGCAAAATGTTTTTATTTTAAAGTTACTGAACAAAATCATGCCAAACTATAACTAAATTTTATATATGAGAGAGAGAGAGAGAGAGAGAGAGAGAGAGAGAGAGAGAGAGAGAGAGAGAGAGAGAGAGAGAGAGAGAGAGAGAGAGAGAGAGAGAGAGAGAGAGAGAGAGAGAGAGAGAGAGAGAGAGAGAGAGAGAGAGAGAGAGAGAGAGAGAGAGAGAGAGAGAGAGAGAGAGAGAGAGAGAGAGAGAGAGAGAGAGAGAGAGAGAGAGAGAGAGAGAGAGAGAGAGAGAGAGAGAGAGAGAGAGAGAGAGAGAGAGAGAGAGAGAGAGAGAGAGAGAGAGAGAGAGAGAGAGAGAGAGAGAGAGAGAGAGAGAGAAAACGGTGGCGCGGTGGGTAGCGATGTCGCCTCACAACGAGGAGGGCCTGGGTTCGATTCCCCGGCCGGGCGACCAGGGTCCTCTCTGTGTGGAGTTTGCACGTTCTCCCTGTGTCTGCGTGGGTTTCCTCCGTGTTCTCCAGTTTCCTCCCACAGTCCAAAGACATGCAGTCAGGCCAATTGGACATGCTACATTGCCCCTAGATGTGAGTGTGCGAGTGACTGTCTGTGTCTGTCTGCCCTGCGATGGACTGGCGACCTGTCCAGGGTGTATCCTGCCTTCCGCCTGAAGATGGGGATAGGCTCCAGCACCCCCCCGCGACCCTGACAGGAGAAGCGGCTTGGAAAATAAATAAATGGATGGATGGATGGATGGATATATATATATATATATATATATATATAAAAAATCACATCACACACTATATATATTATTATTCCTTTAAGAATTTCACCTCCACATTTAACCCAGCTGTGAAGTGAAACACCACATACACTCTAGTGAGCACACTTGCCCGGAGCGGTGGGCATTGTTAGTGAGGTATTGTTTCCACTGTGAACTACTGAGCATTTATTCTATTGTTTATATTCTGTTTTTGACCACTACTTTTGCATTTTCGACTCTGCCTTTTACTCTGCCCTTCGGTTTGTTTACTACACTTTTCTAATTCATGTTTTTGACCTTTTTGCTTGTTCCACTGACTATGTCTTTTGCTTGCCCCTTTAGGTTTTTAACATCGTGTTATGCTTACTGTTATCATACTGCTGCGATTTTTGGATCTTACCCACGCCTGTTTTTGACTACATTTCTGGACTTTCATTTTGTTAGTTGCTGTTATGTTTTCAAACCCCGAGCATCTGACTTTTGTTGGCACATTACATACACACTGTACAATATACACAGTATGCACAGTAGATAAGCAACATGCAGACTTTGTGTGCAAGTAATATAACATTTACAATTACAGCATTTTGCAGACGCTCGAGTGACTTACAAAGCGATTTATAAAAGTGCTTTGTCTACCTAGAGAAAGCACTTTTGCTAGTTACAAATAGGTTAGAAAGCTAGTCCTGAGCTCAGATTGACATAATGTACATATTTACAGACAATCCACAATTTATAAGCAACATACAGATTATGTAGGGGCAATCAATATACAACCCCAATTTCAAAAAGGTTGGGACACTGTAAAATGTAAATAAATGTAAATTAAAAAAATCTCATAGATCTATATTTATTTTCATAATAGAACATAGAACACATCAGATGTTGTACATGGGACATTTCATGAAAAACATTAACTCATTTAGAACTTGATGGCAGCAACGCATCTCAAAAAAGATGGGGCATCAAAAGGCCGGAAAAGTAAGTGGTACTAATAAAAAAAACAGCTGGAGAAACAATTTGCAACTAACTCACATTAGTATAAAAACAGCATTTTAGTGAGGCAGAGTCTCTCATAAGCAAAGATGGGCAGAGGTTCACCAATGTGCGAAAAACTGTCTAAAAATTGTGGAACAACTTCAGAAAAATGTTCAACGTAAAATTGCAAAGGCTTTGGATATTGCACCATCTACAGTACATATCATCAAAAGATTGAGAGAATCTAGGAGTCATGCATTAGGGAATTGCTCTGTCAGCTTACAAGAAAAAAGCCATTTGGATTTTGTGGAAGATGCTTACAATGAATTAAAGAGCAATCCCCCTGCCTCTCGAAGTGAAGCTGAGCTACTGAAGGATAAGCTGAACGATATCGAGAACAGATGCAGAAGAAAGAACTTTTGTTTTGTAGGCTTTCCTGAGAAATGCAAGCAGGGCGACCTGCTCTCATTCCTCTGCAGAGTGATTCCGGAGTTGTTCAACATCAAGTTTCCAGGTGGACAGGAGATGGAGCGGGGGCACACGGAGTTGGCACTCCGTGTGCAAAATAAGACCCAGAGCTATCATAGCTAGGTTCTTCAAATACCAGGACAGGGTTCGCATTGAGGTGGTACGTAACCAGGGTTGGGTACGAATACAAAAGGCTGCTCGTCGAACTGTGGATTTGTTTCGCCCTCGTCTATCCAGCAGTGCTTGTCAGCCATTCTCCAGAGGGCCAGTGTGAGTTAGAAGATCTGAAGCACTGGCTTTCATTCGCAGCAGGATTTCCACCCTACAAGGGACTGAGTGCAACTTGCATCTTAAGGGTATTTCACACAAGGTAATATCATTGAAGCACTTAGGAACTTTTAGTTACATTCCTTAAAAATATCTAGAATTTATGGATAAGTTATTTTATATCTGTCAGGCCTCTGGACTTGTGCTTCATTAAAATGTAATGTGTAATCTGTTTCCCTTCTGCTATATTAAGATATAGCTGATAGTCCTGCAGTTTTATCCTTTCTGACGCCTTTGTCACTGCAGACACTTTCATTCCTCTAGCGGCTCTCGCTCTGCTGTCGTGAATATTTTTAGCGCCAGCTTTACATTCTGTTAACGCCATACAACCGTTTAACAGTTTCTGTTACTTCTGTTGGGTGGCTTTGTTACTCCTTTTTTGTTTTGTTCTTTCTGGAGTCAATGTTCTCAATATCATTGTAAGTAGTAATTTCATCACTGCGGTATATGTTAAAAGGTGTTTAATATGGTAAGGTGTACTACTGATGACCTAAATGTTGTGCTCTGGAACATTAGAGGTCTACATCATCCAGTGAGGAAGAAAAAAGTTCTGCAGTATCTTAAATCTAAAAAAATACAACATTTTGTTCGATCAGGAAACACATTTAACAGCCAGATTATCTAAGACACTGTAGCAGAACCAGATAGGTCATACAACAGCTTCTGGAGATGGGAGAAGTAGGAGGGCAGCAATTTTAATTAATAAAAATTCAAACATATAAAGGAATTTTCAAACTCTGGTAAAATAATAATACTTTTGGCAGAACAGTGATATTAGAAAATATTTATGCTCCCAGTTATAATGCTTTTTTTTATTATTCCTAGCTTTTGGACTCCTAGATTCTCTTAATCTTTTCTTGATTTGAATGGGTGAGTGAATACTTTTGGAAATATAGTGTACACTATAATCAATCACCCATCCAAATCATTGAATTCAGGTGTTCCTATAACTTCCATGGCCACAGGTGCATAAAACCAAGCACCTAGGCATGCAGACCATGTGGTACCATAGGATGCAAGTCCAGTCATGAAATTTCCTCATTACTAAATATTCCGCAGTCAACCATCAATGGTATTATAACAAAGTAGAAGTGATTGGGAACGACAGCAACTCAACCACAAAGTGGTAGGCTATGTAAAATGACAGCTGAGGCGTATAGTGTGCAGAGCTTGCCAACTTACTGCAGTGTCAATCCCTAGAAGGCATCCAAACTTCATGCAGCTTTCAGATTAGCTCAATAACAGTGTGTAGAGAACTTCATGGAATGAGCTTCCAAGGCTGAGCAGCTGCATCCAAGCCTTATATCACCATGCACAATGCAAAGCGTCGAATGCAGGGGTGTAAAGCTCACCGCCATTGGACTCTAGAGCAGTGGAGACGTGTTCTCTGGCGTGACGAATCACGCTTCTATGTCTGGCAATCCGATGGATGACCCTGAATTCGGCGGTTGTCAGGAGCATGGTACTTGTTTGACTGCATTGTGCCAAGTGTAAAGTTTGGTGGGCATTATGGTGTGGGTTGTTTTTCAAGTGTTGGGTTTAGCGCCTTAGTTCAAGTGAAAGGAACTCTTAATGCTTCAGCATACCAAAAGATTTTGGACAATTTCATGCTCCCAACTTTTTGGGAACAGTTTAGGGATGGCCCCTTCCTGTTCCAACATGACTGTGCACCAATGCACAAAGCAAGGTCCATAAAGATATGGACAAGCGAGTTTGGTGTGGAAGAGGTTGACTGGCCTGCACAGAGTCCAGAGAACACTTTTGGGAGTCCAGACCTTTCATCAAAGGAACCATTTAGTGCATCATGAAAAAAAAAAAACATCAAAGAAGACCCAGGACTGTTGCGCAGACCACATCACACAAAAATGGGACAACATTCCTCTCCCAAAACGGCCTCCTGGTCTCCTCACTTCCCAGACATTTACAGATGGTTAAAAGAAGAAGGGGTGCTACACAATGGTAGACACAGTTCTGTCCCAACTTTTCTAAGATGTGTTGCTGCCATCATTTTCTAAAAGAGTTAATGGTTTTCATGAAATGGTAAAATGTCTCACTTTCAACATCTGATATGTGTTCTATGTTCTATTGTGAATAAAACATGGGTCTATGAGATTTGCAAATCATTGAATTGAGTTATTTACATTTGTTTACATTTTACGCAGTGTCCCAACTTTTTTGGAATTGGGATTGTACATAAGTGTGTGTGGTGGTGCAAACAACAGTAATCTACATCATGTATGAAAAAGGTTGTGTCCAGGAATCTGTAATTATTTTTCCCTTCCTGTTTCCTGGTTCTTGAATAGTATAAGTCCTGGAGGGAGGCCTGTGGACCACCAATGATTTTTTTCAGCTGACTTTTTTTTGTCAGTTGCAATCTGTGCCTTCTGTGGCTTTTTTATGGCTGCTCTGAACCAGACCGTAATGGATGACTGCAGTGTAAAACTGGCTCACCAGCTCCTGCGGCAGACCCAACTTCCTCATCTGCTGCAGAAAGTACATCCTCTACTGGGTCTTTTTGAGGATGAAGTTGATGTTGGTGTCCCACTTGTCTTTTCTTGAAGAAACTTTGAAGGTCTCAAAAATTGACACAGGGCTGTTGGATATTGTGAGAAGGAGCAGTGCTGAGGGGTGTCTGCTAAGTCCACAGTCTTGAGCATGTTCAGCTCCAAGTTATTCTGACTGCACCAGCTGCTGTTTGTCTGTCAGGAAACTGTGATCCACTGACAGATGGCTGGGGATACAGTAAGCTGGGAGAGTTTGGAGGAGAGGATTTCTGCGAAAATAGTGTTGAAAACCTAGCTGAAACCCACAAATAGGACCCTGGGCAATCAAGGTGTTGCAGCATGTAGTTCAGTCTCATGTTGACTCCATCATCCACTGATCTGGAGTCAGGAGGGGAAAATACTGACTGGACCTGGTGCTTTTCTGATCTTCTGTCTCTGGAAGAGCTGGCTCACATCCACTTTACAAATCTTTAGTGCAGCCTGAGGGTTTGATGCTAACCTGTTTTTCAGCTTTTTCCATATAGGTTTTAGCCACTCTTTCCTTTCTTTCTGGTCTGTGTATACAGGGACAATCTGTAGGCATCAATCTTGGCCTGACAAAATTGTCTTAGTTTGGCCTTTAACACAAGGTCTTGGTTGGCACACACATTTCTTCGCAAAAACTGGTATAAGAGGTCACAGTGTCAGCCAGTTCAGCAGGTTACAGCTTTAAAAACACTATAATTGGTACATTCAAAGCAAAATTGCAGTTCTTGCTTTGCGTCTCTGGTCAATTTCTTCACTGTTTGTACTATAAGCTTTACAGATTTTAATTTCTGCCTGCAGGTTGGAAAAAGATGATCAGAGTGCCCCAAAGCTGCCCAGGGGGCAGTCTTGAACAATGGTGTACCGGTGTTCCAGTGTGTTATTATCCCTGGTGGGACAATTAATATGCTGCTTATATTTTTGCAGTTTGTGGTTTAATTTTGATCTGTAGGGTTACAAAATGTGATTCTGTACATTTTTGTTCCAGACCTGGTTGGCCAGGGTTTGCAGTATCATTCACATTAGCTTGGGGTGGCATGTAAACACTGATCAGAATGAAGGAGAAAGTCAAGGTTTGGGCTGCAGTATTTGTTCAGCACTCTGATGTCTTTACACCAACCTTTGTTAATGTACAAGCAAATTCCGCCACCTTTCATTTTTCCTGACAGCTCTGTTACACAATCTGCTCAGAGTGGATGAAACCCTGGCAGAAGTAATTCACTGTCATGGATGGATTTACTGAGCCAGGTCTCAATAGAGCAAAGGGCTGCAGAGTATGCAAAGTTCTTGCTCATCCCATTTAGAAGAAGCAGGCCATCCATTTTACTGGGCAATAAAGAGCAGAGATTTGCCAAAAAGAATCGTCAGGAGCGCATGTCGAAACACCCGCTGGCGAAACTACACATCTGCATCAGCACACTTCCCCATCTGGATCTCCTCGGTGTCCCCCAGAGAGCTGCTGTTCCTCCAACAAAGATCTTCAAAAGACTTTCTAGATTCATAAAAACTATCTAGTACGACACATAGAAAATAATAAAAACCTCAAGAAAACAAAAAAAAAAATATTAAGTATAGAAAAAAGACAGGAAACCACCCTGTCATGTATTGATGCATAATAGTTTCACAATATATTTTTTGTGGTTTGCCCCTATAGTTTTTCAATAGTTTTCATCTCAATTTATTATTTTTTTTTGCCATAACAGTGTTAAATGAAATCCTCTAAGCCTTTAGAAGCAGCCCCAGCCCCCAAGTTTAATTTTGCCTCTATTGTGTAGGGTCCCTTTACTCCTATGGCATGTCACCCCCTAGGCCCCCCTCACTTCAAACTGTGATCTTATTCGTCTGTACCTCTGCTTTTCTTTCTCAACAATGTCTTGCAGTTGTTTGATCCTCTCCTGTAAGGCACGGATCTTGGCCTTCTTCTCATTGAGGACCAGCACAAAGCGACTGTACAGATCTTTTTCCAAAGTTTCCTTTCCCTGGGCATACCTCTCCATTCTGTGAAGGAATATGTTAAAGATGAAAAAAATCTTGATTATGAAGGTCTTGAGTTACATATATTTTGTTTTCTGTAAATAGGTGAGAAACTGTTTTGACTGACTTTAAAATATCACTAGCAGATTCTGATCAAAATAGCAGATTACTACATTCAGCAATAGTGGATTTCAAAGCCTAATAATAAATCTATTATCTGGGAGGTGTTGTCATTCAGTAGCATCAGACAAATAAGACACAATCATAATAGCTACACACATATAAAATACAGCCAAGAATTCCTTCTCTTTGGGTCATAATGTGACATTACCTCATATGCAGACACATGGCTTTTGTAAAAGTAAAAATAAATAAATAAATAAAATAAAAAAAGGGAAAAGAAATTTCCCCTTTTCTGGGAAAATATATCCCAGAACATTATGACTCACTTTGGAAAAATAGGAACCTTGTGTCTCGTGTGCTTAGAGTTCCCTAGCAACAACAGTTGCAGGAAAACGTGCTTCTTATGTGAAATCATTATGTACAGTGAGGACATGGAATAAGTTATGAATGATACCAGTGACCATGATGCATAAGAAGTTGTAAGGAGATGCTATGGTGTAGTGAAAGCTGTAAGTAATTATTAAAATGTATTGAGAACAGCAGCTTTAAATCTGAAATTTGTCAGCAATTATAGTGGCAAAAGTCCTTCTTTACCTTTTTTTTAACTACTGCAAGAAAAGAGCTCTTCTGTCTAAGATGCAATGAAAAAATAAGAAAAGGACAAGATAAAAGAACCACTTTATACTGTTATTTAGATCATCATACTACAGATTACTTTAACAAAAAGATGAAGCATTTACACTTCCAGATTTACCAGAGTTCTTGTTTGATTTCAGCATATGACTTTAGAAATTGACCACAGCTGTATAAAACAATAAAACAGAAAGCTGTATAAAACAATTTTATAAAAACAAGAATCATGGGTACATGCCTGACACATTACTGAACACTGTTCTTCCAACCTTTAGGTAAGACATAACATTTTCTTTGAATGAGTGTCATTCTGTACGTTTCGAGGCTAAACTATGTATCTTGAAAACACAAGCAAAAAAACAGCACAGTAGAGCCACACAGATCTGGCTGAGAATTTCTACTTTAACTTTATTCACACTGCAGCTATAGTGTCATGAAAAAGAACTGGTTTCCCTTTTAGGCCTTACATGCACACAAAAATGTTATTATCCCACATCATTATTGTATAATGGTATGTTATTATACCACATCAAATATTATCCCACATCAAACAAGAATGAGAAAGCATTTCACTTTCAAAACTACAGTAGTCCATCTCCTCAGTTCCCAAGTGCTCAGAGAGTGTTGATAAAAGGTGATGAGACACAGTGGTAAACATGTCCCGTTCCAACAATTTTGGAAAGTTGCTAGCATCAAATTCAAAATGGGCATACATTTTTCAAAAAACAATTTTCAAAAAAATTTTTTAGTTTCAACATTTGATATACTATACTGCCAAAAGTATTCACTCGTTTGCCTTCCCACGCATATGAACTTGTGTGACATCCCATTCATAATCCATATGGTTTAATATAATGTCAGCCCACCCTTTGCAGCTGTAACAGCTTCAACCCTTCTGGGAAGGCTTTCCACAAGGAAGCCCTGGCTCACAGTCTCAGCTCTAATTCATCCCAAATGTGTTCTGTCAGGTTGAAGTCAGGACTCTGTGCAGGCCTGTCAAGTTCTCCTACACTAAACTCACTCATTTCATGTCTTTATGGACCTTGCTTTGCCCACTGGTGTGCAGTCATGTTAGAACAGGAAGGGACCATCCCCAAACTGTTCCCACAAAGTTGAGAGCATGAAATTGTCCAAAATCTCTTGGTCTGCATCAAGAGTTCCTTTCACTGGAACTAAGGCACTGAGGCCAACTCCTGAAAAACAACTCCACTCCATAATGCCCCCTCCCCCAAACTTTATACTTGGCACAATGCAATCAGACAAGTACCATTCTCCTGGCATCCGCCAAAGCCAGACTCGTCCATCAGATTGCCAGATGGAGAAGCATGATTAGTTACTCCACAGAACACATCTCCATTGCTCTAGAGTCCAGTCACGGCGCTTTACACCACTGTATTTGACGCTTTGCATTGTGCATGGTGATGTAAGGTTTGGATGCAGCTGCTTGGCCATAAAAACCCATACCATGAAGCTCTCTAGCAGTGCTATTGAGCTAAACTGAAGGCCACATGAAGTTTGGAGGTCTGTAGCGATTGACTCTGCAGAAAGTTGGTGACCTCTGTGCACTATGCACCTCAACATCTGCTGACCCTGCTCTGTCGTGGCTGAGTTGCTGTCGTTCCCAGTCGCTTCCACTTTGTTATAATACTACTGACAGTTGACTGTGGTATATTTAGTAGCATGGAAATTTCACAACTGGACTTGTTGCACAGGTGGCATCCTATCACGGTACCACGCTGGAACTCACTGAGCTCCTGAGAGCGACCCATTCTTTCACCAATGTTTGTAGAAGCAGTTTGCATGCCTAGGTGCTTGGTTTTATACACCTGTGGCCATGGAAGTGATTGGAACACCTAAATTCAATGATTTGGATGGGTGAGTGAATACCTTTGGCAATATAGTGCATGTCGTATTTGTAGTATTTTCCTTTAAAAACATGGTTTACATGATTTGCAGATCACTGCATTCTATTTTTATTTATTCTGCACAGCGTCCCAACTTTCTTGGAAATGGGGTTGTAATAACTGAGCTTGATCCATTGTCATTCATTTGCAATAAACTTGTTGGGCTTCTAGGATAAGATGGGTGAGACATTAAGTAGGCTATACCCATAATGACTGTTAAACATTATTTTTCAAAGGTCTAACATGCAGGAAAAAAAATCCAATTCACTAAGCTTTTGTTTTATATACACACACATTATCATTGAATAATCATTATTTACTGTTATTATTTACTAATAAATTCTTTCATCCTTAGACACAATTTAAGAGTGCAATGGTTGTAGATTCACATTTGTGCTGAATGCAAATTTATTTCAAATGTTTTTCTTGCCAAAAAACAAGAATCATTATAATGAACTAATAATAATAAAAATACTTAACAAAATAACTTGAGATTTGACAATGTGCAGCTTATTTTTCAGCCTCATTCATACAACCTGTTTTAATTCATAAAATATATATTTTTCCTTTAAATATCAAAGTGAAATGCACATTCTTGAGTGAGAGCCTTTTGCCTAAGGCAATATAACATCTTTAAGATTATATAAGGACCAGTTTCAAAGTGAAATCTGTGTCAGGATGACTTACTCTGCTGTCATGTGTTCCTGCTCACTCCTTAGTCTCTGGTTCTCCTCAAGCAGGTGGTGGTTCCTGGCCCTGAAACATGCACTCCGGTCTAGCCCATGGCTAATGAGTTCCCTTATGACTTCAGTGGACTCTGGCACAGGCAGCAGTTCCACCATGCCAAGCCTGAACTGAAATAGCAAGCAATCAACAAATGTGTGTATGTACACATACATACATACAGTGCCTCCAAGTAGTATTCAACCCCCTGCAGGTTTACACATTTGGAGTTAACTTAGCACTGTGAAATTTGCACAGTAGATTGGCCTGGACCTGTGAAATGCACTGCAGCAAAAAATGTTATTCCTCTGTTTATTTAAAAAAAATTTAGCTAAATTTACCAGAGGGTCAATTATTATTCAACCCCTCAAACGACCAGAATTCTATTTGGTTCCCTCAAGTATTTGTAATTGAGGTATTAAGAACAATGAGCTTCACATGCTTGGATTTATGATCTGTTTTTTCCCGCCTTTTCTGACTATAAAAGTCCCTCCAATCAAGTGAACAGCACTCATACAGTCAACAATGAAAAGACTCAGGAGCATTCCAAGGCCATCAGAGAGAAAACCGTGGAGGGTCACAAGGCTGGCAAGGGGTACAAAACCCTTTCCAAGGAGTTACCTGCCTACCTGTCTTCACTGTTGGGAGCATCATCCAGAAGAGGAAGGGTTACAGAACTACTGTTAACCTTCCACAGCCTGGACAGCCTTTCAAAGTTTCCTCCCGTGCCGAGGCCAGGCTTGTCCGAACGGACTATCCCTACAGTCAAGCATGGTGGTGGCAGCATCATGCTGTGAGGCTGCTTCTCAGCCAAGGGGCCTGGCCATCTGGTTCACATCCACGGGAAGATGGATAGCACAGCCTACCTGGAGACTTTGCCCAAAAACCTCCGCGCCTCCATCAAGGATCTTAAGATGGGTTGTCATTTCATCTTCCAACAGGACAACAACCCCAAGCACACGGTCAAGAAAACCAAGGCTGGTTTAAGAGGGAAAAGATCAAGGTGTTGCAGTGGCCTAGTCAGTCTCCTGACCTTAACCCAATTGAAAACTTGTGGAAAGAGCTCAAAATCAAAGTCCTCAAGAGATGCCCAAAGAACCTAGACAACGTGGAGAAGATCTGCATGGAGGACTGGGCCAAGATTACTCCAGAGACCTGTGCCGGCCTGATTAGGTCTTGTAAAAAAAAAAAAAAAGTGATTAATAGCAGTAGCTGCAAACAAGGGTTATTGCACAAAATATGAAACCTAGGGCTTGGATAATAATTGATCCTAATTTTTATGTTTAAAATGTAATTGAGCAACTTATATTTTTTGTTTGTAATATTTAGGCATGAGCTAGTTTCTGCTGCAGGGGCCTAGGCCAACAAGGGCCTCCCCGCAATCTCCCACTGCCAATATGGCACTGCACCGCTCCCCCATGCTGAACCTTGTAACGTAAGCCCACGTAATCCGGCCGGGCTCAGCCCGAAGAGGCAGCGCGGGGAGGCCATGTGGGCCCACCACCCGCATGGTTCAGCATGGGGGAGCGGTGCAGTGCCATATTGGCAGTGGGAGATTGCGGGGAGGCCCTAGTTGGCCTAGGCCCCTGCAGCAGAAACTAGCTCTTGGTACATGGAATATAACCTCACTGGGGGGGAAGGAGCCGGAACTTGTGCAGGAGGTTGAGAGGTACCAACTAGATATAGTTGGGCTCACCTCCACCCACAGTGTCGGCTCTGGAACCAAACTCCTAGATAGGGGTTGGTCTCTCTCCTACTCAGGGGTTGCACAGGGTGAGAGGCGCCGGGCGGGTGTGGGGATACTCACAAGTCCCCGGCTGGTGACCAGGCAGTTGGAGTTTGTCCCGGTGGACGAGAGGGTCGCCTCAATGCGAATTAAAATCGCAGAGAGGAAAACTTTGACTGTTGTCTGTGCGTATGCATCAAACAACAGGTCAGAGTATTCGGCCTTCCTGGAGCGAGTGGGCGGGGTTCTGGAAAGGGTCCCGCCTACAGACTCCATAGTCCTACTGGGAGACTTCAATGCTCACGTTGGCAATGACTGGGAGACCTGGGGAAGCGTGACTGGGAAGAACGGCCTGCCCGATCTAAACGCGAATGGTGAGTTGTTACTGGACTTCTGTGCCAGGCATGGATTGTCCATAACGAACACCAAGTTCGAACACAAGGATGCTAATAAGTGTACATGGTACCAGAGCTCCTTGGGTCAAAAGTCAATGATCGACTTTGTTGTCGTTTCATCTGACTTGGGACCATATGTTCTGGACACTAGGGTGAAGAGAGGTGCTGAGCTGTCAACTGATCACCATCTGGGAAGACTGATGGTCAGACCCGGTAGGCCCAAGTGAATAGTGAGGGTGTGCTGGGAACGACTTTCAGAGGCCCCTGTTCGGAATGATTTCAACTCCCACCTCCAGGAGAGCTTTTCTCACGTCCCGGAGTAGGTAGGGGACATGGAGTCTGAATGGACCCTGTTCAAAACCTCCATTGTGGAAGCTGCCAGGCGTAGCTGTGGCCAAAAGCTTGTGGGTGCCTGTCGGGGCGGTAACCCAAGAACCTCCTGGTGGACACCGGTGGTGAGGGAGGCCGTCAAGCTGAAGAAAGAGGCCTTTAGGGACTGGTTGGCCCGAAGGACTCCCGATTCAGCAGATAGGTACCGACAGGCAAAAAAGGTGGCAGCTGCAACGGTGGCAGAAGCAAAATCCAGGGCATGGGAGGAGTTTGGTGAGGCCTTGGAAAAAGACTTTCGTTCGGCCTCAAAGAGGTTCTGGACAACTGTCCGGCGACTCAGGAGGGGTCGGGGTGGCTGCGCCCAAGCTGTATTCGGCAAGGGTGGAGAAACTCTGACTTCGAATGAGGATATTGTCGGTTGGTGGAAGGAGCACTTTGAGGAACTTCTTAATCCGGGAGACGTGCCTCCCTCACGGGAGTCAGGGCAAGAGGCTTCTGGGGTGTCAAGTTCCATTTCCCTGGTGGAGGTCACTGAGGTAGTTGGTAAGCTCCTCAGTGGTAAGGCACCGGGGGTGGATGAGATTCGTCCAGAAATGCTTAAGGCTCTGGATATTGTGGGGCTGTCATGGCTAACACACCTTTGCAATATTGCATGGACCTCGGGAACAGTACCCTTGGACTGGCAGACTGGGGTGGTGGTCCCTATTTTTAAAAAGGGGGAGCAGAGGGTGTGTGCCAATTATCGGGGTATCACACTGCTCAGCCTTCCTGGGAAAGTCTATGCCAAGGTGCTGGAAAGGAGACTCCGACCGATAGTTGAACCTCAGACTGAGGAGGAACAATGTGGATTCCGTCCCGGCCGTGGTACAATGGATCAGCTTTTCATCCTCTCACAGATTGTTGAGGGGGCATGGGAGTTTGCCAACCCAGTCTACATGTGTTTTGTGGACTTGGAGAAGGCTTATGACCGTGTTCCTCGAGATATCTTGTGGGAGGTCCTCCGGGAGTATGGGGTGCCGGGGCTACTACTCCGGGCTATCCAATCTCTGTACTCCCGGAGTGAGAGCTGTGTCCGTATACTCGGCATTAAGTCAGACTCCTTCAGGGTTAGCGTTGGACTTCGCCAGGATTGTGCTCTGTCTCCACTCTTGTTCGTGATATTCATGGACAGAGTGTCAGGGCGTAGCCGGGGTCAGGAGGGCATTATGTGTGGAGGCCGGAGGGTGGCGTCTCTGCTATTTGCAGATGATGTTGTTCTTTTGGCGGAATCACATGGATGCCTCCAATGCTCGCTGGAGCGGTTGGCAGCTGAGTGTGAAGCGGTTGGTATGCGGATCAGCACCTCCAAGTCTGAGTCCATGGTCTTGGCCCGGAAAAGGATGGCATGCCCACTCCAGGTAAGGGGAAAGGACCTGCCCCAGGTGGAGGAGTTTAAGTATCTTGGGGTCTTGTTCACGAGTGATGGGAAGAGGGATCGTGAGATCGGCCGTAGGCTGGGACAGGCGGCAGCAGTAATGCGGTCACTGTACCGGACTGTAGTGGTGAAGAGGGAGTTGAGCCAAAAGGCGAAGCTCTCTGTTTACCGGTCGATCTACATCCCAACCCTCACCTATGGTCATGAGCTGTGGGTAATGACCGAAAGAACGAGATTGCGAATACAAGCGGCGTAAATGAGCTTTCTTCGTCGGGTGGCGGGCTACACGCTCTGCGATAGAGTGAGGAGCTCGGTCATCCGGAAGGAGCTCAGAGTAGAGCCGCTACTCCTCCGCATTGAGAGGAGCCAGTTGAGGTGGTTCGGGCATCTGATCCGGATGCCCCCTGGACGCCTCCTGGTGGGGGTGTTCCAGGCACGGCCTACCGGGACAAGACCCCGGGGTCGCCCTAGGACCCGCTGGAGGGATTATGTCTCCAAGTTGGCCTGGGAGCGGCTTGGGGTCCCCGGGAATGAGCTGGAGGAAGTTGCGGGGGACAGGGTCATCTGGGATTCTCTGCTCTCCCAACTGCTACCGCGACCCTGTTTGGACTAGCGGGCAACGACGATGATGATGATGATGATGATGATGATGATGATGATGATGATGATGATGATGATATTTAGGCATCTGTTAATAAATGCTACTCTTGTTCAAAGTTTGAAGGCTCTAACTTATTTGCCACTTGCTGAAATTGCAAAATCTGCAGAGGGTTGAATACTATTTGGAGACACTGTACATACATAACATAGCAGGTGCGTTTGAGCAGGGAAATCAAAACAATTTGACAGTACACTTAACATATCCTAGGTTAAAGTACCCTTCACTTTTCACAGAAAAAAAAAAAAACATTTTATTGCTTTTAAAAATGTAATGGCACGTAAGTCGAACTCTATTCTTGTAAAGTGCCTACTATAGTCCAGTACTTTTGTATAGTGGGTACTTTCCATGAATAGACATTTAAGGAACATTTTTACTTTATACAAATTGAATGTCAAATGAAATTTTACAGTTACAACACAAAGTAAAAATGTTATTTGTTATATAAAACCCAAAGGACACATTAAAGGGGAGTAACTCTCTCCCACAGAAATCACTTTTCTCAGCTTTTCCTAAAACACATTGTTAGAATTTCAGCCCTTTTCCTTTGTTACAAGATAATGCAATATTGTAACAAAATCCTTATTTTCAGTTTGTTCATATCAGACTCTGGCTCAAACTAATATGAGACAGCCTGCATGAGACGGAACTTGTGTAGGGGTGGAACTTGTAGAAGGATGTTACCATCTCTTTCAACTGCTTTGGTAGATATCCAATCATAACAAAGTAGGCAAGCTAACCATTTAGAGCAGAGCTCCTGTACTTTATTTTACTGTCTATGATACAAGAGGAAGACATTAGTCTGGAGCCTTGCTTTTAAGAGATCCCCTGTTTCATTCCAGCCACTACACCCTCAACATATTAATTTAAAAACAAACCAAAAAAAGTAAAACAACAAGTAAAAATTATTATTTGTAAGAAAAACATTTTACTGTTAAACATGTAATAAAATCACTTCAAACATGAAACAGAATCTCAACATGTCAAATCACTCTTCACTTCTTTGGATTACAATTTCCAAACCCACAAACAAGGGGGGAATTCGCCAAACATGGAACCTCTCAAAGACAGAGGAGGCCATTATAAATTCAATGCCAGTTATATCTAGCAATCTGAAATCCTGCTCAAGCTAGTCATTTTCCATCTGTTCTCATACAACAGCAGTTAGAAGGATTGCCAAGCTGCTACATCGATTAATACTTCCCTTTTAAATACCATTTTTCATTTTAAACTTTGTCTGTAACCACCTTTAGATAGCCTGTAATTGTTTGTTTAAACCTTTTTCTTTCATTTTTATTTTATCTCACTATTTAATTGTAACTAGTTGATATTAATTCATTTATTGTCCTACTCTAGTAAATATTTTTTTATTTTAGTTTTTAATGTGTTTTATGTATGTGTGATTGACATTTTATAGTTTCCTGTTTGAGCAGTAATTTTCTTTTTTTCTGTATTTTCTGTAATTTTCTTTTTTTTAATAGGTCTTCTTGTCTTGCTGATTTTCATTTGTTTTACTTGATAAATCTCATTTCCACTTTTTTCAATCCTTGTGTAATCTGATTGGCTACAGTGTAAATAAGAGCCACCCACTTCATAATCAAAATAAAGACCGACTGACTGACTGATTGACTGATATGGGTTAATCATCTGTGGGTATGTGTGATTTGGCACACACTCTGTTACCAGGCAAGTTATCTCCAGAGTGGTTCAGGCATTATTTTGTGCAGGATTGTGTCATATGTCTACCATGCTATTTGCTCTTAAATCTGGTCAGTTTCTCAACTTCTGCTAAAAGTGTGTCAGGATCCATAAGCTAAAATGATGACGTACCAAAAAAAAATGTCTGTGAAATATGTTCACAACTTCTGGCAATTAAATTAAATTATATTACATATATGTATATTTCAATACTGAAAACTACCTTTCATGGAAAAGGAGAAAAAAATAAAAAAAGGAAGCTGCAACAAAAGAAGTACATGGAACACACCACCAGACTAAGTGCCACATTACAACAAACCGAGATCTGCACATAGACCTCTCTACAGAACAAGCATTGTTTCTTTACATAGCTGGTCTGGAAAGCATTAGTCAGTTACAACTCTGTAATCAATCAACCAACCAGCAACTTTCTGCAGCCATCTTGGACAGCACGGGTGCTGGGAACCACTTTCAGTTTGTCCTGTGGGAACAACTGTGCACAAAACAGCTGTGCCACACAGAATGCAGCACAATCTGGGTTAAGTTACCTCTAATTTAAGCTCAGTAGTTCACTGCTAAGGGTTTCCTCAAACAATATCACATTGTTCTGGTTTTGTGTTAAACTGCAAGCAGCATAGAAAAGCACTGAGTGCATCTTTGATTTTTTTTGCTTTTAAAAACATTTCTATTAAATGTAATGTTTTTAAACTTGGAAATTCTCAGACCTTAATTCATGAATTGTATTTGTCCATACAACAAAAATGACCTGAATCAGCATAGCTCTTACATTACATATGAAGAAAAGGAAATGAACAAGCTCTTTGTTATCCTTTTAAACGTACATGCCCATTGTACCTGTTACGTCACAATCTTATAAACGACAACACTGCACGGAAAACTGTTTAGCTGTTGGAACGTTTTGCAATCTTGTATATATTTTGCAAAACAGACCCCTTAACATCAGAGCATCACTGTCAAAGCAGTTTAGCCCTTCTTACTACCAGCAGCACGCCTGTATATCATAGCCCAGTCCTTCACACTTATGCTCAATAATTAAAAGTGAAAAAAGAAAACAGTATTTCTTTCCATTTGGTAATATGATTGCAATTACAGCCTCAGCAAGTTGCTCAGAAGACAGACACAGGGACATACTGATTAACTATGTTTAAGTCTAAAGTTTATTGTACTGCACTCTGTATCGTAGTTTATTGTATTGTATCTTACTGTTATTGTATTGCATTGAATGGCACAGAGTTCTGCGTTCAACTCTGTTTCTTTTTCTCTTGGTGTCTGCAGTGACATATTTGTTTCTAGCAATATCTGAGCTCAGGACTGTCTTTTTCTCTAAGCTATTGGTAACTAGCAAAGATACTTTCTCTAGATTGACAAAGCACTTCTTGTAAGTCGCTCTGGATAAGAGCGTCTGCTAAATGCTGTAAATGTAATGTACATGTAAGTCTTTTTATAATGAACTGTTTTTGCATCTGCCTTTGAAAAAGAGACAAAAGGGACAGTAACATTCTACAGGGTGAGTCAAGTCACAGGACATGTTTTATTTTATTTTATTTTTCATTTTATTATCGACTTTTATCTCTGGAGTCATCTCAAACAAATTGTGTATGCTGAGAAAATCCGCAACAAACACCACCTTAGCTCCGCATCGTGGAGGCTTGTGACAGCATTAAAAATAAAATAAAATAATAAAGTTATCAAGAATGTTACAGTTCTTCAAAATACATATTTTACATAAGACCATGGCAATGTTCAAATCACCTGTACTATAGCTAATCCTACCCTTGGCTCATTAGATAAGAATAAAACATATTTGCAATATATGACATTTTCATTCATTCAAATGTAACACCACACGCACATACACACAGGGTAGAATAAAAACATGACCCATCCTCAAGAATAAGATCAAGCCAAGTGCCTTTTAATTTTTGTCTTTATTTCACTCATTTTATGTGTTTGTCATCAAAAAATATTCTTTGTTTTACGCTTACAATTGCATTCTATGGCTAATCGCACCTTTGTGTCGATGACGCTCGCATGAAGAAGGTCTAAGCAGTTTCTACAGTTAAAAAAATTCAGTGTTTATAATATACATTATATACTTGTGTAGGTTAATGTGAACCCACATGCATCTCTCCTTCTTTGTAAAGCAATACATCACCTGGTGAGAAAGCTAGAACAGTAGCGAGTCAGGTTTTTACTGTCATTTACACAATTTCAGTATTTTAATTTGAACAATCAACTACAATAAAGACATCTGTATGTGAACAATGCATTATAAACTGAAACCACTTTCACCTCCAGTGTGAAATAAGAAGTGTCGTATCGTGAATTACAATCTGTATCGCGTTGCATCTGGTAAGAACTGGCCTAGCAGAGAAAGAATTTGGTCACTGATTGAAATATGAATGGGAAAGCTTGTAATGCTCAACATGGCATGGTCCATGGAAAATACAACCTTTCAAGAAAAAGAGCAAATCAGCCTGCTGGTTAAGCTGTGAATGTGGCATTAGTTTATAGTCAGCAAGCAGTTCCGACATCCCCAGCTAACATGGCTAATCTATTTTTGGTTGTAGTTATTTGCACCCTTCCATGATTTTATCACTCTGGTAATGATAGATAATATTACTTAACTTACAGTATTAACTTGAGAGCTGTGAAGAAATTGTTCCACAATGAGTTTATATCCTATATTATGCTTGGTCTCTCATGCTACATGTTTGGTGCTCTCCAACAATTCTGAATACTCCTCAAATTTCAATCTGGGCAACTTGTGACAATTGTGACACTCCTTATTATGGTAAGACTGGTACTTCTCATTTTTGTGAGATGTGACATCATTAAAAAGGGTTTGGGGAAACGGAAGATGATATTGCAAAATCTTTAAAGAGCCACATTAAAGTTGAGGTCTGTGGTTTCAGGTCACATGATTTTTCTGTTGTGAGCAAATTTCTGGCTTCACTGCTCCACATGAACATAACTAGAGGTGAAAGATGGCTAAAATTACTCGACTTACTTTGGAAGAGAAAAAACATTACCTCAACAAAGTTGATAAAACAGGCTGCAATATATAGTTTCCCCTGAGCTCCTGGTCCCACTTAAAATGGCATAAAAGCTACCAAATTTGTGTTTTTATGACAATTATATTTCTCTCATACACAACCCCTTTCCCTATTCTGCAGAGTCTCTCATTTTTAAGCATTTAAAAATACAGAAGCTCACCAGCTCTTCACATCAGGGTGGGTAAAGGATGTCATTGTGTTGCATAAAGAGAGGAAAGAACTCTGTCATTATAGAAAGGGTAAGGTAAATCAGATAATTAGCACAGATGTGAACAATGTTAGTCTTTAGATAACTTTTGCTAATAACAGCCAAGGGATAAACAGTTGTCCCCCTAACGAAGCTAGCAAACAGCCAGGTGTAGCTTTAGTTCTCTGCTTCTGAAGATGTAAATGATGTTTCAATGGAGAAACAGAAACGTTATATATAAGACTGAATGTCATATGGGTTGTGTCATCAGGGATACCAGAATCACAGTGGTGAGCAGGCATTCCACTACTTTTTCACGTCAGGAAACGCCTTTTAAATCGTCCGCTTTCCTTGAACTGCATGAAGAGGCAGAGTAATACTAAGCAGCAGTGCTAATCAAAATCTCCATTTCAGCTGGGAGGCATTTTCAGACCTGCTTTGGGTGGTGCGAACCTGTCCAACTTTTTCCATTGTTCAGTTTAGACATGCGAAGGTCCACCTGAACGCAAGCAGCAACAAACAACTGAACCACAATAATTCTCAAGGTAATTGAACACCAGAGTATGTATTTTTTTACTGCACATTTTCCCTGTACTGTCTGCACAATATCATTCTTTATTCATGATTTAACATTCACTCTTTACAAATGCTCACACGTTTGTTTATTGATCAGATGTTTTGCAGTGCTGGTTCCTGCACTGGAAGTTTCTGTAAATTATTAACTGTGGAGCACGTTTGGACAAGCATCAGCAACCATCAGCAATTTTAGTCAGTGTTTTCATGGTTAAACAGATTTTGAAAGTTTGCTAATACAGTTAGTTCAGAGTACCCTAGCTCCAGTCCTGAAACCCCTGTACAGCAGAACTGTGGTTTCCCTGGTTAAAACACCAAAAATAAAAACACTAAAGCTATACAGTGCAGGGGTCTCCAAGCCTGGAGTTTGATAAAACTGAATTAAAGGTCTGCATAGTAATTAAAGGTCACTCAGCTTCTGTAGTGTCTTTCGAGTAAATCATTCAAGCACAGCAAATTGAAGTAGCACAGACTGTGCCTTCACAGTCACTCCCTGATTTGGTCCTCAAAATGCCACCGACTACACAGTTTGACATCACGCGTAACGCTAGAAGAATCAAAGAAAGGATCTTGAAACACTTCATATCATCTAATCTGAGCTGCAATAGGAGTCTGGGCAGGGCAAACACCAGATTTTCAGATTTAGAATTTTTTTCTCAGTGTGTTCCAAAGGTTACAGAATTCCAAAAAAAAAAAAAACATACCAATTAAGCTTAAGCCATTATCCTATCAAAGAGGAATTTTTCTGAAACAGTTTTAAGCTAGCATTTTGACATTTTCTTGGCACAGTCCATCTTTCGACACTGTCTAAATGTGAAAGCACACAGATACCCAATATGCATGGCAAATTCTTGTGGACTGCTAAAACAGGCCAAAAATGCAAACAACACTGCTGGATACATACTTTGAATCATAAACAGTCAGGTTTCACTCCGTACAGCTCATAACACTGGCTAATGTTTGAGGGCAAGCCTGGTCTTTTAGGTAGGGATGGTGTCCACCCCACGCGGGATGGTGCTGCCTTACTTTCGTGCAGCATAGCACATAGTCTCTTAGTTAGTCGGCAGAGTAGCAGTAGCCTTAGAAGCTGCTGACAAACCGGAGCCGGGACCAGGCCGCAGACAGAGAGGCTTAACCGACCGTCTGTGAGCTGCAAAGAGACGTTACCTAGATACCAATGTATTCAGACTGTGTCTGTCCCCCGAGTCAAACATAAATGTCAAAAAACTCAAACAGTAAATCTAAATAACCTAACGTATATTAAACAATCATATCCAGACTGTAGCACTAGCACTTCAAAACTAAAGATTGGTTTACTTAACATAAGATCTCTAAATTCAAAAGCAGTAATAGTGAATGAAATCATAACTGATCAGAAATTTGATGTGTTGTGCCTCACTGAAACCTGGATTAGACCCGATGAATATTTAGCATTAAACGAAGCCACCCCTGCAGGCTATAATTATATACACAACCCCAGATCGTCCGGTAGAGGAGGCGGGGTCTGCATAATTTTTAGAAATTCCCTAGCTGTCAATCAGAAACACTATGATAATTTCACTTCTTTTGAGCTTCTTTACATCAATATAATTAATCCAATTACAAAACAGAATGCATTTTCTTTAATTAATATTTACAGACCACCAGGACCCTATGTAGAATTTTTAAAAGAATTTAGTGATTTCGCTGCAGATTTAGCAGTTTGTAGTGATAAAGTAATTATAGTAGGAGACTTCAACATTCATTTTGAAAAAGTTGATGACTCATTAAAAAAGGCTTTTGCATCAATTCTAGACTCAGTTGGTATTGCTCAAAATGTAACAGGACCTACGCATTACTGTAATCATACTCTGGATCTGGTTTTGACCCTGGGTGTTAGCATAGATAACCTAGATATTCTTTCTCAAACCTCAGTAATCTCAGATCATTATCTTATTTCTTTTAAACTTCATCTTAGTCATAATATACGTACATCCCCCAGCTACTCTATGAAACGTTCAATAACGCCCTTTACCGCTCAACAATTTACTGATAACCTTCCTGATTTATCAACCATAGTGTACTCTCCAGGTAACCCAGCAGAACTAGACAAACTAACTGATTGTTTAGAAAATACCTTCCGGTCTACTTTAGATGGTGTAGCACCACTTAAACACAAAAAAGAGAGACAGAAAAAACTTGCGCTGTGGTATAACGACCAAACTCGTACTTTAAAGCAATTAGTACGAAATTTTGAGCGAAAATGGCGATCAACCAAACTGGAAGTATTCCACTCTGCTTGGAAAGACAGTATTGTTGAATATAGAAGAGAAATTAATAAAGCCCGCTCAGAGTATCTGGCCTCTCAGATCGAGATTAATAAAAACAACCCTAGAGTTCTCTTTAGTGTTATTTCTAAACTGACTAAAAATCAGGCAGGTACTGATCCTCAGATTCCAGCAATCCACACTAGCAATGCTTTTATGGACTATTTTGATAATAAAATCGAAAATATTCGGGACAAAGTTCAACAGATAAATAGCACATCTTGTCTGTCATCTGGTGTGGCTGATATAGAACAAAATCCAGCTACCGAAGTCAGGTTGGAAGTTTTTAACCCACTACATCATTTAGAACTGGAGAAAATTATCTCCTCATCAAACTGCACAACCTGTACACTTGATGCAGTTCCCACAAAACTATTAAAACAGGTATTACCAGACATAATTAAACCACTATTAACAATAGTAAACTCATCATTAAACCTGGGGTATGTTCCCAAAGCCTTTAAACTAGCAGTAATTAAACCTTTGATCAAGAAACCAAATCTTGATCCTAGTGTACTATCTAACTATAGACCTATTTCAAATTTACCATTTATTTCTAAGATTTTAGAAAAGGCCGTGGCCCAACAACTTGGCTCTTATCTGCAAAGAAACCAGATCTATGAAAAATTCCAATCTGGATTTAGGCCTCATCATAGCACTGAGACAGCTCTAGTTAAGATAACAAATGATCTGCTTCTTGCCGCTGACCAAGGCTGCGTTTCTTTACTGGTACTTCTTGATCTGAGCGCAGCTTTTGATACAATAGATCATAATATCCTCCTAGAAAGATTAGAGAAAATGGTCGGTATAACTGGAACTGCCTTATCGTGGTTCAAATCATACTTGACCGATCGTTTTCAGTTTGTGAGGGTAAATAATATACCCTCCAATTATACAAAGGTTAGATATGGAGTTCCACAAGGCTCTATCTTAGGACCGTTATTATTTACGTTATACATGCTCCCCCTGGGCAAAGTTATTAGAAAACATAATGTTAATTTTCATTGTTATGCAGACGACACGCAGCTCTTCATATCAGCCAAACCTGATGACAAACAGAGAATAAAGAAAATGGAGGATTGCGTAAAAGATGTGAAATCATGGATGTCACACAACTTTCTTCTATTAAATAGTGATAAAACAGAAGTTCTTCTATTAGGCCCTAAAGCTGCTAGAAATAAATTATCACACCTAATGTTGAATCTGGCCGACTTCTCAGTCACACCTGGTTCAACAGCTAAAAATCTTGGCGTTATCATAGATTCAGATCTAGCATTTGATAAACACATATCTAATGTTACTAAAACAGCTTTTCTACATCTCCGTAACATCGCCAAGCTAAGAAATGCTTTATCCTTACATGACGCAGAAAAATTAGTACATGCCTTCATTACGTCAAGGCTAGACTACTGTAATGCGCTACTGTCAGGATGTTCTAGCAGTAACTTAAATAAACTTCAGCTAGTTAAAAATGCTGCAGCCAGGGTCCTTACTAAAACTAGAAAATTTGACCATATTAGTCCAGTCCTATCAGCTCTTCACTGGCTTCCAGTCAAATTCCGCATAGACTATAAAATTCTCCTGTTAACGTATAAAGCCCTACATGGGCTCGCTCCTGAGTATCTGAGAGACCTTATCTCCTATTATGAACCACCACGATTACTTAGATCACAGGGTGCTGGCTTCCTAGTAGTTCCCAAAATTCAGAGAAGCTCTGCAGGAGGAAGAGCTTTCTCTTATAAAGCGCCCCAACTCTGGAATAATCTCCCCGATAATGTTCGGGACTCAGACACAGTCTCAATCTTTAAGTCTAGACTAAAAACTTACTTGTTTAGTTTAGCTTTTGGTAGTTAATGTTAATTCCCTTTAGATAAGGCTGCAGATCCAGGGGTTCATGGACATAGTGAATTGTGGGTAAACTGAGATGCTGGTGCTGCTGTCACTCACTACATGCAGTCACTCAGGTTTGTGGACGGTGGAGTGGGTGAATGCCAATGTCTCAGGGAGCCTCCGTGTCTATGTTACCTTCTGGCTCTCTCCCTTTAGTTAGGCTGTCATATTCAGACCTGCCGGAGTCATTAGTCACACTCTGATAATTTTTTACATTTTCTGTTCTTCATAAATACAGTCTAAACTAATTCCTAAATCTTTCCTTCCTCCGAGTTACTGACTGTCCACCGGTCCGGCCCAATACTGATGGATGTCCCACCCTCAAGTCCCCCTGTCCCCCTGATTGACCAGACTGATGGAAGTTTCTGGAACGCAGCTTCTCCACTACAGATCACATCCAAATCTATATGAACTCTAATTGTTTCCACTGTTGATTATACACACCTGAATATATTAGAACTGCGTGGATGTAAAATTGACTTTTCAATGTTTAACTTATAAGTTGTCTGACCAGTGGTAGGATGGTCCCCCCTTTAGATGTGAGTCTTGGTCCTCCCGAGGTTTCTTCCTCCTCCAGCTCTGAGGGAGTTTTTCCTTGCCTCAGCGCTCACGGGGGTTCTGTATATTCTGTATATTATGTTCAGTGTTTTGTCTGATTCTCTGTGCTGTGATTCCCATTTTTGTAAAGCTGCTTTGTGACAACATCAGTTGTAAAAAGCGCTATATAAATAAATTTGATTTGAAATTTGATTTGATAACACAAGTTCAGTGTCCTTGTTCAAAAAAGCCTCATGCAAGGACTTGACCAGACTCCTGACCAGAATTTACTTGATCCTCATATAACAGGTATCTGTTACTTTTTTAAACAATACAGCTGCCATTTGCTAAACAAGCCTTTTGAAAAATGTCATAATTAATAAAAAAAAACTACAAGTCTTAAAGAATTACATGATTCCAAGGCATTCTATCAGTTCTGGTGCATGTACATCTCTAAGGGGCATTGCAAATTTTAAATAACTGTTTCTCAGTGTGTGTGCGTGTGTGTGTGTGTGTGTCTGTTTATCAGCATCCATATCTCTGATCATGCTGAAATTTTGTGTTGATCAATTGAAATTTATGGCTGCCATCAGCCAATCAGCTTTTAGCTAGCATTAGGAAGGCTTAACATTGACCAATCATCATGAAACTTGAATAGTATTAACTCAATCCTCACATAACTGGCATAAAAAAAAATTCATGAAGCACTGTTTACATATGCGGGTCAGTTTAGGCGTGTGATCTGTGCAGACTAATGTCACATATAGGTCACATTTAAAAAATATTGCGTACAGCCAAACAAAAAAATAGATTTGGCATGAAAATCAGGTTTGGGCCACTTTTACCTGCTGTGTGAACGCAGCCTTAGTTTTGCACTCCGTCTGATTGATTCAGGTATATACCACATTTTAACATTTCCATAAATAATAAACACACCAAAAAAGCAATGAATTTTCAAAGTCTTTCACATTATGCACAAACCAGACCTAATGTCCATTTACTACAGCATGTTAAAAGTACAAAACTGCCACATTTACCAAGACAGCCATCAAGTTAATATTTTACACCCTATCCATGAGCCAAAAAAATGTTATGTAGCAAAAGATTTTCTGACTGATGTGAAATTTTCTTATGCTTAAAATATGTCTTATTGGAGTACTAATAGTACTTAATAGTTTTCAATCATGCTTAAACTTCATATGTATGCACAATCCTTTACTGACATGTACTCAATGAGGTCTTAGCCAAAACAGCAATGCTGTTGGATGGGCATGCTTACAATGAAAGAAATGTATTTTTAATTTTAGAACTTTTCACAGATCATTGAGAAAGTGACAAAATCCAACAAAGAGCAAGCTCTCCATTTGCTGTGCAATATGCTTTGCTCTTCCTCTAATTTGAAAATTTTTGGAAGTCTCAGCAAGATACAGCTGTATACTGGCCCTGTCCTGTGATCATCTGAATGCAGAAAGACAGAAAGAAAATGTGAGGAAACCACCTCTGCGTCTTACCTGCAGGAGGTTGTGCATATGGGGTGAGTACTCCACAACAACTGCCCTTAGCTCATGGTTGCTTTTGGAGCTGAAATGTTACGTTTTCCATACCAGCTGTAGCTTTTTTACAGACTTTTTCAATCATTGCCAGAGACTTTTGAGTGTTTGGCCTTGCCAGTTCCAGTCTGTGGTGCATACAGTGAAATGACAGAACGTTTGTCTTACTTCTTACTTCTGAAGAGTGCACCTATTCCACCTGGGGCACCCATGCCTGCCCCAAAAGCACTGACTTTGTTTTGCCACCAGTTAGGATTTGTTTGGTCAGCATCATTAAACAGTCTTTTAATTGTGCTCAGCACAATTAGTTTATCAGTTTACTGGTATACCTCCAGAAACTTAAACTATTATTTCATGGCTTGTCTATTGTTTTTTAACCTCAGCTTGTGCTCAGTGTCTGAAAAGTCAGTCTTTAAAACAGTCGTTATGCTTCCTGTACAGCATCAACTTGCCTCTATAAGAGAAGGAAAGCCAGCTCTGTTGATGAACTCCCTTGTTTGATCACAGAGGGCGTTTCAGCAGTAAACTGAATTGGTTTTGTTTGAAGTGGACCGAGGCCCACTGGTTTCTGCTGGACCTATTCAACCAATTGCAGCAGACCCAAATACCAGTGTAGTGTTCAGACACGTCAAAACAAACAAACTAACGAAAAGGTGTGGTAAGTCCATACCAAACAAAGCCCTCTGAGAAACCTCTTCGTCTCTGGCTATCTGTCTGCATTGCGTGCCTGCAGCTGCATTGTCTCAGACTGGTGACATTAAATTTGTCCAATACTGTGACATTTTTACATTGTACATCTCTGTTAATATGTATATTGGTTGTTCTGTGAAAACATTTAATTCCTAGATTTTTAATTATTAAGTTAATCATTATTACATTTGTGTTTTTATGACTTACAGTGATGTTACCAGCCCAAATAACTGCATCCTTCTGAGTACAGGCCTGTCGTCCACAGGGTGAGAAACCATGTCTTAGAATAGATTAGGAGTGTAAATTAGACAAACACCAATTGGTGTGTACAAAGTTGAAAACGTCTATATGTTGCATGTTAGGGTTTAGGTTCACCAGTAAATACAAAACACAAAAAGCATCACTGACAGGAATAAGCGCTCACTGGCCATTCAGGCCTGAGGATCCTTTGAAGCTGGGTCTAAGTAAGTCCTCTCTGAGCCATGAGCCCCTCAGCCTTAGCATACAATGTAGATCTTTATTGGGTGGTATGAGAACCTCATTTGAATGTAGACTGAGAAGCTGATCTGTATCTGATATTGTCTCATATTAATTAACAGATACATTAATAGTATCTTCATGAACAGTACCTTCTTAGTATATTATATTAAATAATACCATGTCATCTTGATCCTCTCTCAGCTTATTTACAGTCTCCCTCCCTCCCTCCTTTGACAGCTTTTAAACACCAAGCTAGAACATGCTACTCACCGAGATGTCACTCTGCACTTTCTCATAAGACAGCTGGAGCATAGGGCCACCCGCTTTCTCAGGTGCTAGATGGAAACTGTAGCTCTGGGCTTCCTGGCCCTCTCCTGTTAGAGCCAGCTGCAGGTCATAAACATACTTCTCCCTTGCCATCTCCATCTCCTGGGCCTCCCTGGTTACATCATCCTCAGAAACTTATGACAGCACACAAAGTCACAGATGAATAAATGAGGCTGGAAAAAATAGAAATTCAGCTCTTTTGACATGCCTAACTGGATGTTGTCAGTAAAACAATCAAGGCCTACCTTCACCACTCCATGCAGAAATGCCATCACAGAGCAGAACAACAAAGCCAGCTCCCATGTCTTTGGCCCACTCTAACTTGAGGTAGAATGTGCATTCAGGTTTAGAGACAACAGATATCTGACGCACAGTGACCTTCATTGCTAAATTAAGGTGTACAAACCTAAAAGGCAAATAACAGCAGCATTATTTCTACATTAGAACAAGAAACAAGAGCACAAAATTATACAAACACAAATCCAAAGCACAAGAAACTTAACTTTATAAGTACTTGCATCACCCTGATGTCTTTTCAAAATTAGACAAACATTGGTCATGTTTATTTTTTCTTTAGTAAAAACTACAATAAGTTATTGGAGCTTTAAAAAATAAGCCAGTGTATAAGTGTTGAGGGGGAATCCACCCAGAAGCAGTGGTGTACAGTAACTAAGTAAATGTAATTTGTTATTGTACTTAAGTAGTTTTTACATTTTGGGTGACTTTTTACTTTCATTCCAATACATTGCAAAGTCAAATATTTTACTTTTACTCCACTACATTATGAGAAATCTGTCTTTCCTTTTGGCTTATGTGCATACAAAAATGTAACACATCTAAACGAAAGAAGCACAAAGCAAGAACACCAATCAGGGCTCAGTGCACCCTTTGTTTTGAGCTTGTTTTGACCTACTGGACATACCGACCCAGTTCAACATCAGCACAGCAGCATAAAACTTTGGGAGAGTCTATTCCAACATAAATGATAAAACTAACCTAACTTTGTGTAAATAGACCAAAATATAAAAATACATTATTTCCAAAAGTATTCACTCGCCTTCACACACATATAAATTTGGGTGACCCTTTGCAGCTATAACAGCTTCAACTCTTATGGGAAGGGAATTTATGGGAATTTTTGACCATTCTTCTATAAGCGCATCTGTGAGATCAGACACTGATGTTGGATGAGAAGGCCTGGCTCGCAGTCTCCACTCTAATTTATCTCAAAGGTGTTCTAATGGGTTGAGGTGCAGGCCAGTCAATTTCTTCCACACCAAACTCACTCAAACTCCCCATGCTTTGCGCACTGGTGCACAGTCATATTGGAACAGGAAAGGGCCATCCCTAAAGTGTTCCCACAAAGTTGGGAGCATGAAATTGTCAAAAAATCTCTTGGTGCTGAAGCATTAAGAGTTAATTTCACTGGAACTAAGGGAGCAAGCCCAAATCCTCAAAAACAACAACACACCATAATCCCCCCTCCACCAAACTTTACACTTTGCATAATGCAGACAGACAAGTACTGTTCTCCTGGCAACCGCCAAACTCAGACTTGTCCATCGGATTTCCTGATGGAGAAGTGCGATTTGTCACTCCAGAGAACACGCCTCCACTACTCTAGAGTCCAGTGGCGGCGCTTTACACCACTGTATTCAAAGCTTTGCATTGCGCTTGGTGATGTAATGCTTGGATGCAGCTGCTCAGCCACAGAAACCCATTCCATGAAGCTCTTGATGCTGTTCTTGAGCTAATCTGAAGGCCACATGAAGTTTGGAGGTCTGTAGTTATTGATTCTACAGAAAGTTGGTGACATCTACACATTATGTGCCTCAGCATCTGCTGACACCGCTCTGTCATTTTATGTGTCAGAACACTTCGCGGCTGAGTTGCTGTAATTCTTAATTGCTTCCACTGTGTTAAAATACCACTGACAGATGTCTGTGGTATATTTAGCAATGAGGAAATTTCACATCTGGACTTGTTGCACAGGTGACATCCTATCACGGTCCCACACTGGAATTAACCGAGCTCCTGAGAGTGACCCATTCTTTCACAAATGTTTGTAGAAGCAGTCTGCAAGCCTAGGTGCTTCGTTTTATACACCTGTAGCCATGGAAGTGATTGGAACACCTGAATCCAATGATTAGGATGGTTGCATGAATACTTTTGGCAATACAGTGTACGTACACATATGCAAACAAGTTTTTATTAAACTTAAACTTGTAAATAAGTTGCAAACAAATCTAAAATGAAACTTTGCTTGTTTGCAAGAAGTTATTTCAGAGCCACTCAGTTCTGCTTAATGAAAATTGTTTGCCTTCAATATTTTGTGCTTATGATAAATTTAATAGACATCAGCATCACTAATTAATGACATTCTATTAAAAGACTGGTTTACCAAGAGTGACACTGGAGTATTTTCACCTAAAATGAGTTGATAAAGCAAGAGACTTGTTACAAAAATGCTAATAGGACATTAGAGTTACAACGTATCTTTTAGTACTTTTACTTTTGATACTTACTTTTGATACAAAGTACATTTGAAGGCAAATACTTTTGTACTTTTACTCAAGTGGAGGACTAAATGGAGCACTTCTACTTTTACTGGAGTAATATTTTACCTTGAGTAGCTACTTTAACTGAAGTACAGGGTTTGTGTACTTCGTCCACCACTGCCCAGAAGAAATGCAGAGTATCAGCACTTCACTTGTTTTCCTGTGTACCCACTTGTAAACACAATGCTAAGACGTAAATCACAAATACTCTCATTATTTTACTTACTTGCTCCATTAACCATTCTTTTCAAATTAGTTTAAATATAGAATGGCAGCATTTTCACTGCCTTTGATTGAAACGTTTTTTAACTCCGTAGTAAACACTTTCTTCCACAGCTAGCTAAATGGTTGCGGAAAAAATTACAATGAATTCCATTTTGCAGCATTTTTGCAATAAGACATAAGACTACCCTCACGCTTAAAGCACTGATTTGTCACCATGATGCAGTTCATTCATACCTAATACATGATTACATAATATAGTCAAATATAAAGATAATCATGATTTCACATGACCTTCTTTCCCTTTGCAATGAGACAAACGAATAGCAAAGGTATTCAGTTATTCAAGGAACATGCATCGTGTTTACAGTCTGTCTAGCATCTATTCAATTCTGTATGTACAGGTAATAACACAATTAATCAAACTGTAAATATTTTGGAGGAAATAACGTGCATGCCAAATAGCTAACGCCAGCTAACAAGCAGAACAAATGTATTTTAAATGTACCGCAAACATACCTTGAGTGAATTACTGATTAGGCACGCTGCTGTATCGTCTCACTTCATCACTTAACCTCGACTGTCTATAGTATGAATTGCTTAGCAGAATATATAATTTTTTATAAAGTTTCAGTGTAGCTTCACTTGTAGCTGTTTCTTTTTCCTCTTATTCAGTACAACTTTTATTCCCGCGAAGGCAGCTGTCATTTCCTCCATCGTCATTTCCTCCGTATCAGGAAGTGTGAGGTGGCTTGTGAGAGCTATCAAAATGGTAAGCCAAACGTACTTTTTCTTTCTTTGTTTGTTTAACAAGCTCATTTGGGGGATCTTGGTCGTCGTTTGTAGCTAATATAGCTATAGTTACTGTTTTTACTTAGCTTATTTGATGTCTTCGTCCATAATACAGGACAAACTGGAAGCGGATCTATGCAGCTTAGCTAGCTAATGGAGTCATAAATTAGTAGCCTAATAGCTAACGTTAGCTCAGTAACTGAGATTTGCAGTATCGCATTCTGCCAGGATCGGTTGCTCAAAAATGCAGAATCGTCCAAGTTCGGATTCTTTAAAGACATGACGCAGGATTAATTAGCTAGTGTTAGTCAGGCAATGGTTAGTGTCCAGATTTATGCTGAACGTCCTATGTGATGTGATTAACACTGACAAAGTGTATTTGTCCAAGTCGAAATATTGCCTTCCAATGCTTTTCATGAAATAGGGTAGAGGCTTGTCCCATATAAAAAGGGTTAAAAGAAGGTTACTCTGAAATGAAAGGAAATTTGATTGATCTTTTCATACATTGTCAGTAATCACATATATCTTTCTACTTTTTTGCAGTCTGCCATATTCAATTTCCAGAGCTTACTCACAGTCATCTTACTACTCATCTGCACTTGTGCATACATCAGAGCACTAGCGCCAAGTCTGCTTGATAAGAATAAAACAGGGTATGTACCTGAAATTTTCTAGAATGCTTTGTTGTTAGCCGTCTTCAAAGTGATATTCAGAACAAACCAACAGTCCTTACAGAATTTGCCAAAGGCTCACACTGCCTACAATCTTCTTTGAAAGTCGCTTTTTTAGTGACCTGTTCTGTGTCATTCAGATTTGGTCATTTTGATAAGTATGAGCAAGAAAGGTATGAAGATGTCTTTGCTATTAGCTACAAATAAAAACAAGATATTTATCTTTTACCTTATCATTTCAAATGTTTTTGCACATATATAAAACATTGTACTGCACTTTTTTTGTGGTCAATGAACCATTTTTGTGGAAGTAAGATTCAGATGTGACCACTTCATGACTATGCAATTGTTGCCCAAGACACTTATATTTCACAATAATATCACTTACAGTTGAATGGAGCAGATCTAGCAGAGCAGAAATTTCACAAGTGGACTTGTAGTAAAGGTGGCATCCTATTTAGTCACTAAGCTGTTCAGTACAACCAATTCTACCGTCATTGTTTACGGAGCTTGTATGACTACACATCCACATATTTTTTTTTTTAAGATAAATATTTCACTCAAAAGATGAAAAACACATTGCTGACATGAAAGCAATAATTACGCATCAAGAAAAAAAAATCTTGGTTTCTGTTTATGATTACATTTTATGTGATGACTGAGACGCATACAACCAAGGTGGAAAAATAGACTTAACATGTTGTGGCTTCCAAGGTAGTTTGTTTTTTTTGTCCATCCATTATCTTCCGTTTTTCCGGGGTTCGGGTCGCAGGGGCAGCATCCTAAGCAATGAGGCCCAGACCTCCCTTTACCCAGCCACTTCCGCTAGCTCCCCAGGGGGGATTCCGAGGTGCTCCCAGGCCAGCTGGGCAATATAGTCACGTGCCTAGAAATTATATCCATAAAAATTATGAATAGAATCGGTGACAAAGGGCAGACTGACGGAGTCCAACTCTCACTGGGAACGAGTCTGACTTACTGCCGGTCATGCGAACCAAACTCCTGCTTTGTTTGTACAGGGCCTGAATGGCTCGTAACAAAGAGCCATGTACCCTGTACTCCCGAAGCACCTCCCACAGAATACCCCGGGGAACACAGTCGAATGCCTTCTCCAAATCCACAAAGCACATGTGGACTGGTTGGGCAAACTCCCATGCACCCTTTAGATTGCTGGAGAGGGTGAAGAGTTGGTCCAGTGTTCCACGACCAGGGCGGAACCCGCACTGCTCCTCCTGAATCCGAGGTTTGACTATAAGCCGGACTATCTTCTCCAGTACCCCTGCATAGACCTTACCAGGGAGGCTGAGGAGTGTGATTCCCCTGTAGTTGGAACACACCCTCCGGTCCCCCTTTTTAAAAAGAGGCACCACCACCCCAGTCTGCCAATCCAGTGGCACCGCCCCCGATGTCCACGCAATGTTGATAAAGTGTGTCAGCCAAGACAGCCCCACAACATCCAGAGCCTTGAGGAACTCAGGACGGATCTCATCCACCCCTGGAGCCTTGCCACCAAGGAGCTTTTTAACTACCTTAGCGACTTCGCCCACAGTAATGGACAAGCCTGTTCTCGTGTCCCCAGACTCTGCCTCCTCACTGGAGAACGTGTCGGTGGGATTGAGAAGGCCCTCAAAGTATTCCTTCCACCGCCCAAGGAAGTCTTCAGTCGAAGTCAGCAGCACACCATCTCCACTATATACAGTGCTAGTGGCACACTGCTTTCCCCTTCTGAATCACCTGACAGTTTGCCAGAATCTTTTCGAAGCCAACTTAGTCACTTTCCAAGGCCTCGCCAGACTCCTCCCACACCCAGGTTTTTGCTTTGGTGACGACTGCAGATCGCTTGGCCTGTCGATACCTGCCAACTGCCTCTGGTGTCCCACAGGCCAACCATGCCCGGTAGGACTCCTCCTTCAGCTTGACGGCGTCTCTCACCTGGGGTGTCCACCACCGGGTTCGAGGATTACCGGCCCGACAGGCTCCAACTACCTTGCAGCCACAGCTACAGTCAGCCGCTTCAGCAATGGAGGAGCGGAACATGGCCCATTCTAAGTCAATGTCCCTCACCTCCCCCGATATCTGGTCAAAGTTCTGACGGAGGTGTGAGTTGAAGATCAATCTGACAGGTTCTGCTGCCAGACGTTCCCAGCAAACCCTCACTATACGTTTGGGTTTGCCTGGTCTGACTGGCATCTCCCCCCACCACCTGATCCAACTCGCCACCAGGTGGTGATCAGTTGACAGCTCAGCTCCTCTCTTTACCCGAGTGTCCAAAAACACATGACCGCAATTCCGATGACACGACTACAAAGTCAATCATTGAACTGCGGCCTAGGGTGTCCTGGTGCCATGCGCACTTATGGACATCCTTGTGTTCAAACAATGGTGTTCGTTATGGACAAACTGTGGTTTGCACAGAAGTCCAAAAACTGAACACTGCTTGAGTTCTCACCAGAGAGGCCATTCCTCCCAATCACACCCCTCCAGGTCTCACTGTCATTGCCCACGTGAGTGTTGAAGTCCCCCAGTAGGACAATAAGAGTCTCCAGAAGGAGCACTTTCAAGCACCCTTCCCAAGGATTCCAAGAAGGCTGGGTACTCTGAACTGCTGTTCGGTGCATAAGCACAGACAACAGTCAGGACCCGTTCCCCAACCTGAAGGCTTAAGGAAGCTACCCTCTTGTCCACCGGAGAAAACCCCAACATACAGGCACCGAGTCGAGGGGCAAATGAGAGCCCACACCTGCCCGCCGCCTCTCACCATGGGCAACTCCAGAAAAGAATAAAGTCCAGCCCCTCTCAAGGAGATTGGACCCAGAGCCCAAACTGTGTGTTGAGGTGAGCCCGACTATATCTAGCCGGTGTCTCGCAACCTCGTCCTGATTTGATTTTGTGTTCATAAGGGTAATTATGGATCACACTTTGTCTGACCTGTCACCTAGGACCAGTTTGCCCTGGGAGACCCTACCAGGAGCTTTTGCTCCAGACAGCATAGCTCCTAGGATCATTCAAGCATGATAAGGTGGTGGTCCATGGAGGGGTTGTTTTTTTGCTTTTTTTTTGTTAAAAAGACAAAATGACTCTGATAAGCATTTGGGCTGGACCCCTGAACTAGCTTTTAATGTAATGTGCCGCCACGGACTGTCCGGGTGCTGTACTCCTGCACTTTGCATTCCATCTACATTTGTTATTTATTAAAATTTTAGAAAATTGATTTTTGACATTTGTGAATCGATTCAGAATTGCCCATCGTCCGCATCGCGATGCATCTAAGAATCGATTTTTTTTTTTTTTTTTTTTTTTTTTTTTTTTCCCCCACCCCTATTACAGAATATCTGGGGCCTCTTTCAAGTGAATCTCCCTGTATTTCACTAGTCAGTTATCTTCTCTGGAGTATTCCTAAAAGAAAATGTTTCTTCCAGTTTGAGGCAAAGGAAACAAGATTGTCATTTTCATCAAGTGATCTGATTTCCGCAAACAAATGCTATCTCTAAAATGGCTTATCTACAATTGTAGGATATTACTGTAAAGATTTAGTACCCACTGAAACTCTCAAACATTAGCCTTGGTGTCGGTTTCACAGTTTTCATTATCAGCGCTGTCCTACTGTTATGTTTGGATATTTGTTGAGAATTTTTGCTAAGGAGGTGTCTTCTGCCTGCAAGTAATGGGTGAAAATAGGTGGGTTTCTTGAATATTTTTGCCAGCTTAAACTGTGTTATTTACACAAAACTTAAAGCCCGAAATCTTTTAAATGTTTGCTTAATTTTAGTGAAACCAACAACTGTTTAATTCTGTTTAGCCAACAACTATTTAACTCCAGTTGGCCACCAAGGACTATAGGGTTTTGTTGTTTCTGTTCATGCCACATCCCAGCGTCTTTGTTTTTAGAGTTATGTTGTGCTGCATAACTTTGTTCAGGAATATGGCTTAAAGAGTGCTTAATTCTGCATTGGCAAGTCATGAACCAGTTGTTCTGTAGTGTACCTTTGCCATCACAGTTTAAAAGCTGTTTAGAGTTCTTCTCAAAGTCTAAACATTAATTCAGGAGAGAAGTGGGTAAGAAAGCTTGAGGTCTTTAATCATTTGCTATGAGATGAATGACCATGTGTTTAAAGTATGAATATTCTTACTTATAATTAATAACTGCAGTCAAATTAAATGTCATGATTTTTTTTTTTTTTTAGTTTGTTAGTTTGGTCTGTTAGTTTATAACCCTAATCATAACCTTACATTAAAAAGCAGTCTCACACACTTTTCTCTTCTTTCCTCAACAGATTTCTGGGTATATTTTGGAAATGTGCAAGAATAGGTATGTTATGCCATGAGTTACAGCATACAGTGGTAGTGGAGTTTTTTTTTTTTTTTTTTTTTTTTTAATTTAATAGTTCTGCAGTGTGATTAATATAATTGTTTTTGTTTTGTCTTCCAGGTGAACGAAAAAGCCCGTATGTGGCTTTTTGCTGTATCATCATGGCTTTTACCATTTTGTTTTCAGAGTAAATGAAAGAACTTTAGTAGAGGACAAATTGGAAATGGTATTATCTAAGAAGATCTCTGCACCAAGGAATCTGTCATTTCTCAGCATTTGGATTGGATTTCACAACTGTCCGACAGTGCTGACATTTTGTGAACGTTTTTAGGCATGGGGACATAAACTGCTTTTGAAGTACAAATTATACACTTCTCTGCCTCCCAAACTCTTTTGTAAACATCCGTTGCTGTTGGTTGCACCCTAATGCTCTCATTATCACAGGCTCCTGAAAACCATTTTGTTCATAACAAAATGTTTGTGAAGAATTTGTGTTTCAGTACAAGGCATGTGGACCGTGTTGTTGTTGCACATGTGTGCCTTCCTTTGTGATCGTACTTGTGAATGTATTCATTTGAATCCATTCAGGTTGACCTTGGTTGTACTCTAAAAGTTTTAAATATCTTTTTCAAATATAAGTTGAGACTTATTAAAAAGAACCATACCCTTCAGATCATCTAAACCTATAATTTATTTCTATTATGATTTCTGCCATATACGATTAGTGGACATGTTGTGCATTTTTAAGGAAGACCACCCTAGTGATGGTTTTATCTATGACCTACTACCAGTACCTCTTATTTAGAGGTTTTGCCATCAGTCACATGTTCATTTGCACATCAGAATACTGTACAAGAAATGCACTGAAAATTTTGGATTGTCTTGAATTCCAAAATTAAAGCAGTATATTAAATTCCTCTGGAGATTGTAAATAATTAAGCAGTGTCAGGTTTAAACCTTCTTTTTTATTAGAGTAATGTTTGAATACAAGAACCTTGTTTTATGAACATGAAGTATTAACCTCACCACTGTAAGCAGTTAGCAAAATATTTCATATATTCATAGCAAATATTTCATAAAAATCTCTGTCCTCCAACAAACTGCAGAGAAAACTAGGGCTTTTAAGAATAGTCTCAGGAGGATATAGAAATCCCATTTAGCTGTTCATGAGGCCTGTAGTATTTGCTGTAAATGCATTTAATATTGCCAGACGGGATCCTAACCCTAAAAAGCAACCATACACATAAGCATTAATTTGCTAAATATTTTAACGTTTTATAAGAACAATCTGTGAAGGACACAAGTTTATTTTGAAATGTCTGTATATCTAGACTCTTCTTCACTGTGAGATTAACATGAAAATGAACTGATTCTCTGAAAGGGGTCCTCTTGGTGGTATTTTGGAACCAACCATTAGAACAGAATAACTGATGAAGGTCGCATAAGCACTCTATGAACCATTTTCATTTAGGCCCCAGATGTGTTCTTGTCAAATAAGAGAGAAATTGTATGTCTATAACCAAGCAAACATACAGAAGCAGTTGAGCTGCTGTAAAAAAGTATAGTAGAAATACAGTATTGGGACGGGGCCTTTTTCTTGAGATCTTGTGTCATTGTTGAGAAGAAGTTAGGATGTGTCCTTCTAGTTTCAAATGAAAGGAAGACAGCATTCATGAGCAACTGCAGTGCTGGGCATTATCTCACCTGATCCTTTTAAAACTTCACAATTTCTCATGGGAACTATACGATAAGCAGTATTAGGGAATATTCAACCATGACAGAATAAAGACTATTATTAAGATAAAAACAAAACAAAAACATTTATTTCCAGCTCTGTCAAAAAATACATTGCAAATGTTAAGTGAAATATTGAGTGAAAACAAAACTAAAATAAAATATTTTAAAAGTAATAAAAAAATAATAAATGTTCTTATATTACCTTATTGCTAAGACCTAACGCGGTGATGCACTTTGGGTCAAAGAACTTGAAGGACTACAATCAGTGTTTCCTGATTTTCCCATTGACAGAGTTTACTGAAATTAAGGTGAAATGCTATACTACTTTAAACAGAATAATAGAAGCTAACATTTTGTAAGTGCTTGTTAAAAGTATATTCTTTCTAGTATATATCAAACTACTGACCAGACTCAAACGGGGTGCCATGGTAAAAATGTGTAAAAAAAATAACTTTTAAGATTGAAATCACAAGAAAATAAAAAATATAAGCAAAACATGTGGCTGTACAAGAGTCATTATGGACACAAAAACCTCCTTTGTGCTAAATTGAAAACAGTGTATTTGGTAAAGCATGCTGCTATGAATGGATCTTCTGTGCCTTTCTTACGTAACCGAACCCCCTGCAGATTTAATATTTTCAAAATTGCATAATAAACATTACATAGAGCTGAGCTGTGTAAGATGTCAGCTGCCCTTTACATTCATTTTAGTGTGGTGCAGTTAGCACACATGGGGACACATGAGTACAGAAGTGTGTATTGTCTGTAGTGAGCGTATTTGAGTAGTATGCCCTGGACAACCAGCCAACCAGCTGTTTAAAGATTTCTGTGTGCATTCTGCCAGAAGGGTATAAAAAGTAAAACCATTTCATGCCATCAGTGCACAGTAGCATTAGCTTACATCTAGTAATATTCATATTTTGACTTTTTAACAACCTTGTAATTCAGAGGATCGGGTGATACTCAAGAGAAGAATGTTCATAGAATAAAATGTATCAGCTTTGGAACTTAGTATATGAAAGAAGCAATTTTCAAAAACTTCATTCTTCCTTTTAGACTCAGAATTGCTTATATGGGCAGAAGAGCATGATGCCTCCTATAAAATTAGACACGACTTCAGCGATTTATAGAAAGGCAACTTCGAGAAGGGTCTGTCTGTGTCCTGCAACACTACAAGACATGCCCATTAGTTATTTTTTTCTAGATGGAGTTAAGGGATTTTTGGTGAGATAAAAAGTTCTAATCAATTAAACTGGATTCTATTTGTTATTCAGCTTGTCTCAGTCTTCACATACCTGATACTTCTTGAAAAAGTGTGCTTCTACTTTGTAATGAAAACCTGCAACCACAGCACTGGGTGAGAGGAGTCTAACCTTTGTTAATTGGTGCAGCATTCATTGAATTATCCCCAAAAGAGACAGAATTCATGATCAAATGTCCTAGGTTAGCTGGAAAGCATCTTTTGGTCAATTATTGAAGAGTGTGTAAATGTGAACACTTGGATGTTTCATGTGCACACATTTGGGTGGGCTCCAAGTGATAAATTTGCAGCAGGAATAGAGACCCGTGAATAGTTGGCTATTAACCATTAAGGTAATTTGTGAAATGTGTTTTATTATCTGTGTTCATAACATGCTCCTGTTTGTAATTTAGATAATACTGTGATTTAAGATTTACCTTAAATATGTTCTAAAATTCCATAAGTTAAACACTTAAATGTTTACCTTTGCTTCACAGTTTGTAAAATCTTATAAAAGACTTTTAGGATGTAACCCATCACCGCCCCACCCCCCACCGTTTCCGTTTATATTTTTTAGCATATACTGGGACATAAGTACGTGCCCTGGAAGGGACGGAGGTAAAATAACAATAATAATAATAATAATAATAATAATAATAATTCGAGTGAACGTTTTGCGGTACGCACGTTTTCTATTATTCATGGCCACGATTTCTTAAAACGTTCACTCGTTTTCTTTTAATCGTGCGCACGTTTTCTCTACTTCGTGGGCACGTTTTTTTCATCATGTTTGTATTTTGATAACAGCTCCCTGAGATTGTCTGACGGATTTTGATGTGTTAGATTGGTGAGAAAATTAACAGAGACTCCCAGCAGGTCTGATTTTGATTCGGGGGTTTATGGGGAAACTGCAGCTCCTCTTCACAGCAAACGGCCCATGGTGTTTCTGCTGCTGTATGTCAAATGGTGGTGTTAGAGACCATCACACAATTACAAGAAGAAATTATCAGCGTTTCAACATCCTCACATTACTATATCTACATCTTAATACACAGATCTATTACACTCTCTTGCCATCTGACTTCATCCCACATGAATATTTGTGTGTGTGTTTAATTTGAGTTTGTTGAAACGTCGACGCTGATCATTTGTTCCTGTTATTGTGTGATGATCTCCAACACCGCTACTTGTCGCGTACTTGTCTCTGTTAAATATGATGAGTAGAAAGTGCAGTTTAGTAAAGATTGTGGTTGTGGTTTGTTGTCTTCCTTCATTTCACCACCAAACTGCAAATCCAAATCCAAATCAGCAGCTCTGTTCATCACTCCATCACTCTAACACGTCAAAACCCGTCAGTGTCAGGGAGCTGTTAGTTACTTCTGCACAGGAGAAACAACACGGTCTGTATCTACTACATTGATTTTGCGCACGAATAAAAAAAAAAAAACGTGCGCTCCGTTAACGAGAGAACTAGAAAATCGTGACCACGAATAAAAGAAAACATGCGTATGAACTGCAAAACGTTCGCTCGATTTAATTAGTATTTTTCCTCCGGGGCTCCGTACATAACCAAATGTTGAGGCTCCCAAGGCGGTTAGATTTTCGTTGAAAAGACAAAATGTCTCTTCTTAACATGTGGGTTGTGATTCCTGATCTAACGTGGCTTTTAATGCAGAGCCGGTCGGATTTCTCGTGTTTTTGTTATGTGCCGCCACAGACTGTCCGGGCGCTGCACTTCCGAACTTCCAAGTTCCGCCTTTTGCGTTCCGTCAACATTACAATCGATTTTTGACGTGTGTGAATCGATTCAGAATTCAGATTCATTATTTTAACACATATTTTCTTTTTATTGACAAACTGACCAATTATCGTTAAACACATAAGAACTAAATTACTTCTTAATGGCATTGCTTTTCGGAAACCAATTAAGTTGTTTACTGGACAAAAAAAGCTCAGTTTATATAAGTGTCTGCAACATAATATCTATGTAAATTTTGTGAGTTATGGAATGATTAATGTACATGAATGAATTATAAATTTGGCAATGGCTACTTGGCACTGTGGTGTTTTAAAACAATTCACTTTTATCAATGTCTTTATATAAAATATCACAAAACAAAATTTAACGTTTAATATCACAGTCTCTAGAGCATAAGTGTAAGCCTACAAAACACTAACGTAATTGAGACAGATGTTTCCCATACAGGGATCAAAAAACAAATGCTAGTCCAGCCTTGACTATGTACGGACTACGATATATCGTTAACATCTTTTTTACTCTTTTCTAAAGTGAAGGTAGCACATAAATCATGTAGCCACTACAATCTCTGTCGTTTACACTAAAATTTCTTAATAACACATTACAGACGTCCTGAAGTAAACTGGCATTACCCCACCTACCCATGGAAACCCAAGTGTGTGTACAGGAAATGACAAGTACTGCACGCTTTCCAGAATGCTTCCAGCTCCTGCTTCTTCAGTGAGGTAATCTCACTGATGTCAGAAGTGGGACTGGCAAATGCATTCAGAGGTATTAGAGGAAAATTATGACACTCTGGTGTGGTTAGGTTTGCTACAGCAATATCAGCTACCGTCATTCTCTTCAAGAACTGAATTTGTGCCAGCAGCAAAGTAAAATGTTTCTAATGGTGACATACTGCTGCCTTTGCAAAAAATAGACAACCCATTTCCAGAAAAGGAGCTGGGAGTCTCCAAAATGCAATGATCTGCATATCATTTAAACCCTATATTTAATTGAAATAGTATGAACTCAGCATATCAAATGTTGAAGCTGAGACATGTTCTTGTTTTTTGAAAAATATATGCCCATTTCGAATTTTATGCCAACAAAATGTTCTAAAAAAGGTAGGATGGGGCAAAAAAAGGCTTGTAATGCTGTGTAATGCCAAAAACACCTGGTGGTTGATAGGAAACAGGTCTGTAAAAACAGGTATAAAAAGAGCATTCCAGAGAGGTGGAGTCTTTCAAATAGTGCAACAACTCAAGAATATGTTTCTCATTATAAAATAGCAAAGAAGGTTTTCATCATCTATGGTACATAATAACATTAAAAGAGTCAGAGAATCCAGAGAAATCTCTGTATGCAAGGGACAAGGCCATAAAAATAGTATTTGCTTTGGGCCCTCAGTCAGCACTGCATTAAAACAGACATGAGTAGAAATCACTGAATGGGCTCAGGAACAGTTCTGAGAAGCACTGTCTGTGAAAACAGCTGTTCCTGCATCCTCCAATGCTAGTTAAAACTCTAAAATGCAAAGAAGAAGCTGTACATAAACAGGATCCAGAAATGCCGCCACATTCTCTGGGCCCAAGCTCATTTAAAATGGACTGGGAAGTGGAGTGTCCTGTCGTCTGATAAATAAACATTTAAAATTATTTTTGAAAATCATGAAATTTATGAAGCCTTATACTCATCACAGATTAATCCATCTGATGCTGAAATTGAAGAATTTCTTAATGACATAAATCTTCCTAAATTAAATGAGGATCAGATTATGACTCTTGATTCACCGTTTTCATCATCTGAATTCTATAAGGCAATACAGCACCTTCCAAATAATAAACCTCCAGGCCCAGACAGCTTCCCAGCAGAATTCTATAAAGAATTTTGCCCTGTGTTAGAACCTACTTTTTTCAGGATGGTGACTCAAATCAAGAATAACCACACAATCTCTCCAAACATGAACTCGGCCAACATTAGCCTGCTTCTTAAACCAGGCAAAGACCCAACACTTCCATCTAGCTATCGCCCAATCTCTCTTATTAATGTAGACCTTAAAATTATTTGCAAAGTTCTCGCAAGAAGATTAGAAAAAATCACTCCATATATTATACATTCGGACCAAACAGGTTTTATCAAGGGCTGGCACTTGGCCGATAACACACTCCGACTAATAAATATAATAGATTACTGTTCCATTAACAAATTAGAAAAAATAGTAGTCTCTTTAGATGCAGAGAAAGCATTCGACAGGGTAAATTGTACATTTCTGTTAGCAGTTCTACATAAATTTGGATTTGGCCCATCCTTTATAAACTGGATCGAAACATTATACAGCTCCCAAAATGCACGGGTTAGGACAAATGATCTTATCTCACAAAGCTTCAGTCTGCAGAGGGGAACTAGACAAGGTTGCCCACTCTCTCCCTCAATGTTTATCATCTTCATTGAGCCACTAGCAGCAAAAATCCAACAGAATGTAAATATCAAAGGAATCCAAACAGAAAATACAGACCATAAAATAAGCCTTTATGCTGATGATGTATTACTTTTCCTCGGGAACTCACAAACCGCTCTTCTAAAAACAATCACACTTATAGATAAGTTCTCATCTGTATCAGATTACTCCATTAATTGGAGTAAATCAACAGTTTTGCCTCTGAATTGTAAATTTCAGAACATCATAACTACATCACTACAGTCGGGCAACATTAGATATCTAGGTATAAATTTTTCTCCCAAGCTGTTAGATCTGGTACGACTGAACCATATTCCTCTACTAAAAACAATAGAGTACGATCTCAAACGTTGGAACTCTCTACCTATATCTCTCATGGGGAGAGTTGCCACAATAAAAATGATGATTCTGCCTAAAGTAAATTATCTGTTCTTAATGATCCCTAATAAACCTTCTATTGCTTGGTTTAAAGTCGCTAGACTCATATATTTCTAAATTTTTATGGAAAAGTAAAACATGTAGAATAAGCTTGAAGACTTTACAAAAGCTCAAATGCAGCGGTGGTCTAGAACTACCAAATTTTTATCACTATTTTTTAGCCAATAGACTACAGTATGTTTCAAGGTGGATGAAATCAAACCATTCAGACAGCCCATGGCTGGATCTGGAACAAACACTCTGTGGGAAATTAAAAATATCTGACTTACCTTTCATTAGCTCCAGCATTAAACATTACAATTGCTTTAAAAGCCTTACAATAAGCACCACCCTGATAGCCTGGTGGGAATTCTTAAAGATGGCTAAGTCTTCACTAATCCCTTGTAAATTAACACCCATTTGGAACAATCCCGATATATGTCGGAAAAAGACAGTACTGAATTTTTCAGAATGGCAAGAAAAAGGAATAAATAATTTAGAACATGTTATTCATGATGGGACCTTTATTTCATTTGAAGATCTTATTTTAAAATATGAAATTAGCAGTAGCAAATTTCTGGAATATCACCAATTGAGGTCCATCATACAGGCAAGATTTAATCTAAATAATCTAAATCTAGAAATCCCTGTGTGGATAACAGACTTTCTAAACCTCTATACCCCTAAACTGTTATCAAAAATATACAAGTTATTATTAAAAATTAATGATTCAATATCCCTTCCAATTACAAAATGGGAGAGAGATCTTTCCATCATCCCGGATGAAAACTTCTGGACACAGATATGTCTAAACACTTTCAAAATGACTAAAAATCCAAATTTACAACTTATACAATACAAAACTCTCCATAGAATACATTATACTGGGCACAGAATGTTCCAATTTGGATTTGGATGTCTGATGGCTCTTGGACTGGAGACGGGGGCTGCCGCTCTGTGGTTTCTGTGTGCGGGCCCTGTTGTTGATGGTGGGGGGCCTGGATATGTGCGCTCATGGTCTTGGGGTGGGGATCTGGGGGCCCGTGGGGGTGGGTGCTGGCCCCGCCCGGGGGGCTGGCCCCCTCTGTGTGGGCCGGGGTGCGGGGTCTGGGGCCTTGGCGCCTGGGGTCGCCCATCTCCCGTTTAGGCTCCTCCCTGCGCTGGCACGCCGGGGTGTCTGTCTGGCATTCCGGGCTTCTGGATGCCTCCCGGGAGGAGGGGTGGGGCACTCAAGTTGGGGGACAACCACATTGGGCCGGTTGGTTCTGGACCCAGGACCACTGTGTCTGCGTGTATATGGGTGGGTGTGAAGTTTATTGCGGGTGAGTGTGTTTGTGTTGGTATGTATTTGTGTATGTTTGTATGTGTTTGTATTGTAATTGTGAGTATGTGTATTGTCATTGTGAGTATGTGTATTGTCATTGTAAGTATGTGTATGGTAATCGTGAGTATGTGTATGTGCGATAATTGTTGTCTCTTGTGTGCGTGTGGGGGTGTATGTTTTGTGCTGTGTCAGCTGTGTGGGCGGGCAGCGCGGTGGTGTCCTGGGCCCATGGCCGCTTCGGGCCCTGGGCCGGCCTTCCCTGCGCCGCGGCCGGGTGTAGGAAACCGGGGTGCCTAGTGAGCTAGCGCCAGCTGGCTCTCTTCCTCCGAGGGGTAGTTCTCTGCCTCTCGGTTTTTCTTATCCTGACACTTCCCCTCCTCCCACTCAGTCAAACATTACACTACACATGGGGGTTCTGGGGGAGGGGGGCCCATGCTGCAGTGAGTAGGGCCACCTACCTGGCTCTGCTCAGTGTGATGCGGGATGTCCCACTCCTCCCCTTTTTTTTTCCCACTTACAATGACACATTTCATGACACAGTACAGTACACACAGGGCTTTGGGGGGCAGGTGTGTCACTCAGTGGATGGTGGGTGGCGCTGCTGAGATGACCTCACTTATCTGCTCACTGCTACCTGGCCCTCAATTTTATTTACACATTAGACATTGAGGGCCTTGGGGGGCAGTGTGGCAGTGTGCTGTTATTCAGTACTACATTGCCTCTGTCCCTCCAATTTTAATTGCACTGTATGGCTGGACATCTTGGCGTGGTCCCTGCTCTGCTCCCTTGGCGGTTGTGTCCTGGGGGTGGTTTGGGCCTCTTTGGCATGGGGGGGGTCCTGCCGGGGGTCGACCGGTCTCGGGCGCTTGGGGCCTCGGGGGCCGCATGCTCGGCTCATGCTGGGGATGTTGGCCTGCCGGGGGGGGTGGGCTGCTCATTGCCTCTGGCTCTCTGGTCTCTTGCCCTTTGTCTGTGGGCGCTCCGTCTGGGGCCTCCATTCTTCGTCCTCTGGGGTGTGCGCGTGGTGGCCGTCGGAGCGTGTGGCCTCAGGTCTCCTGAGTTCCTAATGGGCTGTGGATGGTCCGGGTCCCCCGGGTCCTTCCCTATCTGTATCTGGACCACAGGGGCATGGTTGCGGCTTCTTGCCCTCATTGTTGAGCACATTCCATGACACATGACACGTGGACGCGTATACACACATATACATATATTGCTGCAAACAGTAGAATTGTGTGTGATGTGTGGGTGTATATGTGTATATGCATATGTATGGATATGTGAACATGTGTATGTATGTAGCAGCAAATAGTAGAATTATGTCTGGATGTATATATGTATATGCATATGTATAGATATGTGAATATGTATATGTATGTATTTCTGTATAATTGTTTTTTTCCCTACCTTTTTTTTTAATTGAATTTTATTTTTTTTTATTTAGTTGTCTGGTTATTTACTTATTTTATTTGTTTTTTCTGTTTCTTTCTTTTTTGTTTCTATTTTTTTTCTCTCTCCTATTTATTTATTTACTTATTTAATTATCATTATTATGATTTATTATTATTATTATCATTATTTTTTTAAATTTTTTATTATTATTATTTTCCTCCCTTCTTCTCTTTCTTTCCTGTCCTCTTTTTTATTGCCTGTCAGGCCTGGCCAAACAAATAAAATACAAACTTTAACAAGAATAGGCTTTAGTAACCTATAGAGCTTTGCTTGTGAAAACAAATATGTTTGGTACATCAGTACATTCGGATTACCATTCCGATTGCAAAAATTGCCAGACATGACAGGTTAAAAAAAAAAAAAAAAAGAAAATCATGAACACCACATCCTCTGGGCTGAAGACCACCCAGTTTGTTATCAGTGCACAGTGCAAAAGCCAGCATCTGTGATGGTATAGGTGTGCATTAGTGCACATGGCATTTGTGGTATGCGCATCTGTAAAGGTACTTTACAGCAATATATGCTGCCACCCAGACAATGTCTTTTTCAGGGAAGACCTTGTTTATTTTATCATGACAGTGCCAAACCACATTCTGCATGTATTACAACAGCATTGCTCCATATTAAAAGAATTTGGATGCTAAACTGATCTGTCTGCAGTCCAGACCTGCCAACCACTGATAACATTTGGTGCATTATGAAATGAAAAATGTAACAAAGGAAAACCCAAACAGTTGAGCCACTGAAATCCTATATTAAGCAAGAACTGTATACATTTCACTTCCAGAACTACAGCAATTGGTCTACTCAGTTCCCAAATGCTAACAGAGTGTTGTTAAAAGAAGAGGTGATGAAACACAATGGTAAACATGCCCCCTCTCCAACTTCTTTGGAACATGTTGTTGACATCAAATTAAAATATATTTTTCAAAGAAATTTCTCAGTTTCAACATTTGATATGTTATCTTTGTAGTATGCAAAAAAATATCCTAAATAAAATTCTTTAAAAACTATGGTTTACATGATTTGCATATCACTGTATTCCATTTTTATTTACATTCTTCACAGCGTCACAACTTTTTTTGGAAATTAGGTTGTATTATTGTTGTTCGAGTGTTCACTGTGCAGACTCTTGAGGACAGAGCTATTGGTTATTTTGTCATCTTTATGATAGTAATACATTTGTCTTGTATTTTATAGCAATGTAAATGTGCTCTTGATTGGTTTATTAATGGAAACATACCACATTCTAAAATACACCAATGTTCAATAAATATTGGAGTTTTTGTTTTTCATATATATTATCTAAGACATTATTAAGACATTAAGCTCCATGACTTCTCTGAAATAAATTATTTGTGCTTCAGGCTTTTACCTAATACTGGTAGGAGCTACCTCACCAACTCTTTAGCTAGCCAGCCAGTAAATTTAGGTAGCTCACTAGCCAGTTGGCTAAATTCCTGAAAAGCAAGTGTTTTTCCACACAATCCAGGCTTTGCTCAGACTGGGGCTTCATGTGCAGGGAAGGCTGGATGTTACTTGGTGGGTGGCTTTGTGGTACAAATATGCATTAAACAACAGCAAACAGCAGGCCAAATTTGAGGATTTTCGAGGTGAGGTGCCACATTCAGGTGACTCAGTTTGTATTTTAAATGACTCATCATTAGAGAAACTTGGAAGCAAGGCTTTTGGAAACAGACTGTGAAGTTTAACGATTGGCATCTTACCTTTCACAGAAATAAGCGAAACATACTGCTAGTCAGTGGGAAGTCGGATTATGAAGAACTGATTAATTAGCCAAACCAGGCGGTGGATGATAATTACAATGAAAGCACCCCAGCTCTGGAATAATCTTCCTGTTAATGTTCGGGAATCAGACACAGCCTCAGTTTTTAAGTCTAGGCTAAAACTTACTTGTATAGTCAAGCCTTTGGTGATTAGTCTTCCCTGTCAGATCTAGACCTGGCAGAGTCTCTGCTGCTCTGTTAACACTGTAATCTGTGGTCAGTCACCCTTTACAGAACTGACTGCATTTTTCTTTCCTTTCTTTGCCGAGCTGAATAGCTGCCCATCTTATACATCTGATGCTGTTGCCTCTTCTGTCTTGATCGGGTGCCACTGCTCACCAGCCTTCTGGACCGGCTTGACCATCACTGAGCTTCTTGCTTTACGATGCTGTGCAATCCTCACCCTCAGCTGCTGTTAACCACTGCTTTTCTTTTTCCTACTTTGTACTATAATACTTTATACTAATAATGTTTGCTAACTGGTGTCAACCATAGGAGGATCCCTTCTGAGTCTTGGTTCCTCTCAAGGTTTGTGGAAACCTGACCATTACACCTGTATGAGCTTGTTGGATATCTCATTTCCAAACCATGGACATCAATATGGAATTGCTACCCTTTGCAGCTGTAACACACCACTCTTCTGGGAACACTAAGATTTTGTAGTGTGACTGTTTTGAATTTGTGCAAATCCAGTCTAAAAAGCATTTGTGAGGTCAGGCACTGATGTTGGACAACTATGTTAGACTTTGCAACAGTTTTTACTTTTGCTTTACAATTATCATTCCAGTTTATCTGAAAAGTTTTCAGTGTTACTGAGGTCTTGGTACTGTGCAGGCCACTGGAGTTCTACATACCAAACTGGTCATGTCTAAATGGAGCTCACTGTATGCACAGGGACACAGGAATACTGGAACAGGAAAGGACCTTCCCCAAACTACTGCTATGAAGTTGGAAGCATATAACCATCTAAAATGTCTTTGTATGCTGAAGCATTAAATTTACCCTTCCTTTGAAAAAAGGGGCCAAGCCCAAACACAACCCCAGACTATTATACCTTCACCACCAAACTTTTTTCTTGCTACTGGTCGGTGGTGTTCTTGTGGCATCTGCCAAACCCAGATTCGTGAATCAGACGACCATATAATGAAGCATGATTCATCTAGTTTGCATCTCTAGTTATTTATAAAAACTGACAAAAGTATGTCATATACTACGTCATAAAGTGTCAGACAAACAAAGCTCCCAGTAATGTGTTGCTGCATTAGCACCAACCAGGTCTTGGCTCATCAACTACATTTTTGAGGTAAGAAGAAAAGATTATTCTTTTACCAAACCATTGCTTTAAGAGTGTAGGGGTAGTCTATCTGAGGTGTTCTGCACATGTAAACCTCCTAAACTTATTCTGTCAAGCAAGGCTTCTGTCAGCTCTTCTGAGCACCAAGGACTAACACCATATGGGACTACTTCCATTGAAAGGGGTATTTTAACAAAACCAGTATAAGGCTCTCTAAACACATGCAGAGATGCTTTGTGGAAGACTGACCAGAGGGGGTAACTGAGCATGCTAATGGCAGGCGCTAGTGTGAATTCTTAAATGTGAATCTTAATTACAGCAATTTGTGAACACAGCAATTAGAAAGACTGCCCCTGCGACAGATTTGGAAAATTGTTTTAGATGTTCTAGAAATTCTGTGTAATGCATTTAGGGATAATTTTGAAGAGTAATTTAAAACATGTAAAGCATTTCTTGCTTTTTGTCTCATGTCAGCTAGGTGAACCAAATGCTCAAGGACTGAAAGGGCTCATACAATTCAGCTTAGACCTAGGCTCTAATGAAAACCATATGCATGGGCTAGAAACTCAAAGAGGGTTAACTAGAGAAAAAGCACAAGAAAGAAAGCAAAACTGGCAGTCAGCTATGCATATCATATCAGGCAGGAGGAAACTAAAAAGATGTGTTGCATTTTGTGGATTTATTAAACCATTAAAGTTTTCCTTTTCTTGAAGCTCAGAGTGAAGCTCAGTTGTCCTCGTGTAACTGAAACTGTTCATTGTTCTCTGGGATCTGAGGCCATCTGCTGGCCTTGTAGGCTGGTAAATACTACTCCTTTTTTTAAGGGAGCAGCTCTGTGTACCACTTGGCAGATATCTCCAGGCAGCTGTTGAAGCTTGTGCTATCATTAAAGCCCATTATAAAGGGAAACAATGGAGTAATTCTTCAACAAATATAGAAAAAGCATTGGCGGGCCCTAGGACAAAGAAGAGATAGTACCTAAAATTTTTCTAAAAGTTTTCTGTTCCCATGACTCTAAATGTGTGCTCTGCTGCTATATATTGCAGCACATTAAAGCACTGGTAGAATAAGTAAGCATCAGTTTGCACTGCAGTAACGGATCTTTCTTTACATACCAATACATCAATTTATACAATCTTTTGCCAAACACAGGATACTGAATGTTAATTTTCCTCTTGACTTTGTTACACACCTTTTATAGAAAAGACTTTTGGAACCTATGTGATTATCCATAATTTTAAAAAAGAAAACTGGCAATACAGTTTTGGTTGTTGCTGTCTTGTTGCTACCTGGCTGAATAAGTTTTTAAAAGACATATTTGAAGAAACTGTACTTCTTCAAATCAAATCATTTTCAGATTCAACATTTCTTTTGGATTTTTAAGTAATAATTGTACTCACAACACAAATCAGCGTTTGTAATGAGCCTAATTATATACCCTCACCTACACACCTTTGAAAAAACAATTTGGTGAACGATGCCCATTGTTCTCTTTCTTGGAGAGGTAACAATTAAAAACATGATTGCATCTTATTCCTAAACCAGCCATTAGGGGTGTACTTTGTGTACTTCTGGTGCCGGTCCCAAGCCCGGATAAATGGTGAGGGTTGCGTCAGGAAGGGCATCCGGCATAAAACTTGTGCCAAAACTATCATACGGATCACAAATATGATTCCCATACCGGATTGGTCAAGGCCCGGGTTAAGAAAATTATGTTAGGGTGGTGCAGGACATGTATGAGGATAGTGAGGAAGAGGGTGCAGGCAGGATGGAGTGGGTGGAGACGGATTTCAGGGCTGATGTGTGACAGAAGGATAGCAGCAAGAGTGAAAGGGAAGGTTTACAAGACAGTAGTGCGTCCTGCTATGATGTAAGGTTTGGAGACTGGCTCTGTCTAAAAGACAGGAGGCTGAGCTGGAGGTGGTGGAGATGAAGATGCTGAGATTTTCGTTGGGAGTGACAAGGATGGACAGGATTAGAAATGAGCAGATCAGAGGGACAATGAAGGTGGAGCAGTTTGGAGATAAAGCCAGAGAGGCCAGGTTGAGATGGTTTGGACATGTGTTGAGGAGGAATAGTGGATATATTGGGCAAAGAATGTTGGAGATGGAGCTGTTGGGTAGAAGGAGAAGAGGTAGACCTCAGAGAAGGTTTATGGATGTAGTGAAGGTGGACATGGAGATGGTTGGTGTGAAAGTAGAGGAGGCAATGGATAGGGCAAGATGGTGGCAGATGATCCGCTGTGGCGACCCCTAAAGGGAGCAGCAGAAAGAAGAAGAAGTTGCATCTTATTCCACATATTAACTTGGACCTAGTCCTGTATTAGTGTTGAGAGTATATGTACCCTTTGTGAAGGACAGAAAACAACTTCTAACTTATGGTACAGAACACAGCTGTGTATATGTACGCTACAGGTTTTACGATTAAGTGACCCTTATTAGTCCCACAACAGGGAAATTTCACCTCCGCATTTAACCCATCCGTGAAGTGAAACACCACATACACACTAGTGAGCACACACACTAGGGGGCAGTGAGCACACTTGCCCGGAACGGTGGGCAGCCCAATCCGCAGCGCCCGGAGAGCAGTTGGGGGTTAGGTGTCTTGCTCAAGGACATCTCAGTCATGGCTGGCGGCTCTGGGGATCGAACCGGCGACCTTCCAGTCACGAGGCTGGATCCCTAACCTCCAGCCCTAGGTGTGGTATTAAATGTTACCAACACCTGTAGTATACATATACAAAGTTGTTATTCTGCACCACTGGTCAGAAGTTGTTTTTCTGTCTTTCACAAAGGGTAGATATACTTTCAACGTTAATATAGTTTATACTTTCAACGTCAACAGTTTAGTGCGCACGAACGTGCATGCTGCCTGTTACAGTAGCTTCCGTTCATGTTCTTTCATTTTTGCTCGTAACTTTTCTTTACCTTTTTAATTGTTTATTTATTTTGACAAGGCAAATTAGGGAAGCTGTGCCCTCTCAAAACATGCGAGTATGGAGAGTTTTGGTCTTTTTTTCGCTGTGAAAGCGCTACTTTCACTCACTCCCCGTGTACGCCGCGGCGATGCAGCATGGCCGCTTTGTTTACACCCGGGACCAGCTGATCGCTCTGCAGCCGGTCGGCATGGCGACCAGGACAACGAACATCCCCGAAGAGCTTTGGAGACGGATGCACAGGGGTTGCAGAGGGGGAATTAACCAGCGCACGGGGAAAGCGAGGGAGAGACGGCGGAGGCTTATGGAGAAGAGGGGATATAAGCTGCGTCTCCCCTCTGTCATCATGGGCAACGTGAGGTCACTGGCGAATAGGATGGACGAACTGACAGTATTAGCCATGAGTCAGAGGGAGTACCAGGAGTGTAGTCTAATGTGCTTTTCGGAGACATGGCTACACCAGTACATCCCGGATGACCATGTTTCCATCGATGGCTTCCAGACTGTTCGGGCCGACCGGGGCTGCACCGAGAGCGGTAAGCGCAAAGGAGGTGGGCTCTCTGTGCTAGTTAATAACCGCTGGTCACATTACCATCAAGGAACGTACCTGTTGCCCGGACATTGAGCTGTTGGCTGTCGGACTCAGGCCATATTATTTACCACGCGAGTATTCGCATACCATCATCGTGACTGTCTACATTCCCCCCTCTGCCAACCCAATGTCGGCAAGTGACGTCATTTATTCAATTACAGCACGTCTCCAAACGCAACACCCGAGTGCCTTTATTGCTATATCAGGTGACTTTAACCATGTCGCTATGGCCAAGGCACTACCACACTTCACTCAGTATGTGGACTGTCCCACCAGAGAGGAAAGAACACTGGACCTGCTGTATGCTAATGTTAAGGACGCATACAGCTGCTCCCCCCTTCCCCCTCTGGGTAGGTCACAACTTGGTTCACCTCAGCTCCTGTTATGTGCCGCTGGTGAAGAGTCAGCCTGTGACCAAGCGAACCGTGAGTAGATGGTCTGGGGAGACTTACGAGGCACTGCAGGATTGCTTTGAGGCTACTGATTGGTCTGCGGCTCACAGAGTGCATCACGGACTACATTAACTTCTGTGTGGACTCCACTGTCTCAACCAGGACTGTTAAATGTTACCCAAACAACAAGCCGTGGGTAACAAAGGACATTAAGGCTCTCCTCAACAAGAAGAAGAGGGCCTTCAGAGCTGGAGACAGGGTGGAGGTGAGAACGATCCAGAGGGAACTGAGGACAGCTAACAAGGAGGTAGAGGTCAGTGTGGATGGGGCCAACAAGCTAAATCTGTTCTTTAACAGATTTGACACGGCAGGCTCTGCCCCCCCCAGCCTGACTCCTCTGCTGCCAGTCCTCAGCAGACCATACCACTCATCCCCCCTCCCCCTCCTGATAGCCTGCCCCCCTCTTGTGACAGCCCATCTCACACCTCCATCCCTCCCCCACCCACCACCTCTACAGTGTGTCTCACTGCTGACCAGGTGAGAAGACAACTGAAGAGACTCCATACAAACAAGGCTGCAGGCCCTGATGGGGTTCCACCCAGGGTGCTTAAAGCCTGTACCACCCAACTTTGTGGAGTACTTCAACATGTCTTCAACTTGAGCCTGAGTCTCCAGAGGGCCTTCAGGTACTGCACAGAGACTTGCCACCTTCAGAAGTTTTCTGATGACTCTGCAATAGTTGGATGTATCAGCAAGGGTGAAGAGGATGAGTACAGGGCGACGGTGAAGGACTTTGTCGCATGGTGCGAGCGGAACCACCTGCAGCTCAATGTGACAGACAAAGGAACTGGTGGTGGACCTGAGGAGGGACAAGGCATCGGTGACCCCTGTGTACATCAGCGGGGTCAGTGTGGACACTGTGGATGATTACAAATATCTGGGTGTGTATATTGACAATAAACTGGACTGGGCTAAGAACACTGACACCCTCTACAGGAAGGGCCAAAGTCGTCTCTATTTTCTGAGGCGCCTGAGGTCCTTTAACATCTGCCGGACTATGCTCAGGATCTTCTATGAGTCTGTGGTGGCGAGCGCTATCCTCTATGCTGTTGCATGCTGGGGAAGCAGGCTGAGGGTGGCAGATGCCAACAGACTCAACAAATTGATCCGCAAGGCCGGCGATGTTGTGGGTGTGGAGCTGGACTCGCTGAAGGCAGTGTCAGAGAGGAGGACGCTGTCTAAACTGCGGGCCATTATGAACAATAGCTCCCACCCACTCTACGACACGGTGATGAGTCACAGGAGCTCATTCAGCTCAAGACTCACTCTACCGAAATGCACCACAGAGCGCCACAGGAGGTCATTCTTACCGGTGGCCATCAAACTCTATAACTCCTCCCTCAGTGTGTGATTCACAAAACTCAATACGGAACTGTTCATATGTGCAATAATAACAATTGTGTGTGCAATGACTCAGAGGGACACTAACGTCATTTAAATAATTTAAATAATTGTAACTGCTTTATACCTGATGTTTTATATTACTATCACAATCACTGCCACCTTACTATATTCTTAAGTACTTAAATCCTGTGTACATACTGTAAATTCTCTATATTGTCTTAAATGATTAGTAAAGTGTTTATTTTTACATAAATGGCTGCAACTGTAACAACTGCAATTTCCCCCTGAGATCAATAAAGGAATCTGAATCTGAATCTGAATAGGACTGTGTCCAAGTTAATATGTGGAATAAGATGCAACCATATGTTTTTAATTGTTGCCTCTCCAAGAAAGAGAACAATGGGCATCATTCACCAAAATGTATTTTTCCTAAATTTGTCCTTGAGAAGGGTCCTAAAAAGTCTACATCAAATCAAATCAAATTTATTTGTATATCGCTTTTTACAACGGATGTTGTCACAAAGCAGCTTTATGGAATTTCGGAAAAGACAAAGTTTTAACAGGACTGTAAGAATGTACAAAAACCCCCCAGGTGGGCAAGCCAGGGGCAACAGTGGCAAGGAAAAACTCCCTCAGAACTGAGGAAGAAACCTTGGGAGGAACCAGGCTCACCAGGGGGGACCCATCCTCCTCTGGTCAAACTACCCACAAGTGATTATACTACTAATATTAATAGCGGTAATATTGGTATTAGGAATAGCTAGCAGTCCATGAGAATATCAGTGTAGGGTGGGCAGCTAGTCCAAGGCAGGTGGTGGCAGCTTGGGCATGGGCGGCTGGTCTGAAGTGGGTAGCAGGAGGGCTCGCCAGTCGGTCGTCCTTCAGTGTAGAGCCGGACATATGGGTGATTGTATACTCGGAAAGAAAGCAGGGAGATGGAATTACTTTTATTCTATCCGTTTGTACATAACCAGGGGATGTAAACATTTACAGAGTGTGGCTAATGACTCTGGCAGATCTGACTATGACAGCTTAACTAAAAGGAGAGAACCGGAAGGACACACAGACACGGCAGCACTCTGAAACAGTTTGGCATCCCTCCGGTCCACTGTCCACAAACTTGAGTGACCGCGTCTGAGCAGCGAGACAACAGCACCAGCGTCTCATTTTACTATAATTCCCTGTGTTCCATGGACCCCTAGATCTGCTGCCTTTATCTAAGGGGGAACATTACCTACCAAAAGCTAAACTGAACAAGTGAGTTTTAAAGATTGAGACTGTGTCTGAGTCCTGAACAGTTTCTGGAAGATCATTCCAGAGTTTGGGGGCTTTATAAGAAAAAGCTCTTCCCCCAGCTGAAACCTTCTGAATTCTGGGGACTATTAATAATCCAGCACTCTGTGATCTGAGTTCTCGTGATGGCTCATAATGGAAACAAGGTCTTGTAAGGGAGCAAGACCATGTAGGGCTTTATAAGTCAATAAAAGAATTTTATAATCAATACAGAATTTAATAGGCAGCAAATGAAGTGATGACAGCACTGGACTAATATGATAAAATTTTCTAGTTTTAGTGAGGACCCTGGCTGCGGCGTTTTTTGGACTAGTTGGAGTTTGTTTAAATTCCTGCTCGTGCATCCTGACAGTAGCGCATTATAATAGTCTAGCCTAGAAGTAATAAAAGCGTGCACTAGTGTTTCTGCATCACGCAGGGACAGGTCATTTCTTATCTTGGCAATGTTGCAAAGATGTAGAAAAGCTGTCGTAGTTATGTTGCCTATGTGTTGATCGAATGATAAATCTGAATCAATTATGACGCCAAGATTTTTTGCCTCTCCATGGATCACCACCTTATCGTGGTGGAGGGGTTTGTGTGCTTGAATGATCCTAGGAGCTATGTTGTCTGGAGCAAAAGCTCCTGGTAGGGTCTCCCATGGCAAACTGGTCCTAGGTGACAGGTCAGACAAAGTGTGATCCATAATAACCCCTATGAAAAGACAAAAACAGGAATTGTGTACCCTGCCCGGAACAGGGTTACCGGGGCCCCACCCTGGAGCCAGCAAGCGTCTGGTGGCCGGGCATTTACTCATGGTGCCCAGCCTGAAGGAGTTACATGAGTCCCCCTCCCATCGACCCACCACCAATGGGAGGGGCAGTAGTAGAGGTTCGGTGTTTTGTGGATCGGGCAGTGCCCGAAGGCGTGGGCCTTGTTGTTCTGATCCTCGGTTGCTGAAACTGGCTTTTGGAACTTGGAATGTTACCTCACTGGTGGGGAAGGAGCCTGAGTTTGTGCGCGAGGTTGAGAGATACTGGCTAGATATAGTTGGGCTCACCTCAACACACAGCTTGGGCTCTGGGTCCAATCTCCTTGAGAGGGGCTGGACTTTATTCTTTTCTGGAGTTGCCCATGGTGAGAGGCGGTGGGCATGTGTGGGCTTTCTCATAGCCCCTCAACTCTGTGCCTGTATGTTGGGGTGTTCTCCGGTGGACGAGAGGGTAGGTTTCCTATGCCTTCGGGTTGGGGAATGGGTCCTGACTGTTGTCTGTGCTTATGCACCGAACAGCAGTTCAGAGTACCCAGCCTTCTTAGAGTCCTTGGGTAGGATGCTTGAAAGTGCTCCTCCTGGAGACTCTATTGTCCTACTGGGGGACTTTAACGCTCACATGGGCAATGACAGTGAGACCTGGAGGGGTGTGACTGGGAGGAATGGCCTCTCTGATCTGAACCCGAGTGGTGTTCAGTTTTTGGACTTCTGTGCAAACCAGTTTGTCCATCATGAACACCATGTTTGTACACAAGGATGTCCATAAGTGCACATGGCACCAGGAGAACCTAGGCCACAGTTCAATGATTGACTTTGTAGTCGTGTCATCAGACTTGCGGCCATGTGTTTTGGACACTCGGGTAAAGAGAGGAGCTGAGCTGTCAACTGATCACCACCTGGTGGTGAGTTGGATCAGGTGGTGGGGGAAGATGCCGGTCAGACCAGGCAAGTCCAAACGTACAGTGAGGGTTTGCTGGGAACATCTGGCAGAAGAATCTGTCAGATTGATCTTCAACTCACACCTCCATCAGAACTTTGATCAGATATCGGTGGAGGTGGGTGACATTGACTCAGAATCCATTCCTCCATTGTTGAAGCGGCTGACTTTAGCTATGGCCGTAAGGTAGTTGGTGCCTGTCGGGGCGGTAATCCTCGAACCCGGTGGTGGACAACCCAGGGGAGAGATGCCGTCAAGCTGAAGAAGGAGTCCTACCAGGCATGGTTGGCCTGTGGGACACCAGAGGCAGCTGGCAGGTATCAACAGGCCAAGCGATCTGCGGCTTCAGTCGTAGTCAAGGCAAAAACCCGTTCATGGGAGGAGTTTGGTGAGGCCTTGGAAAGTGACTTTAAGTCGTACATTGCGTGGACATCGGGGGCGGTGCCACTGGATTGGCAGACTGGGGTGGTGGTGCCTCTTTTTAAAAAAGGGGACCAGAGGGTGTGTTCCAACTACAGGGGAATCACACTCCTCAGCCTCCCTGGTAAGGTCTATGCAGGGGTACTGGAGAAGAGAGTCCAGCTTATAGTCGAACCTCGGATCCAGGAGGAGCACTGCGGGTTCCGCCCTGGTCGTGGAACACTGGACCAACTCTTCACCCTCTCCAGGTTACTGGAGGGTTCATGGGAGTTTGCCCAACAAGTCCACATGTGCTTTGTGGATCTGGAGAAGGCATTCGACTCTGTTCCCCGGGGTATTCTGTGGGAGGTGCTTCGGGAGTACGGGGTACATGACTCTTTGCTACGAGCCATTCAGGCCCTGTACAAACAAAGCTGGAGTTTGGTTCGCATAGCCGGCAGTAAGTCAGACTCGTTCCCAGTGAGAGTTGGACTCCGTCAGGGCTGCCCTTTGTCACCGATTCTATTCATAATTTTTATGGATAGAATTTCTAGGCGCAGTCAGGGGATGGAGGGTGTCTGGTTTGGTGAGCTCAGGGTCACATCACTGCTGTTTGCAGATGATGTGGTCTTATTGGGGACATCAGGACGCGAACTTCAGCTTTCGCTGGATCGGTTTGCAGCTGAGTGTGAAGCGGCCGGGATGAGAATCAGTACCTCTAAATCCGAGACCATGGTTCTCAGGCGGAAAAGGGTGGAGAGCCCTCTCTGGGTCGGGGATAGGCTCTTGCCTCAAGTGGAGGAATTCAAGTATCTCGGGGTCTTGTTCATGAGTGATGGTACAAGGGAGTGAGAGATTGACAGGTGGATTGGTGCTGGGTCAGCAGTGATGCGGGCTCTTTACCGGTCTGTTGTGGTAAAGAAAGTGCTGAGCCATAAGGCAAGGCTCTCGATTTACCAGTCAATCTATTCCCACCCTCAACTATGGTCATGAGCTTTGGGTAATGACCAAAAGAATAAGATCGCGAATACAAGCGGCCGAAATGACTTTCCTCCGCAGGGTGTCTGGACTCTCCCTTAGAGATAGGGTGAGAAGTTCGGTCATCCGGGAGGGACTCGGAGTAGAGCCACTGCTTCTTCACGTCAAGAGGAGCCAGCTGAGGTGGTTCGGGCATCTGGTTAGGATGCCTCCTGGATGCCTCCCTCGGGAGGTGTCACAGGCAAGTCCACCTGGGAGGAGACCCCGGGAAAGACCCAGGACATGCTGGCGTGACTATATCGCCCAGCTGGCCTGGGAGCGCCTTGGAATCCCCCTTGGAGAGCTAGTGGAAGTGGATGGGGAAATGGAGGTCTGGGCCTCATTGCTTAGGATGCTGCCCCCGCGACCCGAACCCTGGAGAAGCAGAAGATAATGGATGGATGGATGGATTTTTTGCTACTGAGCCAGGTGTATCTGGAAAGTCGGCGAGATATAAGATTTAATCTGATAACTTACTTCTTGCTAATTTTGGACCCAGAAGGAGAACCTCTGTTTTGTTACTGTTTAATAGGAGGAAGTTATGTGACATCCAGCCTTTCACGTCTTTTACACAGTCCTTCATTTTCTTTAACCTATATTTGTCATCAGGCTTGGCTGATATGTACAGTTGAGTATCGTCTGCATAACAATTAAAGTTTACGCCATGGTTACTTATAACTGTGCCTAATGGTAACATGTATAGTGTAAATAATAATGGTCCTAATATAGACCCAGGCGGAATTCCAAATCTCACTTTTGAATAATTGGAAGATAAATTGTTTACTCTAACAAACTGATAACGTTCTGATAGGTAAGATCTGAACCATGATAGGGCTGTCCCTGTGACTCCAACCATGTTTTCTAACCTTTCTAGGAGAATGTTGTGGTCTACTGTATCAAAAGCCGCGCTAAGGTCAAGTAGCATTAAGAGAGATATGTAGCCCTGATCAGAGGCAAGAAGAAGATCATTAGTTATCTTAACTAGAGCTGTCTCAGTGCTGTGGTGTGGCCTGAATCCTGATTGAAATTTTTCATATATATGGTTCTTGTTTACACAGGGCCGTAGGGCCACAGCTTTTTCTAAGATCTTTGATATAAATGGTAAGTTAGAAAAAGGCCTGTAATTAGACAAAACGGCGACATCAAGATTTGGTTTCTTGATCAGGGGTTTGATAACTGCTAGTTTAAAAGCTTTGGGTACATGGCCCAGACTAAGGTACGAGTTTACAATAGTTGAAATAGGGTTTATAATAACTGGAAGTACTTCTTTGAGTAATTTTGATGGAATTGCATCAAGTATGCAGGTTGTGCAATTTGCAGAAGAGATAATCTTCTCTAGTTCTAGCTGGGGAAGTGGGTAAACAGTTTCCAGGCTCTTTTCTACAGCTGTGTTTTGTTCTATATCAGCCAAGTCAGATGACAGCCAAGCTGGATTTGAATTTGATACTGTGGGTTAAATTTGTTGTCTAACATTTTCAATTTTATTATTAAAGAAGTCCATAAAAACTTCACTAGTGAGAGTTGCTGGAATTTCTGGTTCAGTACCTGCCTGATTTTTTGTGATTTGGGAAATCACATTAAACAGAATTCTAGGATTATACTTATTGTTCTCGATCAGCGATGCCAGATATGCTGAGCGAGCTTCAGTGAGAGCATTTCTATACTCTATAAGGCCATCCTTCCAGGCAGAGTGGAACACTTCCAGTTTCCTTTGACGCCATTTCCACTCTAATTTCCGAGCTGTTTGCTTTAAGGTCCGGGTTTTATCGTTGTACCACGGGGCGAGCTTTTTCTGCCTTATTCTTTTTATTTTAAGTGGGGCCACATTTTCTAAAGTGGATCGTAAGATATTTTCTAAATAATTGGTTAGTAAATCTAGTTCCATTGGGTCTGATGCAGTGGAGACTGGGGTTGATAGTTCTGGGAGATTTTCTATAAATTGTAGGGTGGTAGAAGGTTTTATTGAGCGCTTTGTTGAATAACGAGGGGACGTATATATATATTGTGGCTAAGTCATAGCTCATATGAAATTAGGTAATGGTCGGAGATTGCTGTGGTTTCCGGTAGGATATTAAGCTTGTCTATGTTAAGACCTAGTGTCAAAACTAAATCTAACGTATGACTTGAAATACATGGTTGAACGGGTTGAGATATGGTGATTGACTCAGCCATTGCAGAAATTCCACTTCCTTGCCTTAAAGAACTCCTGGGTTGCTTTCGCAGTAAGTTTTTGGTCATTGTCCATCTGCACTGTGAAGCAACGTCCAATAAACCTTGTTGCATTTGGTTGAATCTGAGCAGAAGGTATATCCCTGTCTTTTTCTTCTTTCGGCTGCTCCCTTTAGGGGTCGCTACAGCGGATCATCTGCCTCCATCTTGCCCTATCTACTGCCTCCTCTACTTTTACACCAACCATCTCCATGTCCACCTTCACTACATCCATAAATCTTCTCTGAGGTCTACCTCTTCTCCTTCTACCTGGCAGCTCCATCTCCAACATTCTTTGACCAATATATCCACTATTCCTCCTCAACACATGTCCAAACCATCTCAACCTGGCCTCTCTGGCTTTATCTCCAAACTGCTCCACCTTCACTGTCCCTCTGATCTGCTCATTTCTAATGTCATCCTTGTCACTCCCAACGAAAATCTCAGCATCTTCATCTCTGCCACCTCCAGCTCAGCCTCCTCTGTCTTTTAGACAGAGCCACAGTCTCCAAACCATACATCATAGCAGGACGCACTACTGTCTTGTAAACCTTCCCTTTCACTCTTGCTGCTATCCTTCTGTCACACACCAGCCCTGACACCCGTCTCCACCCACTCCATCCTGCATGCACCCTCTTCTTCAACTCTTTCCTACACTGTCCATTGCTCTGGATGGTTGACCCAAGATATTTGAAGTCATCCACCTTTACGACCTCTACTCCTTGCATCTTCACCTTTCCACCTGCCTCCCTCTCATTCACACACATGTATTCTGTCTTGTCTCTACTGACCTTCATTCCTCTCCTCTCCAGTGCAAACCTCCACCTCTTCAGATTCTCTTCTACCTGCTCTCTACTCTCACCACAAATTACAATGGCATCTGCAAACATCATGCTCCATGGAGCCTCCTGCCTACCTCATCTGTCAACCTTTCCATCACCATTGCACACAAGAAGGGGCTCAAAGCTGATCCCTGATGTAACCCTACCTTCACCTTGAAACCATTTGTCACTCCAACTGCACACCTCACCACTGTCTCACTATACTCATACATGTCCTGCACCACCCTAACATAATTTTCAGCTACACCTGACGTCCTCATACAGTACCACAGTTCCTGTCTTGGCATCCACAAAGTCACAATGTAGCTCCTTCTGACCTTCTCTGTACTTCTCTACCAATACTCTCAACGCAAAAATTGCATCTGTGGTATTCTTTCTGTGCATGAAACCAAACTGCTACTCACTGATCTGAACCTCTCACCTTAGCCTTGCTTCAACAACTCTTTCCCATACCTTCATGGTGTGGCTCATCAACTTTATACCTCTGTAGTTACTGCAGCTCTGCACATCACCCTTGTTCTTAAAAATGGGGACCAGTACACTGCTTCTCCACTCATCAGGCATCCTCTCACTCTCCAGGATTTTGTTAAACAACCAAGTCCACTGCCTTCTCTCATAAACATCTCCATACCTCCACAGGTATGTCATCTGGACCAACAGCCTTTCCATTCTTCATCCTTTTAAAAGCTGCCCTCACTTCCACCTTACTAATTCTCTGCACTTCCTGATCCACTATCTCTCCCCCCATTGTCCTCCTCTCTCTCTCGTTTTCCTCATTCATTAGTTCTTCAAAGTACTCCTTCCATATACTCAACACTCTCTGTTCACTCACTAGTACATTTCCCTCTTTATCCTTAATCAGCCTAACCTGCTGTACATCCTTTCCAGCTCTATCTCTCTGTTTAGCCAAACAGATATATCCCTGTACACGTCAGAATTCATCCAGCTGCTTCTGTCTTCTGTCACATCATCAGTAAACACTAGTGACCCAGTGCCATTGGAAGCCATGCATGATCATGCCATCACACTGCCTCCACCATGTTTTACAGACGATGTGGTGTGCTTTGGATCATGAGCCGTTCCAAACCTTCTCCGTACTTCTTCTTCTTCCCATCATTCTGGTACAGGTTGATCTTAGTTTTTTCTGTCCAACGAATGCTGTTCCAGAAGTTCCAGGCTTCTTTATATTTTTTTTTTGGCAAAGTCTAATCTAGCCTTTCTATTTTTGAGGCTGATTAATGCTTTGCACCTTGTGATGAACCCTCTGTAGAAGACTCTCATGAAGTCTTCTCTTTATAGTAGACTTAGATACTGATACACTTACTTCCTGGAGAGTTTTCTTAGCTTGGGTGGATCTTGTGAATGGTTTTCTGTTGATTTGGCCACTCCTAAAATGTCTGCTATTTCTCTGATGGATTTCTTCTTTTTTCAGCCTAATGATAGCCTAGTTCACTTCCATTGAGAGCTCCTTTGACCGCATGTTGTGGGTTCACAGCAACAGCTTCCAAATGCAAATGCCACACCTGAAATCAACTCCAGACCTTTTACTTGTCTAATTAATGATGGATTAATGAGGGCATAGCCCATGCAGCCCACAAAATAGCTTTTGTACAGAAAGAAATGAAGGTAGTGTTAGGAAGCCCAAGGACTCTTATCAGTAAAGCGTAAGGTGCTTGACCAAGCAGGGTGCAAAACCCTAGTCTGCAGCACAGAGGGCAGAAGTGGTACCCACTACTCAAAGAGGGACTGATATAAAATTACACAACCTGAAATCATGTCTACACATCACTTAAACATCATTCACTAATATCTAAGATATATCAACACATGAAAACCCTGTTGGAATCCTGGACCAGCATTATATCAGACTTTTTTATATTATTTTATTAAGTCATTTATTATTTTATTTATTTTTCATGGTGCATCTGGTCTGCCATAGACTGCAGCTTAATGACAAGTTAAACCAGTTAACAAATGCATCTGAATTCATACCTGAACTCAGGCCTTACATCCTGTAAACACACCTTAAAAGATGTTAGCCTGTAGCTCTAGGAACACTGGGTAAGAAGCCACTGCAAACAAAGTGTACACAGGGGCCAAATGTACCAGTTACCTGTCATTTATCTGTAATATAATTCCAGAGAATTAGTCATTTTATCAGTCAGTTTATTGTCAGCATATCACTTTGCTAAGCAATGTTAGTCATGGCTCCCCCGAAACACACCCCACCAATCAAAAAGAAAATAGTCCCCTAAACGCTGACTGTCCAATTGTAGCTTAGCATGTGCATTAAGGTCCAGATACCTCTGAGAATCTTTCAGAATAAAATGGCAAAATATTGTGTGTGGAATGTAAAAATCAGATAACCAATATCCCAAGACTTTAGACAGAGAGGTGAAAAACAGTGATGAGTCTTCAGAGGTAGAAGCCAGGCTGAACCAAGGTGGGCAAACACTGCCTTACAAGATCAAAAACATTCCGTAATATTAAACCACTATTGTGCTGTATTTCCATATAGACCAGTTTGGGATTATCAGTTAGAAGGCTTCCATTATGCAATACTAATGCCACTGGGTTTGCAGCTTGCTAACTGTAGTCAGTGGACTTTTCATTGTGTCAGTTATGTCAGGACACTATTGTACACTACTGATGACTTCTGTGATCATTTCTGTGATGGCTAGCTATGAACTCATTTGCAAAAACATGGAATAGTAGGTAAAATGCACTTAAAAACAGCAAACAGTGATTTGTAAAGTCTTTTACAAGTACTTAATTGAAAACAGCACAAAGAAGAAATATTTTATATTTTACCTGAAAGCGGAAGCCTTGTATCAACAACAGACAGAAATGCTACAGGCATCTTTATTCTAAAGCTCAACTGACATTGACTGATGCAACATAGAAGTTGCATAGAAGAAATTGTTTTTGGAAATAATGTCAAGTTCTCCAGGCCAGAGAGCAAAAGAAACATCTCAATTGTTACTAATGCAACGTTCAAAATCCAGTGTGTCATGGTATAGATGAATGCTGCCATCTAAACAACGCCTGCTTCAATGTCTGCTTGTTTCAGCGTGGCTTCTTCATTCTAAAGAGATTTCTTGATGTACCTAAGCAATGAGGGAAGTGTTGGTGAATCACCTCACTCTGTTATCAAAGAACCAGCGATTACGTCAAGTAACCCAACGTTCTTTTTCTAACTTCGTTCGGTGTTTCATTATGGGAGATATAGACTACTCCGCGCTATCCCACTGACCCATAGCTCAAATGGGATGCGGAGGCATTGTCCCCTAGCACTGCATGCGCCAGGGACGGGCCTGTGACATCTAATCTGTAGAAGCACGCAAATGTGTTTCCAAAAGCCCAGCAAACAGCGGTGCACAGATCCAGAACTGACACACCCCTGAACAGAGCCCAGGATGTTGCCATGCCTCTAGTAGAGTGGGCTCTCAGGCCCTCCGGTGGCTGTGAGCCCTTACACTTATAGGCCAGGGCTATAGCCTACACAATCCAGTGAGATAGCCTTTGGCGAGACAACGGCTTCCCTTTATAAGGAGCGGCCCATGACACAAAAAGTTGGTCATGCCTTCTAAAGTCTGCTGTTTCAGCTAAATATTGATGTAAGGCTCTAACAGGGCATAAGCAGTTCAGTCTCTGATCCTCTGCAATTGCAAAGAGTGGGGGGTGGAAAGCCGCTAGCTCGACCGTCACACATCTGTAGGAGTTCATTACCTTAAGAAGGGGGCACTTCTTGAGGTTCAGCTTCCATCATGTCCGCCCAGCTCGTACAGGCTGGCGGTCACTGACCGTAGCTTTGGCTGTAGCCCCGGGCAGGTAGGGGTCCTGTCCGTTCGCTACAGCTACTCCCAACCTCCTCTCTTGAATCTTCTGTGGCATCAAAGCACAGTGGCTGCATGTTAGCTTATCGGCTAGAGCCGCCTGAGCGTGTTTAGTGCCCATGCAAACGATGCACAGTGGATGTGTCCAGTTACTTCCCTTTGGCGGGGGTAGTGGACATGATACTGAGAGAGAAAATTTTTACCAAACTTGTCACCTCGACTCACCACAACGCGCTAGCCTGAAGGAAGAGTTCGGTTAGCACAGCCAGTTCAGTGAGAGCTCGGCGTGACCTGTTAGCTAAAACTCAATGCTAGTTCTGCTAGCTGCTGGCCGCTGTAAAAATTGTCTATTTCGGCAAGTAATGCTGCCAAGAAACACAAGCTTTGGCAAATGAATGGCGCAAATGGCAAGTGGCATAACACCGAGTAACTTTGATAGAGAGAACAGCTTGCCTTGACACGGTCACTTTTCTCATAAATGTGGCTGAGCTAACAGCCAAAATGTACTTCTTGACAAAGTAAGTTCTTCAGTGCTAATCCAGCACTAAGCTGTATTCACGCTCGGCGACGGGCTCCTAAGACGGACCGTGAACTGAGAACTGTTAAGCGAGCACAGCCTTGCCTGGAGCGCTGAGGGAGTTTTTAGTTCTTCACGGGAAGAAAGCATGAATGACTCCGTCGGAGAGGTCGACCATGGCTATAGGGTAGGGTCGGAGCTGAGTCGCAGGTCGACCTGTCTGTCATGGACAGACGTAATGTCATTGGAGCTTCCATAGTTGGTCACGCCCAAGGCGATTTCCCATAGTGACAGGACAAAACTTATCAGGTTCTGAACATTTTTATTTAACACAGGGTGCGAGAGGCGATTTTTCGAAAACCCTATTCATTGTGACCATAGAGAAATGAAACTTAGACCCGGAGTTCCTAATATGGGCATAAGAACATGGTGCCGACTACAAAATGACGACACGTTTATACCACCATAATGACCGCCTCACAACAACTGAACTATGTAGCTTATTATACTGTGCCACAGCACGAAAGACCCCTCTGCTGTTAATGGATAATGTACAAGTTGTCAATGATCCTCTCTTCGGTGACATTCAGGAAGTAAACTCTGATGTAAAGGCCAAGTCAGTTGCAAAGAGCGCTAAGAAGAATGATAACAAAGGAGCCAACTTTGCAACCGATGTTTCCCTCATTGTGAAGGACAGCACACAGCCTCTTAAGGAAAGGGAACGGCAGAATACAGTGAAGTCTACTGACACTTCAGAAAAGGCTTGCTTGTACTGTGAAAGGGCGCACACACTCAGCTTGTGTAAAATGTTTAAAGAACAGGAACATTCTGAAAGAATACAGTTCCTGAAAAGTAAAGGACTTTGCTATGGATGTCTCAACAAAGAAACTAAGAAAAGACTGACTTGTGCAGATTGTGCTTTGAAACATCCAACGATACTTCATAAGACAAAGGAAAATAGTGGTTCGGAAGGGAATAACAGCCCCAGCAGACATACAATGTCGAATGCTCTTCTGGCAACATATTCCTGTGAAGAAAGGTAATGTAAAACTTAGTGTTCACTTCTTCACGGTCTTACCAAGACTCGGGGCTGTGGGTTAGTTCGGTTGGCGATAGGTAGCGAAGAACGAGGAAACAAAGAAGAGTGAAGGACCCGGTGATTGAGTTCGGTGGAGCCACTTTTAATAAAAACCACACAACAGCTTCGGCTACTCAGTGCTGCAGGTCTGAGAGAAAAACACAACCTCTCTCTACTGCGTCCTCTACACAACCTTTTCCCTCCTTCTTAGCCCCACCCCCTTCACATACGTCACACCGATAACTTGCAAGGAACTAGAACTTTCACAGCTTATTCAAATAAACAATTATTGGAATCATTGCAAATTATTGCTCTTACAGTAACATTCCTAAGCAACGAGATCTAAGTAAGTGGCCTTACCTGTATGAAGTTCGTCTACCACACATTGAAGCAGATGTAGAACTATTGATAGGTGTGAATGCCTATAAGGCCATGGAACCATGGAAAGTGGTGAACAGTAGGGAAGATGGACCATATGCAGTGCAGACAGTACTAGGCTGGCCCAATGGCCCAAAACAAGAAAGCACAAGTGTGAATCCTGACGCTCTGCAAGGCTGCATAGCGAATCGCATATCAGTGGAGACCATTGAGGACTTGCTGGTTCAGCAGTTCAATGCAAACTTTCCTGAAAGGCGGATAAGACTAATAATGTCTCAAGAAGATCATCAATTCATGCAATCAGTGACAAAATTAGATTCAAATTCAGATTCCAAACAACAAATGTGTAGCCATGCAGAGGCTGTTAGGTCTGAAAAGAAAACTAGCAAGAAACCCTAAGTTTCACAGTGATTACTCTGGATTTATGGACAGCAAGCTTGATAAAGGATATGCTGAAAGAGTACCAGAGGATGAGTTGCAGACAGATAAAGGGGTGTGGTATATCCCCCACCACAGGGTTTACCACCCCAAGAAGAACAAACTACGAGTGGTCTTTGACTGCAATGCATCCTACAAAGGTTTTTCCCTGAATGGGCAGTTACTTCAAGGACCCGACCTCACAAACACTCTCCTTGGAGTGCTGAACATGTTTCGCAGACAGCCAGTGGCCATCATGGCTGACACTGAATCCATGTTTTATCAGGTTCGAGTTCAAGAGAAAAATGTAGACCTCCTTAGATTTTTGTGGTGGCCTGGAGGCAGTCTGGAAGAACAGGCAGTTGATTACTGGATGTGTGTCCACATATTTGGTGCTACCTCGTCACCAAGCTGCTCATGCTTTGCTCTTCGAAGAATAGTAGAGGATCTACAGGATGAGACAAGGGATAAGGCAGCTCAGACACTCCTGACTAGGTTTATGTAGATGATTGCTTGACTTCAGTGGAAACAGACTTAGAAGCAATTATGCTGGCCAGAGGTCTGAAAAATCTCTGTAACAAGGTTGGATTTCACTTGACGAAGTGGATGAGTAATTCAAGAACCTTTCTGTCATCTGTTTCTGAGCAAGAGCGAGCTACAGAAGTCAAGACTCTAGATTTGGACAACGAGTTGTTGCCTAAAGAACGAGTCTTAGGGGTTACTTGGTGTACTGAAACTGACACATTCTCCTTCAACATCAATGTGCAGAACAAAACCCCTACAAGAAGAGGAATCTTATCAGTCGTTGGCTCTGTATATGATCCCCTTGGATTTTTATCTAATTGCCGGTGAAACTGCTCTTGAGAGACCTCTGTAAGGCCCAAACTGGTTGGGATGAGGAGATCACAGAGAAGCACCTGAAATGATGGACAAGATGGACCGCTGAGCTGTCAAGTCAAGAGTCAAGAGATGTTTTAAGTCTGCATGCTTTGGACCTGTCAAGACAGCACAGCTGCATATTTTTCCGGATGCCAGCGAGGACAGTTATGGGACAGTGACATACCTTGTGTTAACCAATGAACATGATCAGAAGTCCTGTTCATTTGTAATGGCCAAGTCTAGAGTGGCACCACTCAAACAAATAACTGTACCCAGGATGGAACTTACAGCTGCAACTGTGGCAGTCAAGATGGACCGAATGTTAAAGCAGGAACTAGACATGCAGTTGGAGGGGTCATTGTTTTGGACTGACAGCATGACCGTCTTGAAATATATCGAAAATGATGGAGTTCGATATAAGACGTTCGTAGCAAACTGTGAATTCATCAGAGAATCCCGCAGACCATGTCTCAAGAGGTTTGACGGCAGAAAGTCTTATGAGATGTGAGAGCTGGATTGAAGGACCATCATTCTTGCTAAGACCATGCAAAGAGTGGCCTGTCAGGGCAGATCAATCAAGTTCATTGTTAGAAGGTGATCCAGAGATTAAAGTACATGATGTGTCTTGTGTCATCAGAGCTGAAGAAGATGAAGATGCTTTGGGCAGGCTCATTGCATATTATTCTGATTGGCATCGCTTAAAGAAGGCAGTAGCATGGTTCACTCATCTCAAATGGATCTTGCTGAACTTGAGCCACATAAGAGCAGAGCTGCAAAGGACCAGCAGTGCATCAGATGTCGAACAAGATAGACAACGTAGTACCATAGCTCAGGAAGTAAAACAATTCAAAGAAAGCTGAAAGACTACTCCATCAATGTGAAAGATTTGACAAATGCTGAATATGACTTGATTCGTTACAGTCAACAGCTAAAATATGGAAAAGAGATCAAGACTCTGCTACAGGGAAGGAACCAAGTTAGAAAGAGTAGCCATATATACAAGCTGGATCCGTACCTCGATGAAGGAGTGTTGAGAGTTGGAGGAAGGTTGTGCAGGGCAGCGATGCCAGAGGAGGCTAAGCATCCCATTATCCTGTACAAAGACCTCAAGATTTTCACCCTTATTCTTCAACATATTCACCATCAGGTCGGACACTGTGGACAGAATCATGTTCTGGCACGGCTCAGGCAAAAATATTGGATCCCACAAGCAAATTCTGCCATAAGAAAGATGTTGTCGGATTGCTACACATGTCGCAGATTGTATGCAAGAACTGGTGAGCAAAAGATGGCGGATTTGCCGGTGGAGAGATTGACACCAGGCAGCCCACCCTTCACGTATACTGGTGTTGACTACTTTGGGCCATTTCAAGTTAAAAGAGGACGGGTCATGATCAAAAGATATGGCGTATTATTTACTTGTTTGACCATGAGAGCAGTTCATATAGAGGTCGCACACTCCCTGGACACTGATGCGTGCATCAATGCACTGCGCCACGCTGAAAGAGAGTTACGTGAAGCAATGCAGAACATGAATGACTCCAAGATCAAAGAAGAAATGCTGAAAAGAGGAATTGAGTGGAACTTTAATCCTCCTGGTGCTTCCCATCAAGGAGGCGTCTGGGAATGCCAGATTAGGACAGTAAGGAAGGTGCTTGGAGCTCTGCTAAAACAACATGTACTGGATGACGATGGATTGCACACACTGTTGTGTGAAGTAGAGTCCATAATCAATAGCAGACCGTTGACAACAATGTTGGAAGATCCAAATGACCTTGAAGCGCTCACTCCAAATCATCTGCTGCTGATGAAAGCAAAGCCTAGGATACCACCAGGGATATTTGAGAAGAGCAATGTGTATGGGAGAAGACGTTGGAGACAAATACAGTACCTGTCTGACCTGTTCTGGCGCAGATGGACCACAGAATACTTACCCCTGCTGCAAAAACGGCAGTGCTGGTCCAAGCTGAAAAGAAACTTTGCAGTGAACGACATTGTTCCGATTGTGGATCCTTCGGGTCCACAAAATTCATAGATGATAGGCTGCATTATCAACACTATGACGGATTCCAAAGGCAATGTTCGGAGTGTGCAAGTGCAGACAAAGAGTAGCATCTTGGAAAGACCTGTAACCAAGTTATGCTTGTTGCAGGAAGCAGCATAAATGGACATAAAGGACTGTTAGAATGATGATTCACAGTTGAAATTGAAAATTTATAATATATGTTGTTTGCTTAAGAAAGTGAATGGCTCTATTTGATTTAAGTAATTGATGTAATCCCCATGCCTACACAATTAGGGGCCGGGCATGTTAAAGCCATAATGGAAATAACTGAATTATGATTTAGAATTTGATGTCTAATGTTTGTTTGTTAATGGATAAACACTGATCCCACGGAGCACAGAGTGTACTGATGGAATAAGAATCCATTTTTGTTTAACCTGAGTGTTAGAGCCATAATGAAAATAAGTGAATTATGATTTAGAATTTGATGTCTAATGTTTGAATGTTTGATAAGATTGACTGTTGCTTATTTAGTAATGTTAATTGTTAAGTTTAATCTTGCTTAATTACATTAATGTATGCATGACGTCACTCTGCTGAAGCAGTAAGCTTCGTGAGTAACAGAGGGATATAGCGCAGCAGTCTTTGTCTGACTACACGGAACTAAACCATTCTCCTACATATATAGAGAGAGAGAACTTTAATTTGCCATTTCATTCTTGTAATCTTAGCATTTTGGTTTAGTAAACCAACTTTCAAAGAAGTCTCGCATCATTGACTTAAGCTCAAGAACGTAAACGAAAACTTGGAAAAACTGCATCCACACTGAGGGTCTGAAATCTTATTTTCTTTACTTGACCTAGGCTGGTCAGCTAGCCAACAGGCCAAAAGATAGCAAACACGCTAACTAAACATCTCTAACATTAATACCACAGGTTTGAATGAAAGTACTCGGGATATGATTAACTGAAAAACAGCAATATAGCAAAGTCTAAAGAATGTCACCTGAATAACTTACCTGCTTTAAATGCCCGTGTTTCAGTCAGAGGTAGCGTCAAACCCAGGCTGAATCCCAAACAGCTCTGTACTCTCTAGCTAAATGGTTTGCTGTGTAATATTATCAATCAATCAATCAATCAACCTTTATTTTGACTCGGAAGTACATTGAGGGCAACCCTCATTTTCAATGTAGCCGAGCATTTACAAAAACAGGGATTGACATGACAAAGAAAATAGTAACTACATTTAATCATTTTAAATTAAAAGAAAATTTAAAATAACAGTGAATAAAAGATAAAAGTAGATAAAAATAGAACTTGAGATTTTAAATGGTAAGAAATTAAGATCAAAATAGATAAGAAATTAGTAAAGTAATAATACAATATCACAAATAAAAAAAGTAATCATAAAAACTTAAAATAAAATGAGAGGAAATAAATAAATAAATAAAAAGAGATAAAAAACTAAGGAGAACTAATACAAAATAAAAGTTACGAATAAATATAATTAAGTAAAACAGGTGCAGGCTGTCTGAAGGTGGTTTGATATTAAAAGTTTAAAATGACTGAGTGACACCAGTGACCTGAGTTTTAGTGTTTCCTGTAGTGAATTCCAGCTCACTGGTGCACTGTAACTAAAAGCAGATTTTCCCAGTTCTGTAAAAACTCTTGGTACCTGGCAGCAGATCCAGTCACTAGAGCGAGTCTGATAATTACTGTTATTTGTATTCATCAGTGAAGTGATGTATTCTGGCAAATGACCGGAGAGTGTCTTATAAATAAAAATCAACCAATGTGTTTCCCTTCGTACCGTTAAAGAGGGCCACCCAACTTTTGCATACAGCTCACAGTGGTGAGTTCTGTATGCATCTCCAGTGATGAACCTCAGGGCAGAGTGATACACGGGGTCCAGTAACTTGAGAGAGCTGGAGGGAGCATTATGTTTAGAAATTCAAGCTGCTGCTTTAAAATATAGCACTTCTTGTTGAGTATGATTATGGATGAATACCAAATGAGCATTTTTAGCTATATTTTGCATTGTTGGGGTGTAGGATCCAGTATTTAAATTCCTCTGTAGTGCACTATGTAAGGGAACAGGGAGCCGTTTAAAATTCAAGCCCCAGCGTGAGAAAAGTGGTGTCCTCAGACCAGCAAAAGATTCGCTGTGGTAATTTGGTGACCAAAAGTACTTATAAACTCAAAGTGTTTGCATTAAACAGTGCTGTGCTATATATGTTCACTGTTAACATAAAAGTTTTAAAACCATGAAATGACTGCAGTATATAGTGATTGTGACCAAAGTTCTCTTCCTCATTCAGCAGCCAATGGTTGCTTAGCAACCATACCATACTCTAAAGGAACTAAATTTTTCGATGGAATACTTATGTTAGTTATTAATATTAATAACAAATAATTATCTAAACCATTGTGCATTTGAATATATTTTATGTTGGCTACCATTTTATAAAAGCAATTAGCCACTCAAGGCAGTGGGTTGCTGCAATTTTGTCACGGAGGAGATAAAAGAACACCCTTCCCCATGATAAAACCACAGTAACCCACGGTCTCTCGTAGCTTATTGCTTTAATATAAGTATTGTATAAAATATACCTAATAAACCTAAAAGGTTTTTACATCATGTATTTGTATTTTTGCAGTTGTTCCTATATAATTTAACTATGTCTTCTATAATTTTTATGCATATATGGACAAAAAGTGCAATTAAAGAAAAGCAAACTAGTAAAAATAATTAAGCAGAGGCAATCAAATACAATATCCTACATGTAATTTATTATTTTCCACCAGTGGGTTTGTGTGCACAAGCTTCTTAATTAAAGTTGTTCTTCCCTGAATGTCAACGTAATTTACTCCTGAATGGCCTGAGAACTTGAAAAATAAAAACATCCAAATAAAAACAGCTTTCTTCTCCTCATTTGAACATAGTGAAACAAACCCACTTCATTAGAGTCTCTGGCATACATACAAAATCTGGATGAAACTATCTGGAAAATCTGGATGGATCTTTGAAGGTAATGTAAAGTTAAATCAACTAGAGTAACCCCACTATTTACAATACGCAACGCTGTTGTGAAATCACAAAAGGAAAACCAAATAAAGAAGGCTGGAGTAAGTACTGTATATGTGACCAGTTCTCTTGTTTGTAAGGAAAATCATGGACATGGAAAAGGCAATCCTGGATCTGATTTGTTTTATTGCAAACTCAAAGAAACAAGGCAGTACACCAGATAAAACATCATAAGTTACAAAGGTATTTTCTTATGAAAGAAACATGAAAAATGTATCCTTAGTTTTAAAAAGCATGTCCCAAAATTTTGCCAAAAAAAAAACAGTGCACAGATTTGTATAATTCAAGTGTTACTGTTCCTCAAATTATAAATACAACAGCTGAACAAGTTTTCCTGCTACAACTTCCTTTGGATTTGTACAAAAGAAAACTCAATAATCATTTAGATTTTTATTCCAAGATCTCATTATCTAATGATTATCAATATATCTCATTGCATTTCAGTTTTCAATGTCTATAGCTTACATTATGGTTTTCTTTTGCATTTGCCATTAACAAGTACTGTTAGTTTCGTTGAATTTTAATGCACACCTGTGCACTTCTTGTTAAGTCTATGGGTCTGTTTCAACATCGAACAGATTTGAAATAAAATCTAAAAAATGAAAAACAAATGTGTCAGGTAACATTTTTACTTTTGGTGTTGCAGTTGTAAAGTTTGTTCAGTAAATTCTTAAACTTAAAACCTAAGTCTGAATATTATTGGATTAGTCTGTTAGCAATTTCCTGAGGCAGTTAAACAAAACTCCTTTCTCCAAACTGAACTGTGCCAAAATATTCTTTTTTAAAACATTTCTCTGAACTCTCTTTACCTTTGACACCAACCATGTCGATACCGTTTTCTTTCCTCCTGCTCTACACATATCAAACAAGAAACCTGTTAATATTTATTAAATTGGCCTGCTTAACATAAGAGTTGGTGTACAAACGTTCATATAATAGGGATTATGTTAGGGAAGAGCTCTGCACTATAACCAATACTTGTAGCATCTGAGAATGTCCCTGGAGGCCCATGCATATTTTCATGGCTGACGGTTTTTATAATAAACAGAACAGTATGACCAGAACTGTCGCATCTTTCACCCAACAAATCTTTGACTACCAAGGTGTGGGGGAATAAACATAAACACAATATAAGCATTCATATATGGCTACTCGAGTAAAATTAAACGAATTCAACTCATGAAGGCCTTGCTTACTATTTGTTTAATGAGGCAGAATGCGGAAGCCTGTAGTGCTTTGGCCTGCAAGGACTGGAATCTGACGTGTTATGGCATCAGTCAGGAGCAGCCACTGCTGTACAATAGCTTAGAGGTACTTCCAGTCTTACCATAGGTCCCATCACACTCAGCCATGTAACAATGTAGTTCACTTTCCTGGAACAAGACACAATGTAGTCAAAGGAAAAATGTGTTTAAATCAGAATTTGCTACTTTTCAACAATTCATAGTTTTCAACATTAAGAAGACCATGTTGCCATTTTGAAGGCAAGCAGTAGTTCGGACTGCGCTCTTAAATATTAAACTCATACATAAATATTAAGCACAAGTCAGCTTCTTATCCACCTGCTTCTCATTTGAATTTTCCATGAATTAAATGAATTCTCATTTGCGTTCCACCTTAAATGGTGCTGCAGGTACAAAGACGCACCTATTAAACACAGAACGAATTGTGAAAGTTGGTGAACATCAGCTTACCTAAATAAATGCATCAATTTACCTCAATAAATGATTCTTAATCAACAAATATGTCAAACGTTTCTTTGGAAATGTTTAATGGTTACTGAGCAGTTAATGTGCAGCACACCAAAGCTATGATCAGTCATTGGATCTCATGCAGTATCCCAAACCACACACATCTGTACTTCACCTTCTACATTAATAAGTGCCCTTCTAATGGCATATGTGCTGATTTTTGCACACTATTTCATGTGCTAGTGGGCAGATTGGAAGATGAAAATAATAACTCAGCAGGGAATCTCAGCCATTTAGACTATAAATTTCATTCGTCATCACTACAACCACAAATAAAATAAAATCAATACACTCAAATACATTGGTTAACATGCTTTAAAAATGTAAAAAGGTTAAAAACGTGTTTTTCTGCCTTCTGGATTGTGATGGCTTTATTACTTCATTACACTCAGCCACAGCACTGCTGAATGAAGTTGCCATCCAAAACGCTGACAGCACAATCGTGACATCAGATTACTATCAATAGCTAATTCAACACACACGAAAAATGGGCAGTGGAAGACATGATGAGTTGAAATGTAATGTTACCTTTTTTCCACATGTGCCATTTGCAAAACTGGTCGCATAAACTCCTCAGTGCGACAAGGATGGAGCACAAAGAATGGCTGCCCCAGTAAAGGATGTTCCTAAAACATATATACATATACAAAAAAGGTCTTAATTTGCAACCTGACCTTATGCTTTTTTAAAATGAATAAAATATCAATTATTAATTCATATTTTTTTCAATAGTTTTCATCTTATTATTACTAACAAAGTAGCCAAATTATGATTTCTAAGTGGGAGAACTTGCAAAGTCGCAGGGTGTTCAAATACTTATTTTCCTCACTGTATGCACAAAGTTAAACTGATTTTTCCACAGTGATCTCATTCTCTGGCTTTTAATATTGGCTTTAAATTAATTTCAGCTAACTTGTAGACTTCTTATAGAGTAATTAGCTAACAATATCACAGTGTTTATTTGAGGATGTTAAAACTTAAAATTTATTCCTGTAATTGTGTGACAGTCTCTAACACTACAGCTTCACTCACCAAAAGAAAAAAAGAAACAATGCTAAGCAGCTACACTGTCCCCATCTCTGTTAATATAACCATTAGAAAGTGCAGTTGCACTGATGAATCTGCAGGTTGCTTGCTGATTCTGATGCTCCACTGTGAAGAGGAGCTACAGTGTCCTCAGAAATCAAAACCAAACCTAATTAGCAAATTTCTGTCTATTATTGCGTCAACCTAACACATCAAAATCCATCAACAGTTTCAGGGAGCTGTGAGCTTATTTCTGTATATGACAAATAAAACAGCCTGTGCCTATGACATTTATTTTGTTTGTGCACAAAAAAGAACACGAGCATGAATAGAAGAAAATGAGAATGAATAAACACAAATGTAAAAGATTACAGAATGTGCACATGCTTACTAGAAGAGATGGAGTTCTTAACTGTGGGAACCAAATAAAAGAAAATGTGTATACGAATGGCAAAAGGACTCCATACAATATAATGCTGACGCAGATTATATTATTATTAATAATCAGGCCCCTGCAGACCTCAGTCAACTCTGATGCTCTTTAGCACAAATAAAGAGCCAGTTTGGTTAATCTTTACTTACCTCATCTTGCTACATTTCATTACATCATGCTACTGGTCCACACTGAATATTTTCTGTAACTGGACTATTTTGCTTTCAACAGAATAGGCTGATATTTTGACTGTCCATGGCAAATTCTAAGGGCTGCATCTAGTGAACGGATTGGCACTGATTAATTTTGCATGCATAAAAGCACAAAAAAACACAGGGTTAAGCATGTCCAACTTCACGAAGAAGCATTTTAGGGCCTCATAATCTTGTGTAAAAAATAATCTGTGAAAAATCTGTAATTGTACAAATTAACAACCTGGAGTGATTTACCAACATTATTACTGTTCAGCATGTTTTTAAATGGCAAGAAAAGTCATAATTACTTTCAAAATGGCTGCCAATCTCAAGGTGCAAGAAATTTTCCATTAGACAATTACTCACAGATTTTTTTTAAAAGCAACCATTTCAACATAAAAATATTACAATTCTGGTAAGTTCTTCCTCTATTTAGCATTTTTTTCTTCTATCATTGTCTTTGTTTTCCCAAGCCAGACTTTCTATTTGGACTTTTTCTTTGGACTATTAACTCTTATATGAAAAAAAAAATTGTGTTGTACATTATGTATTTGGAAATAATGGATGAAAATTACCAGTTTATTTTGATTAGATTTTTATTTGTTTTGAACTTTTATGCTTATAATGCATTTTGGAAAATAAAAAATACTTGACCATATTTCTTTGCCCAAACACTTTATTATTATTCCTAATTTAATTTTTTAAAATAAGCTAGCATGATTCTTAAAATAAGAATGTATGGATTCTTCTTTTCTTTAGAGAGATTTTTTCTTCTGTCTGTTTCCCTACAATGGGTCCAAATGCACTCTGAGATGATTTGTTTTAACATCTGTAAAATTCAAATTCCTACATCATACTACATCATTTGCAAATGTAGAGCCAACTGTGATGTTTTAGCACATTCTGCATTTTTGCACACACCTTTTTTAAAATCAGCTCAAAGTCGAGGCAGCAGCATTGAAAATCACTTATCCCAATGGCAAAGCTTATGGTCAGTGATAAGATAGCTCTGGACCTACAGAAATAAAGGGTCTAAACCAGTACCTTGTTGGTAACATCTAAAATTTAAGGACATCTATGTACTGTTAGGGAATTTTCAGGAAGGTAATCATCTTTTGTATACAAGAAAAAGAAACTGAAATATGGAACAACAACTGATGTGTTTGTTTGACAAGAATTCATGTGGAAACTGTGAAACGATGCAGATATCCAATATGCTTTATGTACGTATCTGTCAATGTTGATGCCGATACATGAATAATTATAACGTAAAGATTTTCATTACAAATAAATTTAACTTGTATGTCTTTAGGGTTAGAAATGCGGTGAAATTAATAAAATGCAGACATTTTAGCACAGTAGACCAGCATCATCTAACTATATAATAAGTATAAATAGATAATAACTAATAAGAATGACAAAAGGTTATGTTTTTAAAAAACATCCAATTTTGGGTATTGCTGGTGATTGGATGCTAATGAATGTCTTTTGGGGTTCTCATAAGTTACAATTCCAGAAAACCCTCTCAGCATTCTCTGTCCAGATTCACTGCTACTTCATGCTTAGCACTCCTAGATGCTTCTATTTAAAAAAGTAGCACTGTGTTTGCTATACCAGTCATACAAAGTCATTTAAAAAAACAAACAAAAAAAAACAGATGTAGCCCTCCTAAATTTAACTGTACACTAAGGGGTTAAATTCAGTGTTATAACAGCACCTACTACTCAGCGAGATGAGACGACCCCCTCCCCCCCTTCCCTTTTTTTTCTCCCTGGTGCTAGACGCTTCAAATTCTCTCTCGTGTACATGCCGCTACTTCACGGAGTTCGCAGATAAAATACATGCAGAAATGCTTTTTTGCAACTAACTGCACGAGATAGGAGCCACCAAAGAACTCTTAGCAGAGAAAGTCATAGTATTCCAGCTTATTTGCCGAACATTTTACAGCCGTTATAGTTCAGAGCTCCGACTGTTTTTTTTCATGGTTAAAGTTTTGCAAGATAGAAGGAGAGATGGCAAGCCAGTGAACCACGTGATCCTAACCTCCTGTGCAGCAGCTCTACAGGCAGCTGCAGGAATATATATATATATATATATATATATATATATATATATAGAGAGAGAGAGAGAGAGAGAGAGAGAGAGAGAGAGAGAGAGAGAGAGAGAGAGAGAGAGAGAGAGAGAGAGAGAGAGAGAGAGAGATATCCACGGACGCGCAAGTTTTTTTCCAGCTGGACATTCACACACCCTCACACACACTTGTATATACGGACCAATTTTTTTGATAAATAGAACTTAACGTGCACGTAGGAAAATTTTTTTTTAAAAATGACTACCCAGGTAGCGATTATTTTTTTGGTTTATTTGTTTTCTTATTACAACTATGGACTAAAGTTCAATGGACTAAAGTTTCCCTTTTGTTATTTTCTTCAAATGTCTACTATGGTTGCTGATAAATGTCAATTCTTGAATAGACCATTATAAATTTCACCTCTGTGTTTGTTGTGTCGCTGCTCAAAACCCTCCTTTTCCTGAGCCTAGTTAGAAGCTTGGTGTACCCCTTTGATTTACTTAATTCATTCTGTACTACAGTTCAATAGCACCTTGCTACACAGAGTCTTGGTAAGCTTGCCGTTTAATTAATAAATAAACTAAATCACCCAATTTGTAATGCCAGCCCAAGAACTGTTTGGATAAAATGTGTGTGAGTATTAAACTCTTCATGTCAAAATCTATCACTCTAGGTGAAATTACAATGGATCCTAAAATGAAGAATCAAATCTGTCTCACAGAAACCTGGCAGAAAAATACTTGGCTTTAAACGTGTCTATCCCCCAAAGGCTAAAATATATATGTGAGACCCCCTATCTAAATACATCTTCTGACTGAACCAGCCCCAAATAAGACACTGTCAATCATTCTTAATCTTCACTATCTACAGTTTTTATATACATTTGTTGACATCCTCTCAAATTTTATAGCTTCTATGATTTAATTTTAATTGGAGTTAAATATTCATTTTAATAATGCACAAGTGTCACACCTCCCTCAGACCTGGCTGTGCCTTCCGAGAACCCCTTGCTGCAGCATGTGACACAGGACTCTCTCAGATCACCTATCCCCTTCTAGATTGCCTGACTACTGATTATCCACATGTGTTGCTTGTTGCAAGTGTTCTTTGCAAAGTATCGTGACTTATCTGTGTTCCAAGCGTTTCCTTTGTACCATTTTCTGTCTTTCTGTATTATGACTTGTATTTTATTTATGACCAGCTTTTATTTTATTTATGATTCAAGTCTCACTTTTTTTTCTGTACTAATTCTCTGGTTTTAGACTTTCTGCTTGTGTTTACCTTCTGTGAGTTTCGATTGCCCTATTGTTATTAAAGTGTTGTTCTTAAGCCTCTGCTGCAAGCATCTAGTTCTGTCTGCCACTGCTGCAAGATCCATTAGGAACAGTGTTTGTGTCTTTTGGTGCTACTCAAAATGTAACTGGGACCACTCACTACTGCTACTACTACTAACTGGAAGTTTCATCAAAGTTCTTCTGTATCTAATTGCTCTGATTAGTTTAAAAAAAAAAAAAGACCATTTATAAAAGACCATTCAGATCGCTAAATACTGGTATCTACAGATTGCTAAACACAACCTTGTAGATACCAGTATAATTTAATAATAAGTCCAAACTAGAGTTTAGGTTTTTGTTACATATCTTTTTCATTTGTCTTGGCTGGTTTCACACTGCAATGGCTAAAGAGCACCATATTACACAAAAAGTGCTTGTTTAATTGCCAAAAATTGGCAAATGGTGTTACTGTAACATTTGCCACCATTTGAACCAAAAAACTCAGACTTAAGTGTATGTGTATAACAGTCAAAGCATATAAATAATAATAAATCTTACTTCATATTTGTTTCTTTGTGATGCAATACGTTCCGCAATCCATGTACCAAAATTAAAGGCATAGCTTCGCTATTTCATTGCTCATCAATGAGATTTATATATTCGTAAAAATGATTAAGGATAACAATAACTGTGCCATGTTTTTGGGTTTTTTTCTTATCTATTGGTTTTCTGCTCTGCAAAACGTTTACTTCACTGCACTGTTTCCACTGGTGTAGTGCTTGATATTGTTTCTCATCAGTCTTAGCCACAGCACTGCTCAGTTTAATAATGACTATGCTCTAAATAAGTCTATTAAACTAAAGGTGCTCAAGTCTTTCAAGGAATGAACAAGGACATCTTCAGGTAGAATATTATTTCATATTTGCTTCTCCATAATTGATTTTTCAATCTGAATATAACTAAACAGGTCACTGGTACCATTCGATCATGATCCATGAGCTTGCTTTAAAGGCATTGCTTCTCTATTCCATTATTGTTGGTCTGCTGTTAGTAGCAGCAATTAAAACAGGCAGATTATGGAAATGGTACAGCTCTGATGTGCTGCTAAAAAAGAGAGCAGCATGCTCTGTTACTGTCTTCCCTCTTCTCATGTGGACCATTACCAAAATGCATTCCCACCACCAGCAAAATAAATCAGAGTTCATCTGATTTAAATAAATCAGCGTTCATGCCTGTGAAAGCAGCATGAACCACTTCACTAAGTCATAATTCATTTTGTACATGCCGTTTTGTTACTATGTTTTCAAAACTAATATATTTAAATGACATCTGTTCTGAAAGCTGCTTTTCTTACCCCAGATTTAGTGACTTCACTCATAAATATTTTATATAAAGTTTGCTTTTTGAATGAAATTCAGTTATTAGTCACCTAAATTAATTAGAAATAATTATTATAATAATTAACTAGGAAATAATAAACTAGGAAATGTCTAAGGGGATGCAAACTTTTGAGCTTAGATATTTGACCTGGATTTCACTATTTCGACATGTGATGAGAAGTTAATAGGGAAACATCTGTGAAAAAACATAGTCTGCCATTTACAGAAACAGAAAAAAAAAGGGGTAGAATTTCCATCACTCTGAAACCATGGGGAATACAAACATCTACATTGCATGTCATCCAAAACATAAGCCTTTATTCTCACCGACTACCCTGTGTCTCGTGAACCATTTTCTTACACTATTAATCTGCTGAGCAGATGAAACACATGTTTAATCAGTTTACTTAGTTAGAAGCCTTCTGTAACAGTCATTTTGAACAGCTTACAATACTTATAATGCTTTCTAATAGTTCTAAAAAAAAAAAAAAAAAAAAAAAAAAAAAAAAAAAACAGAATCGGCAAAGTAGAATTGCCATACCAAATCAGTTTTGTACATCTAATTGAATTGTTTGTAATTTACAAAGATCACTTTGAATTTAATCAGAAAACACACACACACACACACGTTCCAAACCACTTATCCTTCTGGGTCACAGAGTATTCAGAAAAATAATTATTTTTCTACTTTCAAATGTAAAGATCCACTATATTCAAGTCGTCCAGAGTACATATGATAATTGCTGAAGCAGTGTGATCTACCTGTGTCCGATAAGGCTTGAGAATGTGATGTCACAGTGTCTTATGGACTATACTGCCAAAAGTATTCGGTCATATGCCTTCACACACATATGAACTTGAGTGAGATCCTATTCTTAATCCATAGGGTTTAATATGATCTTGGCCCACCCTTTTTTAGCTAAAACAGCTAACTCTTCTGGAAAGGCTGTCCACAAGGTTTAGGAGTGTGTTTATGGGAATTTATGACCATTCTTCCAGAAGCGCATTTGTGAGGTCAGACACTGATATTGGATGAGAAGGCCTGGCTCGCAGTTTCCACTCGAATTAATCCCAAAGGTGTTCTACTGGGTCGAGGTCAGGACAGTCAAGTCCTTCCACACCAAACTTGCTCATCCAGTGGTGACGCTTTACACCACTGCATTTGACACTTTGCATTGCCCTTGGTGATGCAAGGCTTGGATGCAGATGCTCGGCCATGGAAACTCATTCCATGAAGCTCTCTACACTGTTTTTGAGCAAGTCTGAAGGCCACATCAAGTTTGGATGTCTGTAGCGAGGAAATTTCACGACTCAACTTGTTGCACAGGTGGCATCCACAGTACCATGCTGGAATTCACTGAGCTCCCATTCTTTCCCAAATGTTTGTAGAAACGGTCTGCAGGCCTAGGTGCTTGGTTTTATACACCTGTGGTCATGGAAGTGATTGGAACATCTGAATTCAATTATTTGGATGGATGAGTGAATACTTTTGGAAATATAGTGTAGGTGATCTCCCAGGTTAAGTCAACCTAGGTGGTTCTGAATAGCTGAATTAATTTTCTTTCCTACCTGATTTTTGTTGAACTATGAACTATGAACCAATGAACCCACTAAATATGTTTTCTGAGTTGACTAACAGATCTTCATGGCTAACAGATCAAAAATCAGAGAAAATCAAGAAAATCACTCAATTTCACTCAGTTTCACTCAATTATTTGGATGCAGCCCTAGGCTTCATAGTGAGAGTGCTGATAAACATCAAGCTCAAGCTCATTTTATATTCTAATATGTAGCTACTCCTTTTTTATTTTCATTTAGGCTTGGGTGTGGAGTTATTGTTTGGTTTTTGTTAGTTGTTTTAGCTTCTGTTTACCTCTTTAGAGATGGCATATTTGTTGATTGCTGTCAAGTGGTGGCTCTAACATTACTGACACACACAGTACATACATATACCAATGACAACATTTGTTAGAACTGTGATAGAACTAACTATCAGCAAAGCTTTATTTTACTGCAAAGGAGGATTGTTCTACCTACAAATCTTATTTTGCTGTGGAACCGCAACAGGGCAGTAAAAGAGTAAAAAGAGTAAAAGTCTCCAAGCAGCAGCTCATTAAAAATACAGACCCGCCTTACAATGCAGATGTGTAGGTCAGGATTCTGGATCCAGATTTCTGACAAGATGATTTGTGACTATGACTTGTTAAAAGAATATTTTTTCTTTGAATATTTTTACCTCAATAAAAACATACATTTATCTTATATCTGCAATTTAAGCTGATAAAGAACAAATGCATTTTTTCAAAGCCTTTTTTTGTGTTCCTATTTCCTGGTATCCTACTTCTGTGTTTATAAATTCCCTTTTTCTGTGAGCTCTGTTTCTAGCTTCTTGTAGTTTTTAGGTTTGACACTGCCTGCCTGTTTGCCTGGTTTCATTATGGATTACCCTGGGTTAATGCTTTCTGTCTGTGTCCTGATTGCAACTATGAACTACGATGTCTAAAAAAGCTCCAATATACATTCTCTGCCCATCTTCCCACCTCATGCTCCCTTTGATTACACCTCATAAACAAGCAAGAAATTAACATGGAAAGAAGATAGAAGATACAAAAACAGCAACGAGTTGCACCTGCTGGGTTAGAGTATCCCAAGGTCCTTGTAGTAGATGTTTTCTGTAGTTTGGGCGAATATTGTTCCAAACCTCTTCAAGGGACAAAAGCCGTCCATCTGTAATGGAAAAATGGAAAGCTAATGGAAGCCATGTAAAAAAAACAAATGATATCTTTTGCCACATCAACTCATGTTAAAAACAAGAGAACCTCAATCCAAACATTACTTAAACAGGAAGTCACCAAAACAGCATAAGAGGCTATAAACATACCCAGTGTAGATGCTCTGAAGTACAGCACAGGGACCTGATAGCTGCAGGAGTATAAAACATGATATTCATAGCACATTACAGCTTGGTTTTCACATACAGCTTGATTTTCAGTGTCATCATCCACCTAGAGAAAGTGATAAAGAGGGAGACTTCTGAATTTCCTAGTACAATGAAAAAATATCCAGTGCTAGATAAAAATAAATGTACTTTATTGATACCTGAGGTATACATATACTCACATATTTACACATACAACTAGAACAAAGACATCAGTGCAAAAGCCATGGTATACAGTGCAAAAAAAAAAAACTTTAAACAAAAAGGAAAACCTGCCTCATTATTCATACTGAAAGGCTGGTAAAAAGGTAGCATGCTAAGAGGAGGTATTGTGGATCCTGACAGTAGCCAGCAAAAAAGATCCCCAATACAATGTCTTGGTGAAAAGAGCTTGTCGGTCCTGTATATTGAACCATGTAGGAGATGAAGAAAATTGCAGTCCTTTGCATTCACCTTTAAACTGAGCCTTGCTCATGGTTCTGGTGCAAAGCTAAAGAAGCCAATATTGAACACTAAACTTGATCAACATGTTTGGGGGAAACTGCAAATTTCATTTTTGGCTGAACCATCCATCTAGGAGCAGCAGCACACTTTATAGTGGTTATACATATAAAGGTGAATGCCTTAGATAGCCAGATGTTTACCATGGAGCAATTTACTCACATTTTATTACTACACAGTTAAAAAAGGGCAACAAATGGTTCTTTGAGCAATTTGAGCTACTTTTTTATAATTTGCAAAAGAGATGTCAGAGTGTTAAGAACTTTTTATGAACCTTAATATACTGTAAATGTTCTTAACATATTTAAGTGCTTTTCCTAAAACTTTTTATATTATTTCAAATTTTACACATCATGTTTAATGGAAACCTTTGTGGTGGCATTGTGCAAGGAAAAAAACAATTTTTTTGGCACCTTTAGTTTTTAAGAGTGTACACCTTCCAAACTCAGAGTAAAGAGAAAACTAAATCTTATTATTTATTTTTATATTTCCTCATTGCCCTCTTACCCTGCCCACTGTATACTATATGAAAAGGTTGGCTGTTCATCTCGGTCTGTGCATCAGGAGACACTTTGGCTTCTTTTTATCTATAAAGCGCTTACTAGCCATCTGCCATGGTACAGCACAGAAATGCTCAGGGTAAATAATGCAGTTTATCAGACTCATTCCAGGGACTGGATCACCCTTCAGGTGTCGGGAGCTTTTACAGAGCTGAGAAAACCTACTTTTTGGTACAGTGCATCAGCGAGCTGGAATTCATTACAGGAGACTCTAAAGCTTCACTCTCTGGTGTCACATGAACATTTTAAACTTTTAGTTTCTAACCACCTCCACACAGCCAGCAGCTGCTTTATCTGATTTTACTTTAATTTTTAATATGACTTTTGGTATGTCTTAGCTATTGTTTTTACTTTTAATTTTGTACTTTTATCTGTTTACTATTAATATTTTTTAATTTCTTTTATTAGTATTCTTTTTTTTTATTTTATTATTGTCAACTTATTGTCTTACAACTATCTTTTATTTCATTCATGATATGTTTTATCCTTATCTGCACTGTTACTTGATGTTATTATGTTGCAGTTCTACAATTATAGATTGTAGTCCATCTTTTTCTCTGCATAATGTTAACCTGACAACTGATGGTGTACTAAAGAATGACCAACACAAACTGCAGCAACACATGAGCTATCATCTCTGACTTTGTGGACCAACAAAGTAAGTGTATCTAATAGAGTGGATAAAATGGACAATGTGTGTAGATACAAGGAGGCTTTCCAAATAAAATGGGTCTAAACACGAGAATGTTTTGGAACTTGTTGCTTGGAATGGAAAATCCAATATCTGCATTAGCAGTTAGACTGACAAAGTAAAGATTAGAAGCATCAATATTGTATATTGGTAATTTGGTACCCTAATCAAGGTCTGTATGGGAGACTTAATTAATCTTCTGAAACCTTATCATAGACATTATTTTTTATATAAAAAATACTCTTTCTAATGCAATATACTATGTTGATCAAGTCATATTTAAGCGTAAATTCACTTCAACAATCACACAAAGCAGTGCAATTTTACATTATAGCACTCATTGTGTGTGCATTTTCTCCTAGACACGCATACTTTTAAAAAATTATGTAGCAAAACCAAAAGTACTTCAAGAAGTAAATAAAATCATTTGGTTGCCCGATATGATATCTAGAAACTAAATGAAATGATCAAATATTTGGTTTTGCTAACAGATCTTGTAATTTTGATGCATTGTATGTAATACTGATTCAGAATTCATCCTATTTTAAATGGCGCTTGGTTTATTATAACACACTCATGTTCCCTAATGAAATCACATGTCATGTGATTGTCACAATCATTCTGATCTTTATACTGATAAACTCTTTTGTGAAAAAAACTTTTTCTATTTTGCTATGTGTTTTTCTATACTTTCTCTGATGATTGCAAATGCAAAAAATAAATATTCTGTAGGCTTTACCTGGTCTTCTACCAGAGCATCCACGTCTTCAGTTTTGTGCTTCCAAAACTGGTTAAGCAAAGAACACAGTCTTCCAGGTATTAGAATGGTCTTTTTCATATAGCCTTCTTTAACACCCTAAATGACAATAAATCAAAAGTAACACTCAATTTGGGATAACACTTTAATAGGAGTAATGTTATATATGTCCACTGATATACATGTTCATACATACTGGGTAGATAATTTAGCTTTAGTATATATTTTAACAGATCAGTACATTACCATAAGTATACCATCCCTGTCAGAACAAAATACTGTATTTCCACCATGGTAACTTTACAGCAGAAGGAAAAAAAAAACATTCTTAACTTATAAGTTAATGCAAAGGTATATTTTTTCCTGAGTAATCTTGGAACATTAGCATTAGTCCATTCATTGTTCAATTTTTATGCAGTGTAAAAGAAAAAAAAAATGAAAACGTGGAGACACAAAGTTTTGTCCCAAATGTGACAATATCACCTTGAACTCTGTCCAGCTCCACCCATCTTTGAGAACACTGGAATACTGGAGGAAAAGCTGGCAGCTGAGATGGAAGCTCTTCTCATCCAGGTAACAGCTAGCAGCACTTGATCCTTCTTTATCTGACATCTGAAAAGAAGAGAATTTGCATGAAAATTAAAAACATTTACTCAAGTACAGTAACTATAGACTTAAAAAAACAAAAACAAATTATGTGGCCCCAACAAAATGGGGTACATGGAGAAATATAAAGAATAAATGTTTAATACTAGTGCTCCTAATCAGTCAGCATAAGAACAATGAAGTGATCCACTTTTATTAACAATAAAAAACATTGTCAATGTTGCAAGTGTAGCAAATAAGCAGTGCAGAATTGCTGGGTGCTTACAAGTTCAGTGGGTTATTCAACCTGTAATCAATTTTTACTTTCATTTAGCCACCAGATTGTAAATAAAACTTTGATGTTATAAGGTTATGGCTTGCAAGGGGACTCCTATCGTGTTCTTGCGTGTTAAAATATATAATAATAAAATAATAATAATAATTATTATTATTGTTGTTGTTATTAAGCTGCCCGCTAGTTTTCATTTCAGAATTGTTCTATCTCCCATGACTAGAGGAAAACCATGTCTACAGGTAGCTTTTTAGTCAGTCATTCTTCTCATATTTAAAAGTTGCCCTATTAAGAAAAGATCCTCAGAAATCTCAGAAATAGTCGTGTATAATCCTTTAAGAACCGCCCCGGTCAAAAAAAAACGACAAAGGGTCTGAGTGTTCCTTTTCCAAAGATAGAACCAGGTATGTCTGAATAGTTTACTTCAGGTTGCTTTGCCTTTATTTGCCTGATGTGGTAGCTAAGGGACGTATGTGGTCAGCAGTTCTGCCCATATATTTAGTGAGGCAATGAGCTACAAATGGCGGAATCAAGGACCGTAGATGGGAAAGGCCGTTTCAATGAAGTATTCGGAGGCAGCCTCTGTAGACCAGCTCTGCTGTCCTTTCGGTTTTACCAAAGTTAGCTCTTTTGCCCTGCTTATAACGTGACATTATAATTCAGCCACTCTCCTGACGAGCACAACAGCAGCTCCTCAGAGCTGGTTTGTGCAGCCTACTTTGTTACCAAACCTATCTGACCCAAGAGACATAACCTTCACATACAAAAACACATGTAGTGCTTTGGTATTTTAGAATAGATCTATATACTACATGGTACTATTACGACGAAGCAGTTTCATTAAAAACAACAGCTTTATACAAAGCCAAACTACGAAGTAGCGCACTGATATCCGTTTCTCCTTACCATGGTGGTTCCATGCCACTTCCGGGATCCTTCAAGCGAAAGGGGTGAAATGTAACAGGAAACGTGTGAAAAGTGGTCGGGCAGTTTCCAGCCTGTGTTCTTCTGACTGTATTTTTCTAACCAGGGTATCAACAACTTTTTTGAAAACAAGACATTTTTACTACTCATTTTGTTCTACACATATAACACCTAAATCTTCGGTGTTTATGTTTCATGCAAATTGACATTTATTGCAAATACAGTATTTATTGTGAAATAGCCCAGTTTGCGCCTGATCAAAAATAGTCTGTATTAAGCTGTCAACTACCCGTTAAAAAACCCTCTCAAAAGGAAGTTTGTCCCAGTATCACATGACCTGCAACGCATGATGTCATTTCCTAAGGAAAAGGGTGCTGTTTGGTGCTATTGCGTCTCCCCCCCAAAATATATGTTAAAAGCTGAGTTACCCTCTACTAATATCGCTCGAGCATGAAACTGTGCAGTTATATGACACTGTTCTCACTGATAAAGTAAAGTTAAGAAATGGCTAAATAAATAAATAAACACCAGTATCAATATCAGAATTACTGAGTAGGTTTATTAGGGAATTTGCCATAACCAGAGTCTGAGAAAGACCAATCTTGCAGTGTCCTTGGAACATGTGGTCAAAATAATGCCTCAATTAAAGCCTCTTCACTGTGTCATGTAGACATCATGCATCTGCCACCAGATGTCACTGTATTGACGTTTATCTTCAAATCGCTGTAGATTTGTAGGATCTACTTGTAGTCCTTACTGGATAACATTTCAGAAAATTGAGTGTTAAAAATTAACATATGTTGACATTATAATTATATCATAAATGCAAAAAAAATGAATTTATGATTTTCTTAAACGAAAATGGTATATCATTTAAAAATATATTTGCATTTTGTTGCTATATGGCAACAGCATGTGACACGGCATGCAATCATGTAATACATACAAAGGGAGTTCTAAATGAAAAGAAATCATTGCATTTTATATTATATAATCATTGTATTTATATGTCTTGGATTCTGGTTCCCAATTAATGAATCAAAGTCAATATGGACCAAATGATCAGTTATGAAAAAAGTCAGTAGTTGCAGTGCTACTGTGATACACCATGATTCCTTAGACCCTGATAACAAAACTCTCCTCACTTGGACTGAGCTCTTCCATGTGCAACTGGGTCCTAGACTTCCTGACCAACAGGCCGCAGTCTGTGAGGATCCACAACATCTCCTGCCCCACCATAACCCTCAGCACTGGCTCCCCTCAGGGCTGTGTGTTGAGCCCCCTCCTGTTTACACTGCTTACATATGACTGCTCACCTATCCATCCAGGCTGTCATATTGTGAAGTTTGCGGACGACACAGCAGTGGTTGGATGCATCACAAACAGAGATGAGTCCAACTACAGGCAGGAGGTGGAACACCTGGAGGGTTGGTGCAGAGAAAACAACCTCTGCATCAACGTAAAGAAGACGAAGGAGATGATTGTGGACTTCAGAAGGGGCCATCATGACCACCTCCCTCTGCACATTGGAGGTTCTGAGGTGGAAGTGGTCGACAGCTACAGGTACTTGGGTGTGCACCTGAGCAGCAACCTCACCTGGAGCAACAACACTTCCACTCTGGTCAGGAAGGCACATCAGCGGCTCGACTTCCTCAGGAGGCTGAGACGAGCTGGACTCGGGAGGGCAGTCCTCACCTCCTTCTACAGATGTGTGGTGGAGAGCTTCGTGTGCTCCAGCATCAACGTGTGGCATGGAAGCTGCTCTGCTGCAGATAGGAAAGCACTGCAGAGGGTGGTGAAGGCTGCACAGAGGATTGCTGGAGTCAGCCTCCCCAGCACCACAGACATTTACACCTCCAGATGCAGGAAAAGGGCTACCTGCATCAGGAAGGATCCCACCCACCCAGCACATGCACTTTTTGTCCCACTCCCCTCAGGCAGGAGGCTGCGGAGCATCAAGTGCAAAACAACCAGACTCAGAAACAGCTTCATACCAGAAGCTGTAAGGCTCCTAAATTCCAACTGACACTTACAAGAACAAGTACTGTTACAGGCACTGTCACTTTAAACTGCACTGAGACACTTTATCTAGACACTTTATCCACTGCTCTAAGTCAATATCATACTGCTATAGCAACTTGCACTCTGGACTTCATATTGCTGCTAACTTCCTACTCTCCCTCTCTTGTGTACTTCTATTTATTTATCTATTTTAATAACAGCTCTTGGGTGTAAACTGGACCATGAGATCTTAATTTCGTTCCACCTCATGTACCATGTTATGCGAATGACAATAAAATCTCCTTGAATCCTTGCTAGTTGAATGTCTTTTTACACATCTAAAATCTGGACACTGTCTTGCTATATCTATTGTCCTTGATTAAAGAGCTCATGTGATACATTGTTCCACGATGGCTAACCTTGCATTGACACCTTCACCCAAGTCTGTGTAAAAGAATATAGTGTCTATATGTACATGAAATGTGTATAAATTACTTTTTATTTTCCTTACTTTTTAAAACTTTATTGAGAACAAAACTGAAATCCTGATATTTTAAAATTCAGTGGTGCTTGTAATATCCCTCATACACTATATTGCCAAAAGTATTCGCTTGTCTGCCTTTACATGCATATGAACTTCAGTGACATCCCATTCTTAATCCATATGATGTCAGACACTGATGTTGGACAAGAAAGCCTGGCTCGCAGTCTCTGCTCTAATTTATCCCAAAGGTGTTCTATCAGGTTGAAGTCAGGACTCCGTGCAGGTTCTACCACACCAAACTTGCATATCCATGTGGCGGTGTCCTTTACACCACTGCATTTGGCGCTTTGCACTGCACTTGGATGCAGCTGCTCGGCCTTGGAAACCCATTCCATGGGGCTCTCTATGCACTGTTCTTTAGCTAGTCTGAAGGCCACATGAAGTTTGGAGGCCTATAGCGACTGACTCTGCAGAAAGTTGCTGCCATTTGCGCACTATGCGCCTCAGCCTCCACTGACCCTGCTCTGTCACTTTATGTGGCCTACCACTTCGAAATTTTGGAAATTTCACGACTGGACTCGTTGCACATGTGGCATCCTATCACAGTACCATGCTGGAATTCACTGAGCTCCTGAGAGTGACCCATTCTTTCACAAATGTTTGTAGAAGCAGTCTGCATGCCTAGGTGCTTGGTTTTATACACCTGTGGAAGTGATTAGAACACCTTAATTTCATGATTTGGATGGATGAGTGAATATTTTTGGAAATATAGTGCATCAGTCTTCTTAGGCTTTAGCAGGATCTTCAGTGTTTGTAATATACCTTTAATCGAGGTTCTCTTACAGCTTGTCTTATGAGCATGTTTGCTACATGCTATGTATTGATTCTAAAATCGTTAATGAACAAAAATGGTCTCTGTTTTAAAGATTTATCTCCTAAAAATGTTAAAAGTAACTATTCTGAATATTTCATTCACAAAATGTAACTTGGACTAAATATACACAATTTATGTATTTGGTTATGACATTGTCCTTCTACAGTTTCTCTTATAACAATGGCATGTGCTGGCCCTGACACCAAAATACTTCTAGGCTGTGTCCAAAACTGAAGGATTGATGCCTTGCTATCTCAGTCTTTATTCAATGTTTTAGAAGGCAGCCTTTGTACATAAAGGTATCTATAAACCAGTCAAATATGAGAAAAGGCAGAAGCATCAAAACATCAGAAGACTGCAAAAGACTCATTTTTGGCAGTTCCTCCACCTAGGAAAAAAATATTAAATAGGTGTCACTATTAATAAATGGAATGTGATATTTTACTTACATTATTTTGTTGATAATACATTTTGTTGTAACAGGCCACTTCAGTATGCAGTTAAGTCCCAAACTCTGATGTTGGTGAAATGAATGTATTAAGCTGTCTAATATTTTCTGCATGGTACAACATTCCTGTACACATCTGTCATAAGTTCCCTATAGATCTCCACTGTCAACAGGTTAAAACAAGCTCAAAACAAAGTGTGCGATGTTCCCTGATTGGTGTTCTTGCTTTGTGCTTCTTTCATTTTGATCTTATGTTTTTATACACACATAAACCAAAAGGAACGACAGATTTCGCATAATGATGTGGAGTATATTAGACTGTAAAATGTAGTGGAGTGAAAGTAAAAAAAAGTCACCCAAAATGTAAATACTTAAGTAAAGTACAGATACATGAAAAAACTACTTATGTACAGTAACAAATTACATTTAGTTAGTTACTGTTCACCATGGGTAAATAGTACATAGTTTTTGTGTAACTGACTGCAATGTTTCTCACCAGTTAAATCATTCAAATCTAGCTGATTTTAAATTGCATGCATTAGCTAGCTATGCGACATTTGTTACCTTACAAAGTTCTGAATAATTTCTGTAATGAATTGCAAGACCTATTAAGTGAAAATCTGGGTCAAATCAGGTAAGACTCATTACTCTACATGAGATACAGTCATATGCAAAAGTTTGGCCTCCCCATGTTTGCAATACCTTTAAAACAATTTATCAAAATGCACCAAAACACATGAGTAATACATTTTGATAACAGTTTTAAAGGTTTGATTGGAATGCTCCACAACAACTCTATTAAGTACAACAAAATGTACACTTTGACCAGTTTATATGAATTAATTTCAATAACTTTTGAACAGTTGACCATATTGCTCCAAAACAAGTTGTACTTGGTCAACTTCTGTTGATTTGTAGTGAAAGGTTTTTTTGTGAACTATTCAATAACTTCTGAGTGATTCACCATGTTCCTCCAAAAGACGTGGTGTGTAATGAAGTGCTTTCTACATAACATACTACACACCTCTACCTCTGTTGGCAGCTTAAACTGCTGAATTCTAATAATAGTTTTCTATGAAATAATGTCAACAAATTTTGAATGGTTGACCAAAACCAGATGCACTTAATAAAGTGCAACCTGCAGGATGTACCCAATCTCTTACAGTAAATATAACAAACTTAATAAATCAAACTGAAAATGCAATGATTAAAGTGTGTGTGATTTTTTGTGTAGAATGTTTATTTGAAGCATGGTTGCTATACATCATATTGATGATTTACAATTGTTATTTTTTGCAACATATACTGCAACTTGTAATACAAAGAATTTAATCTCAGGCACACTAAGAGCAGAATATTGAAATTTACCCTAACTCTGTTTTTTTCTTTGAAAACAAACATCAATAACCAACATTTTGGTAGGCTTAGCTCAGAAGACCACAACCTTAGTCTTCTTGGGTGGCAACTTCTTCACAGAAACACAAATGTCCTCCTGATCAGCACTCATCTGATTGGACAGGCGGCTAAGGGTGATGGAATTTGCTGCAGAAGAAAGTGAATATTCAAAATACATCATTCTGTAATTTAAAGAATATGGGATTATATTAAAGAATTGCTTATATTAAACAAAGGATAACTAGAGGCACTCTTGATTGATCAAAATCACAAATTTAACCATTGCTATATGTTATAAATTCAACACTTGCATTCTACAGCAGTGCCACAGTAGTCTCCAGAGTGAAATTGTCCTGTTCAAAAATGTATCGTTATTATCATCACTGTCAAATTATCATTACAATGGACAGAATTGATTACTTGAATGATAGAAATGACCAGTCAGATGTGGTTGGAATGGCTGCACATTTTTCTTTGGTGTATTTACATTCTTTCCTTGTTTTGCAAACAGATTTTTTTTTCCTCAGAAAACAATAAAATTACATTAATGCTAGCTTGGTTGTATTTATTATCCTGCTATTGGCTAGGCTAGCAGTTGAGATTGGTTAAGCACAGGGATTCCCAAAGGTTGGATGACATCTTTACATAATGCACGATGTTTATTGTATTGAAAGAACAATGAAGAACAGACGTAATTAATTCTGTCAATGGATAAGAGATATAATTCTGTAGCTTATGCAGAGAATTCAAATTATATCAGCAGCATGTTTGAAAAATATGGTGAACATGTTTTATATTGCTAGTGGTGCCTTAACCTTACATATCATCTGCTAATGGGGTAACACACCTAACAGGGATGTCTGTAAACGGTACAAAATTCTAAATAAATAAAACACGGTCGGAAGCAGCAATCTGTGAGGTCCAAGCATGAGGAAGAAAGAGTAAGAAGTGGCCTCTGGTCATAAAAGATAACAAATTGCTGAATTTTTAAGAAAGATCTAATTTTCTTCTGCCACAATCTACACAACTCAGTTTAACATCCATGACAGGGATTTTAACTACGACCCTAGAGTTCAAAGGCGGAGTAGCAGCATAAAAAAAGGCAACAAATCATTGGATTTTCCTTATGATAATCAAGTGTGTGTTCACAACAATTGCTACAGCACTATTCAACATCGGTGACAGGGAATCAATCCCAGGCCTTAACCTTTAAAGGCTTATGTTTTCATGGTGAGCTACAAGAGGCCCACAGCAGACCTGTTTTTTGAGACCATTTATTGGTACGGAGCAATAAAAAAACCAAACACCATTTTGGGAATAAGCTCCCATCTTGCAATTACTGTGATTATTGAGTAGTATAATTCCAACTGATATCATACTATGCTGTTAGTTGATCATTTTGTATATTTGTGTCAAATTTGGTTATAATCAGACAATTATTGATGTATATTTAGCCTTTTATAGCAGAATATGCCAGTTCATACCAAATTACTTAAATCTTCAGCCACATGGCTTAAAAGTCATATTTAATTATTTAGATTGTTTTATGAAAAATTAAATTAGATTTAAACTCAAGAATTAGTAAGGAAATCATCTTTTTTCAACTGTGCAATCATTGAAAGTTTTTTTTAAGACTTGCATTCACAACATTGTTAGGCTCTGTGGAAAGCATAATATTCAGAAATACTCTTTGCTTAAAGACATACAGTAGACCTTTCCATGTACATTTTAACAATAACCTGCTGCATAAACAATGATCACAAACTTTTGTTAAGATATAATTTGCATTTAATGCTGATGCTCCCTTTGCTGGGCAGAAAAGAAATGACCATTACTGATTAGGTGGCCAACATAGGTTTAAGTCAAATATTCACATTTCCTGTGCAATTTTGGACCATACATATAATTGCAATGTTTTAGATATTAATGAGTTGTGTAATTTGAAACAATTATATTTTCTTTATTTCAATCATAAAAGAAAATGACATTTTTATGGTTATGGACTAGATTAAGCATTGTAGAAACTACAATTTTCTGAAGAAACATGCAATGTATATGTTTAAGATTAAATCACAATCACAACTAAAGAATATATGTCAGAAAAGGCTAGGCAAAAACAGATTCATTGATGCCTCATGTCCTGTCTTTGAAATTAAGTTTTTTTAAAATATCTATTTACCTACAGACTCCACAGATAGTTTTAAGACCAATATTGAAATATTTGTCTTAAAATCCACAGACCAGTTCAAAAAGATAAATTTTCAAACACTTATCAATGCATAACTTCACAGTATTTTAAAAGACTTTTATTTGATAAAATGTAATGTAATAATAAGAATTGATTTATTTTGAACTATGATTAAATGTATAGGACTTATTTTTGTTTATGCTGAACACATGACAATTATGTTTACTAGCCAATGGTAAGCCCTGCAAATGCCTGTTGAAAGCTTATTGGTCCATTCAGCCATATTTTCATGTCATATGATTGAGTTGTCCTTAATAGGTCACATATGTAATAGCCCATCGATGCAGTATGCCAAGTTTCAGCTCAATTGGCCAACTGGTTTCTGAGAAACAGGTTTTTGGTTATTATAGCACCCCCTGTTGAGTAATCAATATCAAACTTGGTTCGCTTCCACAGAATCATGTGTGGTACAGGACTGATACGTTTGATGAGAATTGGCCAATGCCAGGTCTCACCAATCTCGATCTGTAGCCATTTATGTGAATAAAGCCAAACCCAGAGGGGCTAAATGGCATGTGGCAGCCATATTGTTTATATTCAATTTTGTTGATTGACCTCTAGACTCCCCTGAACATTTTGTGTGGCATCTTGAAAAATCTCAGACCAATATAAAAATGTAGATGTCATATATTTTGACATTTATGATGGAAAATATGGGGGCAGAGCTAAATATATGTAGTGGAGTGTTTATGTAGAATAAAGTAAGGATTATGTAGAAGCAAGAATGTTGACTGTAGGCACCACAGTTCAGGAGATATGGGCCAAAACATAAAAAGTTGCTCTATAGTGCCAACATCAGGTCAGTTGGGGTCATTTCACCTTGCCTGAGTCGGTGGGGTCTTTTCGGTCTTTGGCTGACTTATGCTGTCTTCTCTACAAACCGTTTTAGAGGAGGAGGAGGAGGAGGAGGAGGAGGAGGAGGAGGAGGAGGAGGAGGAGGAGGAGAAGCCTCCTAACAAAAGCAATAGGGAATAGGGATATAATAGGGATATAATAATCCATGCACCTAAAGGACCTCTTAATAGCTAATTCACTAAATGTAGTCTTAAACACATTTCTTCTATATTTAAATTTTAGAAACTAAGAGCGGTTTGCAGCTGAGTGTGAAGCGATTAGTATGAAGATCAGCACCTCCAAGTCTCTAAGTTCATGGTCCTAGCCCGGAAAAGGATGACATGCCCACTAGAGGCAAGTTTAAGTATCTCAGGGTCACGATCACACGTGAGGGATTGTGAGATCAGCTGCAGCAGCAATATGGTCACGGTACCAGGGTGTAGTGGTGAACAGGAAACTGAGCTCTCTGTTCAACGGTCGGTCTACATCCCAACCCTCACCTATGGTCATGAGCTTTGGGTAAAGGCCGAAAGAATGAGATTGTGATTACAAGCGGCGGTAATAAATATAGCCGCTACTCCTCCGCATTGAGAGGAGCCAGTTGAGGTGGGTCAGGCATCTGATCAGAATGCCCCCTGAACGCCACCTGGTGGGGGTTTACCAGGCATGGCCTATTGGGACAAGACCCTGGGGTCGTGGATCCGCCAGAGGATCCGCTGGAGGCATATCGCCAAGTTTGCCTGGGAGTGGCTTGGGGTCCCCACGAATGACCTGGCGGAAGTTTCAGGGGGCAGGGTCATCTGGGATTCTCCACTCTCACAACTGCTACCATGACTACTCCCTATCTGGACTCTTGGTGTTTGGGTTTGAGTCTATTCCTGGTCCTACGGAATCCTGTCTGTGTTCCAGTTTATCCTAGTCCCATCTATGTAAAATCCTTTGTACATTCTATGCGCGTTATGTATTGTTCCAATGTTACATCTCAGCATCAGTACCTATTTTTAAACATTCTTGAAATGAATGGAACAGCTTGATGCACCCTTCAATTAAGGACTTACTTAATGTGGCTCTTGTGCTTACTTACAGGATTTGGGGACATGCCTGGTCTTTTTGTATTCTGTTAGCATGGCTATTTTGTTCAATTTGTAAATACTGGAACATTTTTACTGGGCTTTCGGTTTATCTGTATTTTCTGTTTTACCATGCAACTTAAGCTTATGCTGCACATCAGATCAAAAACAGCTCTTGGATAAATCAAGGTCAAGCTTTAACAAAGGAATTGTACCACACAGTCAGTTTCAGAATTATAAGCACCTCTTAGTAAAATGGGCAAAACCAATCCTAAAAAAATAAACTCATATTTTAAATAAATAAATAAATAAATAATAAAAAATATAATATAATATAATATAATATAATATAATATAATATAATAAATATATAAATAAATCAAGCTAATTTAAAATGGACTGAGAAGAAGTGGAAAAGTCTCTTAGTTCTCATAAACAGGAATAAATGTGCAGAGCGCATGTAGGAAGCTCAGAAGTCACAGAAATCAGGCCTTTAGTTCTGGTATGCTGGCAGGCTATATTACTTTTTGTATACGTGTTTGTATAAGAAAGAAACGATATAGAGAAGAACCTGAACTCCCACCATTTGACGGGGGCTTTGTGCTCCCCAGATCAGCTGCAGATGCGCTCAAGTTCAAGAAGTATTCTGTCAGTGTTGTGCTGAACTTCCTTATGCATGCACATGCATCATACAGGTATATCGATACTAGATTACATTACTAGATTATGTTCTTTTAGTCATAATGACTCAGGAGAGACTGTCATTCTGTTATGAGAAGTGCTCTTTATTGACACCTGCAGAAAAGGCTCAGGGCAGCCCACTAGCAATGGTCACCTCTACTGCCTCCGCTTTATGGTACACACTTAACCTAACTAACTAAACACACCCAGGCACAGTGCCAAGGTACCAACCGCCAGCACCACATGATTATAAGAAGACTATGAACCAACATGATCACAGTACAGAGTACATGGTGGGAGTCGTGTTGACCATTTGCTGTTTTTCAATACTGGATTTTGAAATAAAAATCAAATGAACAGAAGGTATATGGACCATGTACCTTCTGCTTATTTGAGTTTCATTTTAAAAACCAGTAATAAAAAATGGCAAATGGGTTGATTCTTGTTTGACTCTGGTATAGCCAGTGGGGAGGAAAAAAAAAAAAAAAAAAAAAAAAAAAAAAAAAATTCAAGAAATAGCTTCTTTTTACAGTTTCACAAAATAATCATAAAAAAAAAACCCACAAACGGAATAAAGGGTCATATTCTAGTGAATCATATTTAGAGTTTCCCCAACATATGCAGAAATAAATGCGCAGAACGCAAGTGTGGAAAGTCATTACGCTCAGAAATCAGGCCTGTGGTCAGCTATATTACCTTTTGTATAAGATTTTTTATACAGTATGAGAAAGAAATGACATGGGGAAGAAACTGAAGTCCCACCATTTGACAACAACTTGACGTGTGCCTCAGATCAGCTGCCGATGCACTCTAGTTCAAGGAGATTATGCGTGTGCACACATCATACAGGCATACGGACACTAGATTACATTCTATCTTTCAGTCATAATGACCAAAACTGTAGGTCCTTGGTGAAGAAGATGATAGAACAAAGTCAATAAACACATATAAAACATTCCATAATGCCAGGCTGACCTTTTCAATGCTCTTTCCTGGCCTCACCATTTTTAACTGTGATAGCTTGATTTCTGAGCTCCTGTGACCACACTGCTCTCTGCACATTTATTTTTGTTTCATTTGAATCAGTAAAATCGACTCCTTACTTCATTGCTGTTCATTTGTTTGTAAAATTGTGAAATGAAGCTATTTCTTGTCTCGACTGACAATAACAATCAAAAACGAGAATTGTCCCATTTGCTGATTTTCAATACTAGATTTTGAAATGAAAATCAAATTAACAGATGGTACACAGACCGTGCATGGACCCTAAAGACCACTGAGCTTGTTATCAATGAACAGTTCAAAACCCAGCATTTGGGATTGTATGGCATAGGTGACATGCACATCTGTGATGGCAGCATTAATGCTGATATATTCATGTTTCAGCAAAATATGCTGCCATCCAGATGTCTTTTTTCAGGAAAGGCCTTGATTACTTCAGCAAGACCATGTAAAACCACATTCTGCAGTTATTAGAGCAGCATTGCTCTGCATTAAAAAAAAAGTTTGGGTGCTGTCACCCAGCAGTCCAGACCTGTCACCCACTGAACACATTTGGCACATTATGAAATGAAAAATATGACAAAAGAGACCCCAAACTGTTGAGCAGCTAAAAATCTGTATCAACACAAGAATGAAAAACAGTTCAATGTCAAGACTACAGTACTTGCTCTCCTCAGGTCCCAAACTTACAGAGTTTTGTTAAAAGAAGAGATGATGAAACACAGTGGTTAACATGCCCCTGTCACAACTTTTTTGGAACATATTGTTGGCATCAGATTCAAAATGGGCACACATTTTCCAAAAAACAAAGCTTCTCAATTTCAACATTTGATACATTGTCTTTGTAGTATTTTCCTAAGTAAATATGATTTACAGGATTTGACATTTTAAAGCAACAAGCAAGTCTCCTTGCAAAACCTCACCTGAGGTCTGGTGCTCTGGGCAGTCCTTCTGGAAGTGCTCCACTGAACCACATACACGACAGCAGCCCCCTGAAAAATACACCATGACCTCAGTGTTAATTAGGATCTCTGAATCATTGCATGAAAACATATAAAAAGTGAGAACCACAATTAATTAGGTATGTAAAATAACGGCTGTTGTCCAAGAACACACCTGCAGCATACAGTCCTTTTGGGTTATCAGGGCAGGATTTGGATAGGTGACCAGTTTGGCCACAAATAAAACATTTGGCATTGGCATAATCACCTAGAAAAAAAAAAAGACAGTGGTGTTTAAATGAGTGTTATTAAGATTCAGAAGTTCACATGGTGTATAACACTGAATAAGAATTTCATCATTTTTGGGGGGAAAAAAAACAAACAAAAAAAAACTAAATTTAGAACATATTGGTCCTTAAGCATTACTATGCTTCACAAATTATTTTTTTACCCTGCTCCATCATATCCAACAGTGTAATTGGGGGATTTCAAGATGAAGTTGGGAAAACACTGATTTAGTAAACAAATCATGCTCAAACCAAACAAAGTGCATCAGTACTTTCCAAGCTTTTCCACATGCAAAAAAATAACTAAGAAGTCAACCTCTGTGCAGTGCTTTCCCCACTTTCTGATATACGTAGCTTTTTTACATTTAAACTTCAAAAAAGTAGGGAAGATCACCCACTACTACTCACAAAAAAAAAAAAAAAAAATCTAACATTTCCTTAAGAGAGGACTTCCTACAGTAATTGCAGAAATGAAAATACCCCAGTAAATCATCAATGATCCTTTCTTTACACTTGACTATAACACTCATTCTACATCCATACCTAAAGCAGGGTCCACTTTAGCTCTACACGTCTGGATCTCATGCTCTGTAGAGCCACAACGATAGCAGATCCCTCTGCCCAACTCTTCATCATTATCAGCCTCTGGGCAATTGGCCAGTCCATGGCCAGGCTTTCTACAGTAAAAGCACACCTGAACATAGTAAACAAGAATAAATTACTTTGTATGAAGCTAACATACCACAAAACGTGACCCCCATCATCATTAATATCCAAAGCTACATACCATATTTTTCTTTTTAGCATTCTGTCTCTTAACCCTCCGGATTCCGCTTCTTTTGTCTTTTTTGATTGCTGTGGCAACGTCACCTCCCAAAGAGGCTCCTTTACGTGGTCCTAGGGTTAGTGACTGCTGTGTCTGCTGTGTCTGTTTCAAATAATCCATAAACCCATTCACATCATGTTCTCTTTCATTGTTAGCCCTCTTTCTACCAGGGCATGGCTGAATGTGCCGTGGACTACGTGAGGCACAATCCCAGGCAAGTGGACCTGAAGAACTGCCTCTTCTTGTTCTTGTGTCAATTTCTTTGATCCTTCCAGGTTTACCTGCCCTTAGTTGGCTCCATGGTGTAGCCTCTGTTGGTTTGTGTTTATGAACATTGTTAGCTCTGGCCCACCGTGTCATTATTTCACTGTATGAAAAGAGCATTCATATTAAAATTGTGAAATAAAAAATTTAACCACATAACAAATTATGGAGAATTTATGCACGCCTTAAGGTAAATACCACCACCAAAATTGTAGTTAGAGAAGTGCAATAGTTTGAACTGAATGTAACCTGCAGACTGTATGGAAAACAACTTATGCAAGTTACAGCTGCCTTGCCCTAGGACTGCAACAGTGTAAAAGAAGATACAAACAGGGACTTTGGTTATATCGAATTAGCATGATTCTTGAAACATTTACAATACGAGCTAGGTGATGTAGAATAAATGACTTGGATATTTGGGAATAAGAATATGTAAGAATGTTTTAGAAATATTGGTAATTTGTCACTGCCTGTATTTAAACAAAGTTGGAGTAACAACTACAAAGTATTGGAGTATTGGAACAGTCAATGTTTCAGGCTTGTTTCAGGTGCAAGATAAAAAAAAAAAGACCAAAATCCAAATAAACTATTTTAACCTTGCTAATTCATGTTGATTGTTAAATTACCATGATTCATCATATCTGATGATGTGAGCAACAAAAGACTGATAAGGTTGTGCAGTGTAGTGCAGAAATAAAGATGGGGAGCAGTTTACCACTCTGTGAAACACTATGCGAGCAAATAGTGCAACAACTCAAAAATAACAATTCTCAAAATAGCAAAGAACTTTTGCTTTTCATCATTTACAGTACATAATATCATTAAAAGATTCAGAGAATCTGGAGAAATCTGGAGAAAAAACTTTTAAATTTACCCATCAACTGGTTAACTCATGCATCTTATCACTTGAAGGAAGTATGTGGAAATCTGTCGCTAACTAGTTACAGATCCAACACAAACTTGCGTGACCCCAATATGTCAGTACCATACATATACATGCCTAGATGCCGCGTTGGGTCCAGCCAGGAATGTCAATGGTGCAGCCATTTTGTGTAAGTTAACATCACCACATTCAGTTACAGAGCAGCAGTTTAAGAAAGATACTGTCCAAAATAATATTATTTCAGGAATATTGCACTCAAAAAGTGGGACAGGATTATATAATGGAGAGAACGCAGCGATCCATGCTCATGTTTGAGTCATGCGTATTGTCTGTGTAATTTTTATGTGTGGTTGAGAACCTGTTGATGTGATTGTTTTTCCTCTCATTTTATATTAAGATTATTTCATTTAATAATCTACCCAGGGGATCTTAACTTTATGTAGTAGTTATTTATTTAAAATGATGATTAATGCTTTGGCGCTAAGTAAGTTATAGCATTCCTTGATAAATTAACATTAGCACCTTACATAAACCTGAAGTTAGCTCCTTATTTGCAAGCTTTTTGTTTGAATTTTCAGTTTCACCTTAAATGGTGCATCAGCCAGCATCTTGTTCCAATTTTCTTATTCCACCTTAAATGTTGCAGCTTCAAGCACCAGAAAGAGGGGAATTGGGGGAAATTCAAACAAGAAGCTGGCAAATAGGAAGTCAACTTCAGCTTCGTCCTTCTTATGGTATTTTGGGCGTTATTTTATTTTTATGTGTATTAAGATTATTAGAAGTGATTCCCACACCTCCAGCTCAGCCTCCTGTCTTTTAGACAGAGCCACAGTCTCCAAACCATACATCATAGCAGGACGCACTACTGTCTTGTAAACCTTCCCTTTCACTCTTGCTGCTATCCTTCTGTCACACATCAGCCCTGACACCTGTAAGATTGTGTTTGTACTTGTGCTAAACTCAGTTTTTAATGTCAGATGCAGACTGAATACTTTTCCTGCTTATTAAAAAAAATAAAAACTACTGAGAACAATGCGTGCAACCTAAATTAATCTATGTCTGAGGATTCTAACAAATTTGGTGAAAATCAGTTGAGTAATATAGAAGTTGTGGTCAATTGAACCCTGAGAACTCATCATCTCTTAATAAAAGTGAATTTGTTCACAAGCGGATCTTGACTGCTCCAACATCTATCGCCTCAGATAAAGAGCAGGTATCTAGGTATGAACATCTGTGGTCAATACTTACAGATTTAATTTTATCCAAAAGACCTGACAAAATTACTTCCATACCTGTTTTTAACCCCAGTTTTAGTCAACACTCTATTGGATGCATTAGAAATACAAGCAATAAAGTCAGGCCTTCAGATGGTGGTTAGCAGAAATTTTAAACATTTTAATGATCAAGTATTCATAAACGATCTGGCACTCAGTGACATCCACTACACATCCAGATATTGATTTAGCACTGGACTATATTTGCAAAACTTTCCTGGTGGTGGTAAACAGGCATAACCCCTTATAAAAATGTTAAAATCAAAATGTTAAAATCAAAGATAACTCAAATCCCTAGTTCAATTCTAAAATATCTTCTTTGCTCAATACAAGAAATAAAGCATGGATCCTTGCAAGAAGAAAGGGTGAGAAAGGCCAATGGCTTACTTTCAGGCAGCTTAGGAATAAATATACTTCCTGCATCAGAAAAGCTAAAGCTGAATATTACCTTGAGATATTTATAAAGTCATGTTCAAAGTCCTTCAAATCATGGAAGACCGTTAATTTGCTCAAAAACAAATCAATGCATACTCCATCCCATATCGTAATTAATCATCAACATCTTACTTATTAGAGAGATATCTGCCATGTATTTAATACTCACTTTACAGATCCTGGACATTTAGTGTCCAATCTATTTCCTCTCAATGAATCAAATACACCCCTTGCTGTAAACCATTAGGTCTTTACAATTCATTGTTTCTTGCTTAGCAGCCAAAGCCTTCAACACCATCAACACTAAATAATGTACAGGAGAGGATAGCTTGGACCACGTCTTTCTGAGGCTTGCAACCCTGATTATTTTAGAACACATTACATACATTTTTAATTCCACAAGTTTGGGCAAAAGCCTAGATCAAATCCTCCTGACAGCTGTGCGTCAACAGAAAATACAAAAAAAAATCTGACTTTTTTTGTACAAAGTATAACAACATAGTCAAAAATCTGTTTAAATGTGACTAGTAATCCAGAATATCACTGTATAGTTAAGATTATCGACATATTGGTGTATATATCACAGTACACGGTATTTCTATATTTGTATTCCAAATAAAATCCTATTTTTGTAGTTTAACAATGGCATATTATTCCTTAAGTCCTTTCATTTTCATAAAGAACCATATTAAGTCAATTATTTAACTAAATAAATAAATCTGATATTATAGTGGGCAAAACAGTTAAAAGAGAAATTAACAATATTTAGACAGTTAACATGGAAGTCAAAACTAAAACCTAAAAAGGATTTCAATTGATATATCGCCCACTACTGTTGCATGTGTTTTTGCACTGGAGTGACAGAGTGTGGTAATAATGGTATGTGCCTTGCAAATAAATGGAGCCTACAAATGCTTTTTTTTTTTGCAACACCATCTTACCAAATGTCCAAATACTTGGGAAGATGAAAAAAGCTGATCCTAAAAATCTGGCAAAGCAGCTCCCAACAAAAGATTCATAAGCGTACATGCTATCCAGGAAGCTAAACTGACATTAATGCATGCACTTCCAGAGAGAATAGATAAACATGGATTAATCCAGCTATACTTTAAATTGTTATTAGTTTTGCTTTTGTTTATATATTTTCTGCATTATTCAGGGAGTAAGGCCAAATGTATTTGCCTTCAAATGTACTTAAGTATCAAAAGTAAAAGCAGAGTCATAATTAATCTTTAGTAATGTCCTATTGCCGTTTTTGTAACAAGACTCGCTTCATGAACTCATTTTAGGTTAAAATACTCCAGTGCCACTCTTGGTAAACCAAATAATTTAATAGAATGTTATTAATTAGTGACGCTGATGTCTACTGAAATTATCATAAGCACAAAACACTGAACAATTTCCATTAGGCAGAACCAAGTGGCTATGAAATAACCTTTTGTGAACAAGCACAGTTTTAGTTTAAGGTTTATTTGCAACTGAAAAGTTTAAATTTGATAAAAACTTGTTTTAAAACACAGGTCCACCAAGTGTTTTTTCCTTTACTATATTGCATCTGTAGGTTTGTTTCATAAACAAAAACTAGCCAAAACTAATTTACTATAAAATGAAAGTGTTTGTATAAATTCAGAAAAAGGCACATGCCAGTCACAACTCCATGTGTGTACATATTTCTAAATTGTGGTCTATTTACACAAAGTTAGCTTAGTTCCATCATTTATGTTGAAATAGACACTTTTTATGCTGCTGCAATGACGCTGAAACGTATGCTTGCACTGCATTGGTTGTCCAACAGCTCAAAACAAGCACAAAACAACGTGCACACCGCCCCCTGATTGGTGTTCTTGCTTCTTTCTTTTTGACATTACATTTATACATATACACACATAAGCCAAAAGGAACGACAGATGTCACATAACGTAGTGGTGTAAAAAGTCACAATAAATGGAAATACTTCAGTAAAGTACAGAAAAAAAACTCAAGTACAGTAACGACTAATATGTACTTATGTACTGTCCACCAATGGTAGCAAAAGTATAAGTTTCTGAATGGGGGCAATGTCTTCCAAGCCTCACCTCTTCCAGGAATAGCCTCCTCTTTTTTTGATAGACTTTTTTGATATTGGCCTGGGTTCTTCAGACTGTCCCCACAATGGTCACTCTGAAGTAGTTCTTCCAAGACATAAGAAGACAAAAAAGTTGTCCAGGTTTAGCTGGTATTTACTGCTTGAAACGTCAGTAAGTAAGCTGTATTTAGAACTTAGGAACCAGTCTGTACAATGCTAACTCAGATTCAGGCTTTGCTGGCCAAGGTGAACGTTGATGTCAGACTTACAAGTGTAAATATTTCTTTATAAAAAGTATTGTTTGTATGTGTTAATGTGGAAATCTGCATTGTTATTTTAGTCTCACCAATTTTCTATTTTTCACACTAGCTGTGAGCAAGTGTGTCGTTCTAGGATCAGACACGTCTTTTTCACTATGACGTTATTGCTAGAAACTAATTCATCCCTCCTACTCTAAAAAGCTTTGTTAATACGGAGATGGCTAAACAACGTCATGAAGTCTTATTGACAATTATTAAAGAAATGAAATTTGTGAAAGAGAAAAACAGTAAATCGGTCAGACTTAACCAGAGCATAACCAGAGGGATGACCCTATCGAGCATTTATGATCAGCTATTAGATTTAGCCAGTAGTTAGATAACATAAAACATTAAGCTATGAAGCTAACCGGCGTTTTACCTAGTTAATCCCAAGCATTTTATGGAAACTCCACTCAAAAAATGAACATCAGCTAAAAAACCGGGTACATAAAAAAGTTACCAAAAAAACCTTCGGTGCACCAAACAACGTGCTCACGTATTTTCCTGTTATGCGTTGTCCGACATATAAAAATGTCCGTCGTGTTTCTTCCTCCACTTTTTGTTCCGCTTTATCTGGTTTTCAAAACGTTCGGCTCTTCCCTTTTATGTTGATTATCGCTTTAGGTTGTGTTAAGTCACGTCCCAAATGTCAGATCTGCACTCCTCTTCCAACACCGTCATCAGCGAGCGGACGGAGATGGCAAAAAAAACTTTGAGAGTTCTATATTTAAAGGAATGGATTTGAGAAAGTCATGCGACGTTTGCTTGCTTGTTTGTTTCTGTGTTGTTCACATTATGAACAGGAAAAACAAGATCAGAGGGGAATATTACACAGTAACATTAGGAAGGATGCTTGAATATTACAGGTTTTGAGGTCTTTACAACGTTTACTTTATGGAGTTTCAATAAATTTACATTTTCTGTTTATGTTCAATATTCAATTTTAAATCGTCTTAGATATTTCTTAGAATAAAGTTATACAAGTCAGAGCATGTGGGGTTTTGGCATTTCTAAATAAGATGTGTTAAACTTTCTTTGCTTGACTTAAAGAAGCTACAGTGCAAATCAATAACAATAAATTTTTTAGAAGCTTGCATTGGGTTGCATCTATGTAATACAGGTCACGTTTGGGTAGCATCTGTGCAGCATTCTAAATTACTTTTGTTGAAAGGTTTTTTGAAAATAGCTAGTTTCTTTCCACTGAATATTATAAATATTGCATGTTATTTCAAGTGAAGTTGCTATGGATTGTACATTTCATATACATTTGATAGTAGCCTAGAAACTTACTAGAAAATAATCAACAATGTAAATGTTTTGCTTATTGTTTTTGACCTTTGTCAATCTGTAAGCCAAAGTACTTGACTTTATTTGTAATAAGGTTTTCACATATCAGGATATCTAATATATGAAATGCTATTGAAGTTTAATCAAGGCATTGCTATTCTTATAAAGGATTTTACTGAATTTATAAAAGTGTTTCCAAATTCACAGAGAGCCATAGTTTTAAAGATAAAACTGTGTTTGACATTATCTAAGGCCTCATAACATTCAGGGAAGAGAATAAAACTATCTTCCAGTGATATTTCTTTCCAGTATGTGTTTTTCGACAAGTGTTTCTTTGATTCTTTTTGTTAAACATATGGCATTTATTTTATGATAATTTTGAAGGAGCCAAATCATACACCAGTTTTCAAGGAATTTACCCACTTGCAGTTTAGGGATCAGATTAACTAAGATAAGGTATGTGACAGGTATCTACATTCAATGCATTCAATATAGACTTTAATTAGAAATTGTGAATTATAGAAGTATGTTTGAAATCCAGCTGTTAGATTTATTCAATTTGAATTTCGTAATGGTTTCATTTCATTTAAAGGCAGGCCACATATAGTTTTATTACAAACCCAATTCCAAAAAAGGATAATGTTAATAAAAAAAAAAACAGTGATCAGTAAATCCTGTATATTCTATATTAAATTGAAAACAGTAGGAAACACATTTGATGTTTTGCCTAATGAACTTCATTGTTTTTGTAATATATGCTAATTTAAAATTTGATGCCTGCTATATTTTCCCAAAAAGCAGAGGTAGGTGCATGTTTATTACTGTGTAACTATCTGTGTGTTTTCCTTTTCTTTGTTGAGTTAAACAACTCCCCATCCTATGCGGTCTGATGCTGTTGCTTCTTCTGCTCTCATTGGATGCCTACTGCTCTCCAGCCTTCTGGACCAGTTTGCCCACCACTGAGCTCCATGCTGTACAACACAGTGCAAACCTCACCCTCATGAACTGACCCTCCTGATGCTGCTGCTTCTGCATAAACTAAATGTCTAATTAACCATTGCTCCACCTGTTTTCCCCCTTTTGCATGATAATATTTCATACTAATGCTATTGGCTCCAGATCCAAAATCTGCACTTCATCAAAATTGATGTTCTTCACCTCATTAACCGTTGCTGCTGAAGTCCTGAAGTCTTTGGCTGTGTGATTTTTATGCAATCTGCTTCTGTGACTACTAAATGTTGAAAGAAAATTGCTTTCAAAATCACAGTTATTAAACGGGCCCCTCACTGTATCATGTCTTCTTAGATGTACTCCTAAGTGGCTGAAAAACTGCTTTTCATTACAAACACCTTTGTAATTGCAAAGCTCACAACTGAAGGTGAAATTTTTGTGATGTACAGATACTTTAGCATGGCATCTTGAGAGATGACATCTCAATGAACCCGCTGTTTTAAAGAAACAAGTACAATTAGGTTGGAAACAGGGCCAGCGTGTGATTTAACCACTAACCAGAAACATGAGATGCGACCTAAGCAACTACATAATGTGCTGAAGGCGTTCTATGTATGGGGGCTGATTTGAATACATAGAATATTAGTAACTCTGCTGCCAGTAAGTTACAGTAAATTTACAGAATAATTGTTTTGTACCCACTTTGTCTTCATAAAGTAGATGCAGGCTAAGCCTTCAGCTGATGCTCCTGTTTCTTTGTTGTAGTAATTAGTTTCTTTTGAGATATGGGTAAAAGGCACAAGTGCAACAAGTATTGTTTGTTGTTTTAGTTGTTTTTACAACAACATTTCAAGTTTAATCAGCGTTTAAAAATCAAATGTTATATAAATAGATTTAATGAAACTTTAAAATCTTGATTGTAAACTGTAATTCTTATTCTGTTTCTATCAGGAAATCAAGGACTATGTGCGGCTATTGATATGCATGGGGAGTTTCAAATTATTCTGTAAAATCCATAGTCTGTCAGTCTCAGCGTGGCGGCATATGAACTTCACAGACATGTATTTTTAAAATGTAAGAAAAATTAAAAGACGTTAAGGCTGTGTACAAAGGCCTCAGGCTAATTGTTTCAGAAGTATTTTATTTTTACTTATCTTTATTTCTACGCAGTTTGCGATAATCACGATATGATTTCTTAACGACAAAATGAGAAACATGATAAAACGAAATTCTGCTCTTCAAGCCGTTACTTACTTCATTTCCTTTAGCAGAATCTACCACAAGACTAAAACGTGCTAAACGTTCATAGCCCTGCTCATTATTATGCTATTTCTATTCATGCTGCAAGTTGTGAATGTAAGCAGTATAACTGCACATTAATGCGCTGTATTCCGTTAACCATATTCAACTATATTAAATTTCAATTCACATGTCACCTGCTATGGCTTCATTATGTAATTAATCTACTGTAGCAGCAAAATGCTGAGTGGCGCGCTGTGGTTCTGTCAAACAGATCCGTGTGGGTACTTGCTAAATTGCGGCGCGTGTCGTCTCAGGCAGAATCGAAATAACGTTGAGAAAATAAGGCGGAATTCGTCTACTAAGAAGCAGTGGCTGTTTTGCATTATACATTGTGGTGGAAATCTCTGGATGACAAGTAATAATGAAAGTCTCTGAGTCTGGATCAAAAGTGAGTAACAAGTTTATTAAAAAGCGAACATGACAAAAAATGGATTCTCTCTCCCTTTCCTATAACTTTCTTTCTCTCTGTGTCGTCCTTCTTATACCTCTCTGGGGATCCCCCGCCCTTACGTTCCCTTTCATGACAGTAAGCATTAGTCAGCATTATTCTCAATTGTACACCATTCTCTTACATGTCTATCTTATACGACCTGTTTACTGCGAGCAGCGAGATCTGACCCGTAACCTTGTGTCTAGCTTGCTGCCTCTTTATCTTCACATTCTGTTCCTTATTTATCTATTTATTTATTTATTTGCAAGCTTGTAGCATACGTTGGCATATTTTCCACGCTGGAAGAAGCCACAAGTCTGTTGCCTTGGTGATGCTACACCCCCGCCCCTCCCCCTGCAGGGAGAACGTCACAGCAGAACCACGCGCTGAGCCAGGCTACTAGTTATCAAACCGCCTAAACATGGCAGCGTCGGGCAAATGTAAAGCCAAACGAAAATATGAAGATGAACACAAAACCTTCTTACCAGAGAGGGAGGATTTGTATTTTTTTATTGAGTGGAAAGGGAAGCCGTTCTGTTTGATATGCCAAACGTTGTTATCCAATTTTAAGGCTTCCAATCTTCAGCTCCACTTTACGCCACTTTAGGCCTCACTGCACGCCGACGTGGTGTACATGCTGCACCACTTGGACAGCCTAAACCTTGATCTCCAGGGGAAATTAAAGATGCTACCTGATGTAGTGCAGTCAGTATTTGCATTTGTTAACAAACTCATGCTGTTTAAAACTCATGTTAAAAAGGGAGAACTAACACATTTCCAGTCTGTGTCAAATGCAAGTGCCCAAGCAGCTAAGGTCCTAAATGAGAGAACTGCACACTATGCAACACTTCTTGAAAGTCTGCAACAGAACTTTGGGGACATATTCTGTGCTCGACAGCTGAAAAGACCACAAATTACATTACTTGTTAAACCTTTTGCTGCTGATTCAGACTGTTTGAAAGCCCCGTTGGTGACAGATGAAGTTACATCTGAAATGGAGATGATTGAACTTTTTGAAGATGACAGACTCAGGTCTGTTCTGAGTGAGGGAACCCTGGAATTTTGGAAAATCGTGCCTGTGGAGAAGTATCCCAATGTAAAACAAGCTGCACTGAAGCTCCTGTCAGTGTTAGGCTCAACCTATGTTTGTGAATCAGTATTTTCCACCCTGAAACATGTGAAATAAAAGCATCGCTCTGTTCTTACTGATACACGTGAAAGAATTTCTTTGAGTAGCAACAATTGAATACAAGCCGGATTTGAAACGGATTGTGGAAAAAAATATAAATGTTTGTGTAAATATATAGCCTATGGCTCCTAGTAGTAATGAGCATTTTTTTCTGGCTCTTGGTGTCTGAAAGGTTGGCCACCCCTGCACTACATACTGTAGGTGGCGGTATGTGTTTCGTACTTGAAACCAGAAGAAGAAGAGCCAGACAACAACAGCGACAATAACAACAACAAATGCCTAGGTTTTTCTCAGAGACTGCTTTAGATAGCAAGACTAAACATATCATCAGTATCGTTTTACCCCGAAATGATAACTGAAAGCTGGTCACAGCTGAACAAAACGCAACATTTGATGTGAAGTAACTTTATATGGCGTTAGTTAGCTAGTTAGCTAACTGCGTTTATATGTCCATTTAGAGCTTAAAAGAGTTATTATTATTATTAATAATATCGACTAGTGTCTTTAGGTTTTTTAATGCGTACTTCATCTTTGTCATAATTCCTGTGGTTTTCTCCATTTTGTCACTGGTCATCCTCCTATTTTGCTTCCAATTTTTACAAACATAGTTAGCGTTAGCTGATAGCTTTTCCAGTAAATTGCTTCTCATACTTCCCATGTCCAAAAAGATAGCTAGGTTAGCTGGCTTCCGTTTGGTTATATGTGCTTCAAGTGGGAATTGAAGCTTGATTTGTTCAAGGATCCGTTTCTTTGGTTTTAATGTACTTCGCCAACGAAGTTAATAATTTGCCAGCTTAACATACGATATCATTGGTTTTATTCGTATCGCTAAAGATTCTCCTGTCGGGCCTCGCCATTTAAGAAGGAAACGTGTAACGTTAAATAATACATTTTATGTGTCGTTTTGTCTGCTTCGTGCAAGCAGTGAAAACATGGCTCAGCAGCGAGGCGTCAACAGTCTGCAATTCAACCAGGACCAGAGTAAGTTAGCTTTTCTGAGCTTTGTATTTATTCATATCGTATAGTTTAATGACCACTTTGTTTTATACTCCTATCTAAAATACTTTAATACCAGTGTCTGCCTTCACACGCATATGAACTTGAGCGTGTGACATCCCATTCTTAATCCATAGGGTTGAGTATGATTTTGGGCCATCTTTTGCAGCTATAACAGCTTCAGTTCTTCTGGCAAGGCATTCCACGTTCCACGAGTGTATTTATGGGAATTTTTAACCATTCTTCCAGAAGCGGATTTGTGAGGTCAGACACTGATGTTGAATGAGAAATCTCCCGTCTAACTGGAGTTCTTCCACACCAAACTTGCTCAACAATGTCTTTACGGACCTTGCTTTGTGCATTGGTGCACAATCATGTTGGAACAGGAAGGGGCCATCCCCGAACTGTTCCCACAAAGTTGGGAGCATGAAATTGTCCAAAATCTCTTGGTTCTGAAGCATTAAGAGTTCCTTTCACTGGAACTAAGGGCCTAAGCCCAATTACTGAAAAATAACCCCACACCATAATCCCCCCTCCACCAAACTTTACACTTCAATCAATCAATCAATCAATCAACCTTTATTTTGACTCGGAAGTACATTGAGGGCAACCCTCATTTTCACTCCAGAGAACACACCTCCACTGCTCTAGAGTCCAGTGGCGGCCGTATTCAAAGCTTTGCATTGCGCTTGGTGATGTAAGGCTTGGATGCAGCTGCTCGGCCAAGGAAACCCATTCTGTGAAGCTCTCTAAACCCTGTTCTTGAGCTAATCTGAAGGCCACATGAAGTTTGAAGGTCTGTAGCGATTGACTCTGCAGATATTTGGTGACCTCTGTGCACTATGCACCTCAGCATCGCTCTGTCATTTTGCGTGGGATACTGCTTCGTGGCTGAGTTGCTGTCGCTTCCAATCGCTTCCACTTTGTTATAATACCACTGAAAGTTGAGTGTGGAATATTTAGTAGTGAAGAAATTTCATGACTGGACTTGTTGCACAGGTGGTGTCCTATCACGGAACCATGCTGGAATTAACTGAGCTCCTGAGAGTGACCTATTCTTTCATAGATGTTTGTAGAGGCAGTCTGCATGCATAGGTGCTTGGTTTTATACCCTTGAGGCCATGGAAGTGATTGGAACACCTGAATTCAAAGATTTGTATTTGTATTGAAGACTTTTGGAAATATGGTGTATGTTGGCAGAGGCACTCCCAAATTTTGGGCACTGGGTAGGTATGTCCAACAGCTCAAAACAAAGTGCACGCTGTACCCTGATTGGTGTGCTTGCTTCATGCTTCTTTCGTTTTCACATACGTTTTTATACACGCACAAGCGAAAAGTATGACAGATTTCGCATAATGTAGTGGAGTATAAAGTAAGATATTTGTATTTGAAATGTAGCAGAGTGAAAATAAAAAGACACCAAAAATGGAAATATTTCAGTAAAGATACAAATTACATATACTTCGTTACTGTCAACCACTGTTTAATACTATTTACACTATTAAGAATCAGCAGGTACAAGCTGTTCACACAATTGTCTCCTATCTGACTGTGAATTTTTCCAGCAGTAGTAGCAGATTCAAAACAAACATCCAGTTTCAGATAACTAGAATCCTAAGTGAATAAAACCATTTTACTGTTTATTAGGGATCAAACACACAGTGCTATTGGAATTGTCTAAATTTTTCTTATTTTTCTTATTTTTCCGCCCTGAGACATAATGCACAGACCAAGAGACACAAAACTAGTACTCCCTCCCACTACTCACGCACACAGACTCAGCCCAATCGGCCATAAGGGTGCGCTATAGCGCAGAAAACTCAGTTTTGCCTAATTACTACTACGTTTTTAGACAAAATTATTTTTTTCCTGATTCCTTGGGTCCAAACAAACAACTTTGCAATTTGTTGCTAATTTGCATAATATGCAAAACCTACTTTTGCGAACTAGTCCTGCAGTTTTTGACCGATCCTCATGTATTTGGTGTCAAAAAATTCAGAAGAGACTGACTCTCAATAATTATCAAAAACATTTAGAATTTTCTAAACAGCATGGCTGCTATATGCAAATGAAACCTTCTGGATAAATTCAAAACAATTCAGAATTCATTTAAAATCCTGTAACTCAAAAATACTTGAACCAAAAAATTTGAAACTTGAGAGGCATATTTGACAGAAGATTCTGAGGCAGCCTATCGAGTTTTATGCACATATGTCATTAGGGGGCAGAGTTAATGCTGCATGGCTGTTTCTAAGTAAGTAATTATCAAAAACATGTGTTTTCAGTGTTGTGTGGATCAATCAATTAATTACTGTGGTCATTGTATTGCTAGCTTGAATTGCTATAACTCAGCAGTCATTGGTCAGATCATCTCCAAACTATGAGTATTTTTACAAGTTGACACTCTAATGGTGTCATCCCATTTTGGTCCAGATTCGGCTTTAGGTGGCGCTTCAGCAGTCAAAAACATTTACAAATCAATAAAAATGCTATTACAATGTTATTACAAGGTCCACAGATATACAGTTGGTGCTATTTGACTCTGTTCACTCACATGAACAACTTTATAATTACATGTTATGTCAAAAATTGTACTGTCTGTCTAGTATTTTGGCTTACTCATTCAAAGACTACATTATACAAAGGCTTATTACACAAAGATCAAGAGGTCAGTCTGACCAAAACTTAGTTTAACGACTTTGGATATGGTCCCTGATCAATAATCATACCATATTGAGGCCTTTTGACTAATTCTGACCCACTAAGCTACTCACACCAGTACATTAGGCCTCACTATGGTCTAAATCAACTCAAAGGATTAAAAATATAAAACCAATATGAACCCGCTCATTGCTGCTATATTTGTGATTATTACTGTTCATAGCATTCACTTACAGTTCTTCTACAACCCCAATTCCAATGAAGTTGGGACGTTGTGTAAAACATAAATAAAAACAGAATATAGCGAATTGCAAATCCTTTTCAACCTATATTTATTTGAATACACTACAAAGACAAGATATTTAATGTTCAAACAGATAAACTTTATTGTTTTTTGCAAATATTCACTCATTTTGAATTTGATGCCTGCAACACGTTCCAAAGAAGTTGGGACAGGGGCAACAAAAGACTGGGAAAGTTGAGGAATGCTCAAAAAACACCTGTTTGGAACATTCCACAGGTGAACAGGTTAATTGGAAACCAGTGAGTGTCATGATTGAGCATCCCTTAAAGGCTCCGTTGTTCACAAGCAAGGATGGGGTGAGGTTCACCACTTTGTGAACAACTGCGTGAGCAAATAGTCCAAGAGTTTAAGAACGTTTCTCAATGTGCAATTGCAAGGAATTTAGGGATTTCATCATCTACAGTCCATAATATCATCAAAAGATTCAGAGAATCTGGAGAAATCTCTGCAAGAGAGCGGCAAAGCAGAAAACCAGACCGTGACCTTCGATCCCTCAGGTGACACTGCATTAAAAACCGACATCATTCTGTAATGGATATTACTACATGGGCTCAGGAACACTTCAGAAAACCATTGTCATTGAACACAGTTCGTCACTCCATCTACAAGTGCAAGTTAAAACTCTGCCATGCAAAGCGAAAACCATACATCAACAACACCCATAAATGCCGCCAGCTTCTCTGGGCCTGAGCTCATCTGAGATGGACTGATGCAAAGTGGAAAAGTGTCCTGTGGTCTGACGAGTCCACATTCCAAATTGTTTTTGGAAATCATGGACATCGTGTCCTCCGGGCCAAAGAGGAAAAGGACTGTCCGGATTGTTATCAGTGCATCAAAAGCCGGCATCTCTGATGGTATGGGGGTATGTTAGTGCCCATGGCATGGGTAACTTGCACATCTGTGAAGGCACCATTAATGCTGAAAGGTACATACAGCTTTTGGAGCAACATATGCTGCCATCCAAGCAACGTCTTTTTCAGGGACATCCCTGCTTATTTCAGCAAGACAATGGCAAGCCACACTCTGCACACAGAATGTGCACACAGAATGTTACAACAGCGTGGTTTCGTAGTGAAAGAGTGCGGGTACTAGACTGGCCTGCCTGCAGTCCAGACCTGTCTCCCATTGAAAATGTGTGCCGCATTATGAAGCGCAAAATACAACAACGGAGACCCCTGACTGTTGAGCAACCGAAGTTGTACATCAAGCAAGAATGGGAAAGAATTCCACCTACAAAGCTTCAACAATTAGTGTCCTCAGTTCCCAAACGCTTATTGAGTTTTGTTAAAAGAAAATGTGATGTAATACAGTGGTAAACATACCCCTCGCCCAACTTCTTTGGAACATGTTGCAGGTATCAAATTCAAAATGAGTGAATACTTGCAAAAAACAATAAAGTCTGACCATTAAATGTCTTGTCTTTGTAGTGTATTCAATTGAATATAGGTTGAAAAGGATTTGCAATCATCGTATTCTGTTTTTATTTATGTTTTACACAACGTCCCAACTTCATTGAAATTGGTTGTATTTCAAACTGAAAAATCTGCATTTATTCTATTATTAATTTTAATTTACTTATCTCACAAAGTAGCATAAATCCACACAGAAAAGACTAGCAGCACTGTTAATATCTGTCTTTGGATTTTTTAAATGAACAAGTGACTCCTGTATTGACCAGTACCACTTTGTATTTTCTAGTATCTAATACTGTGTCTGACTTTCTCCATGCAGAATTATGCTTCAGCTTTTCTGACATTATTCTCTTTTTTGTAGGTTGTTTCTGTTGTGCCATGGAGACAGGTGTTCGAATTTACAATGTGGAGCCCCTTATGGAAAAAGGACACTTAGGCAAGAAAGTGTGTGTGTATGTGTGTGTGTGTGTGTGTGTGTGTTTCAAGTTATGTGCATAGTACAAATTTTTTACAGTGGTCACGTTATATGGATTGTTTTTGTTTCATTGTGTTATAAATTCAGACCTAACTAAAACTCAGAAATTGATATGGAGTCATTTTGTTTGAGATAATGATCATAATTTAGTTTTTAAGGAGCCTTAAAATCAAAACAAACTAGACACTGTTGAGTATTTTATGAAGCTTATCATTTATGTCAAATAAAAAACAGTGTACCCTATGACCATGAAATAATATTAATGGGCTTATTTAAACTTTCAAACACTTGGCATGAATATAAGATTTTTAATTTTTGTTTAGTTTTTCTTTCTTTGTATATCTGTATTTCTTTGTATATCTGTTATTCTTGTATTACATTTCACTCAATGAAAATATTCAGCATGTATCTTCTAAAACTACCTTCCAAAAAAATTGTTGATGAACATTTTTCTTTTTTTCTCAAGAAAATACTTATTGTTGATCCCTCTTCCTAATAATTTAATTAAAAAAAAGTCAATATAACAGTCAAGATTATACGTTTTGGCAATGCCTGACATTTCTTTCTGTGCTGCTTTGTCTCTCAAGTTAAAATATGATAAATATTTAATGTTATGGATGACAATTTTGTGTAAAATAAGGATTAAAGCAATACTATGTCCAGCATGGACACCGTAGCAGAGGCTGTGAAGAGACCTACGAAGATAAAAAGAGACTGAACAAGAGTAAATCTCAAACTTTTACTCGTTGGTGAGAGTCAAAAGAGATGAAAGGCTACAAGAAGAAAGATTGCAATAAAGCTGTAATCTTTGCCTTGAAAGTTTGCAACCTCCTGTAATAAAATGCTGTAATTTTACTTTATCTTGTAAACTTCCCTTAAAGTACAAAACAAAACTTTCTTTATCCTATTACATTTGCTTTTAAGTGGTGCTTTATCAACATTGGTTAAGACTGCTGTAACTTACAAGGCTAACTTAGTGGCTTAGGGGCTTAAATGCTTAGGCTTTATCCTTGAGTGTTTTCACGATGCCATATGTAATGGGGCATCTTAAGTTGTCATGAAAAAAAATTATGGGTTTTTTTATTGGAGTCTGTGGGCATGATGGGTATATGAGCAGACTTGTAGGCAATTGTTTAAGCCCATGTATGTTTTTAATTTTCATTTACATAACTGGCAGAGTTTTTTGTTTGTTTTCACAGACCATGAACAGGTTGGTAGCATTGCTCACTGCTCGATGCTTCATCGTTCAAACCTCTTGGCCTTTGTGGGTGGAGGTGTCAACCCAAAGTTCTCAGAAATATCTGGTACGTTAAGGTGATTTTTTTTATGTCCCTAAACATTTTTTGAAGAGTCTTCTGAAACGTTTTTAACAGGTTTATAAATGTAACAGCTTGGTGGACGATAAATTTATTTATTTATTTATTTATTTATTTATTTTATTATTAACAATATATTATATGACCATTTATATTGACCATCACTGTATTTTTTTTTTTTTTTTGCATTATGTTACTTTATATTACATTTTATAAAAACAGTAAGCTATTGAAGGCTGTAGGTTGCAGTGATTTTACCATAGTCAGTGAATGTTGTTAGAAACAATGCATAGCAAATGGCCAACTTGTGGGCTTTCATAGTTTATTGCTTTGCTGCACTGTCCTTCCTAATGTCTTTTGTTTTACTGCCCATTTGTCTAACTGCAGTTTTAATCTGGGATGATGCTAAAGAGGTGCGAGACACTAAGGATAAATTAGTGTTAGAGTTCACATTCACCAAGCCGGTTCTGGCTGTACGCATGAGACATGACAAGTAAGAACAAGATAAGTTTCTCTTAAGTGCCTTTGAAAACAATACCTTTTATTTTAAAAAGGAAAGGGGCATACATTTAATATAGCTTTACTTTCTTTTATACACAGAATCATCATGGTCTTAAAGAACAGGATTTATGTGTACAGTTTTCCAGACAACCCCGTGAAATTGTTTGAATTTGATACTCGAGATAATACGAAAGGTATTTCATTTTGGCTCTATGTTTACATACAGAAAGTTATGAATGTGATGCTCATCTGCTGTAATTAAAAGACTCAATATTACATTCTCTTAGGTCTGTGTGACATATCTCCCAGTATGGAAAAGCAACTGCTAGTTTTCCCTGGACATAAATGTGGCAGCTTACAGTTGGTGGTAAGTGGTCATTGTGCTTTGGCCAGGTGTTATTGTGTGCGCTGTATCTGGTTTTCTACACTCCGAAGATGTAGCTTATGAGCATGATGGGAGTGTGGTCTGATTGTAAATTGTAGAGATTGAAGTGAAATAGCACTTAAAGGCTTCAAACCTAACATCAGCTATGTTTTTGTTGTTGAAACTTAATAGTATTGATCTTATAGATTAAAGATACTTTTTAACCATTTTTTCTGACTGACAGACATATACATTATGATTATTGTCTATAAGGTCAAATCATTTTTTTATGTCAATAACATCAGTGTGATTCACTCTTTTTGTCACTCTTTTCTTCTTGACTGCCACATAGTATGCCAGACTGCCTGTTGGTTATGGTTGCTTTGACAAAATACATGGGTGTTGGGTTGCTTCTGACTGGCACTTCACAACCTCAGTTAAATTTCTGGGCTTAAAGCCTGGCCTGTTAAGACTGCACTGTTTGTAATAAATCCTATATTAAAAGTGGCAAATCATGGGATTTAAAAAAAAACTTTTTAAAAAAAAAATTGCAGTTTTGATATAAAAATAATTCATCTTTACAACCTTATAGTGTTGTTACTACCTTTCTCATATCAGTAAATAATGTTGTTGAAGGCAATATATGAGTTCACACAGTATACCAGTTATATTCTTCATAAAGTATAATAAGTTTAATCATAATCTTTAGACTGGTATGACACAAATAAGTGCACATAGCGTAGTGTAATGTTAACTCATTTAGCTGAATGGCTGAGTCAGGGGTGTTTCAATCTTGTTCCGATGATAATGGGGGGGGGGGGGAAGCAGTCCCTCCTCTGAGGTCCAGGTTGTTGTCAAGTGAATAGACAAATGTAAAGATATATGGAGATCTATGAAAGGAACACAAGTTTCTTGGAGTTAACTTTAAGCCTAACATAGATACCAGATCGCTTCCTATGTTTCTGTTCTCTTGTACACTACCTGCAGCACTGTTGCTGTCAGTTAGCTGCATTGTCTCTGTCCGTGGTGTTTGCAACAAGCCACTTCCATGTAAACAACTTATATAACGAATTTACTTACTCATTTTGGTTTTGTAAAAGTTGTTTTTTAACTAGGTAGCCAAAAAATTGCAGCTACTTCTCCTAATATTACCCCCCACTAAGCCAAAAACACATGCAGTAATGCATGCCTGAATGCTGTTGCATGAGTTGAAACTGATTGTTACCAATAAATGATGAAATGAGCAGATATGGATGCAGCTAATTACCTAGCAAGACAAGTATCACAAACTTCAATGTTACTTTCAGTCCATCAAACCAAAAAAAATTTTGGCTTCAACATGATATTATTTTCTTAGCTAGAACTAAAATATATGCTAGCTAACATTGTTCACAGTTAATTAGTTGGCTATTTAACCTCCTTAGCTGGACAGTTTAGAACTTGTAATACTTCAGCTCCATTAGCTTTCTCTCACATCAGAAAGTCACACTGATTGTTAGATTGGTCAGATATTTTTTTTCTTTGCTTGTGGTTTGTGAGCTATGGAAACTGCAAACTGATTGATAAGCAAGCAGATATGCTTCTCTGTCCTGACTGGTACAATGTACATTAAACTACATATATATATAATGATAGACATCAGAATGATGCTGGTGCCAGATAGTTTGTGAACCCAATATCGTTTGATATCGATACATATCCCGATTAATGTTAAATGATTATTTCTTTCGAGTTTGAAGGCTGATTTTTGCTCCTGGGTGGTTAATTGCTGTTTTAAACTATCCTTTATGGTCGGAACATGCTAAACACTCGCCAAACAGTGGAATATTTCAATAATCTGTCATGGGAGAGCGGGAGAGAGTTTCTGGTGAGCTGTTTTTATCAGCTGGAAAAGCACAGCCTCAGTTTTTGTAATAGTCATAATTTAAGAAAGAAAATATTCATTTTAGCTGTCTGGAGACGAGCTCTGAGCTATCCTGTTACAAATGCTAAACAAGAGGCCAACAACAGTGCTAAACTGTTTAGTTTCTCAACAACGTAAACTTAGTACGAACAATAAATATTAGCTGGCTCGGTAGCTACGTCAGTGATGGCTCAGTCCTGCTTTTAGGTATGTTTAAACTGAAAGTGGTGCTTTTGTGTCTTGATTGCCATACAATATCATCAATTCGCCGTGCTGTGCGGGTGACGGAGCGCTGCTTCATGTTAGCCAGCTGCTAAAAACAGCTAGCCTGGAAAGATAGCGCTTTCCAACACCTCACTCGCACAGCACGGCATCTTTCATTGGTTTACTTTTGTTTAACTTAGGCCTGTAACTTTCATGAACCCACTTCTTTCTTTCACTTTCGTTGCTTGGGAATGCCCTTATACTTAAATATGACTGAGCGCTGTAACAGCACTTTATTTTGATAAGCAGATGTGATTTAATGCTGTTAAAGCTTGTTAGGATGTAGCTACGGAAAGTGGGGTGTTCGCTGTAAGACAGTACAGTTACGCCACATATCTCCTCACACACACTAGGTCCCCGGAAACCTATGTTGCCCCTCTCTCTCTAAGTTAATCATGTCGAAAAAGGTTTAGGGACCAGAGCTCCTCTTCTCCTTAGTGCAAGAGTGAGAAAAGAGAGAGAGAAAGTTTGCTGTATATAAATACAGTATGATCTAAAATGAGTTGGAAAAAAATTCTGGTTCCATTGACTTGCATTAAAAGCAGTATATATTTTTTCCTTCTCCTGTAAAGTTACCATTTTGGAGATGCAAGGTTTTGTTCCGACAGCAGCGATATGTATGTGGGTAGCCCCCATCTATTTATGATGTTATATTATATATACCTATGCATATGTGTCAAGTGAAGCCCAACCTCAAAGTAATTTTGTTATATGGTGTTAATTGCTTGTTAAAATGTGTTAATAGCAATAAAATAAAAAAGGCTAATACTATGTATAGGCTTATAGGCTTCCTTTCTGTAGTGATATGTTGGATATTAGGCTGACCACAGCAGTGTTATCTGCAAACTTCAGCAGCTTTACAGCTGGTTCCTTACAGACAGAGAATGGGTGAGAGCACACAACCATGGGGTACTTCAGTACTGAAAGTTCAGTTATTTGATGTTTTTTCCCAGCTGCGCCTGCTGTTCCCTGTTTATCAGAAAGTCACTGCAGAGAGTTGGAATAGTTTGCCCTGCAGCACCTCTGAAACTATGGTGTTGCAAGCAGACCTGAAGTCCACAAACAGAACTCTAGCATAGGTTCTTGGACTGTCAAGATGCTGATGCACCTTTTGTCTCCTCAAAAGCTTGTTGACATCCTGCTTGTTGACTACAAGATGAGCAGGGGCAGTGGTGAGAGAGACAGGGTAGGGCAGGAGGACATGGGATTGGAGGAGTAAGGCTGAAGGTTGTCCTTTGCACTTCAAAATCTGAATTAGAGCTTATTCAGGTTGTTGGTGAACTGGAGAACCTCCTTCAGGAGAAAGAGAGTTCTTCTCACTTAGTACTTGGTAATCTCCTGCTGGTATTTCCAGACTAAAGTTGAGTCATTAGCATCAAAGTCAGTGCTTTGAGTATCTTCTCTACAGCCTGTATTTAGCCTCTTCATAGTGAATTATAAGCTCACTCCTGAATGCTGCCTCCTTTTCTGTACAAAGCTGAGTTTAGCTGTGTTTTCTCATTGCTGTATCTCTTTATCTCTTACAGTGCCATGATGCCTTTCCTTTAGTATGCTCTGCATCTCTGTCTACTCTGTGCAGTTGGAAGTAGGCGTAGTGCTGTCTGGAGTCATGTCAGAAAGTCGGGTTTCTGATAAGTCTTTTTGGTTTTATTAATAAGTGTTTCCCCCGTTTTATTGCATAGTGATCACAGATTGGAGACAAATAAAGATCCATAAAATCCATAGAGTCTAGAGCACACGTGCATGTCTACACCTCCTTTTCCCATGTTGGTCAGGCTAAGTTGTTGTTACCAGAGCTAGCAGGTTATAGGTAGCATTGTACTGAGTGGCAAGGGAAGAGGGTTTATGCTTTTTTGGTCTCCTGGCCACAAATGGCTGTGGCATCACCAGGGATGATATTCATTATCTATTGATAATGGGGCTAACCCTTAGACATTTGCATTTATTGCATTGCTGTTTTTTCATAGGTAAATTGGATTATCTGAGTGGTTCTTGGAAACAAGCCTCTTGAATTAAATATTTTTGTTAAATATGATAGCCTAATGTAAAGTAAAACTTCGGATATAAGGTCTCTCTTTAACAGGTTCCACAGGCATATCTTTTGAATATTTGGCACTTCCAATTTAAAATATATTCACAGGGATGCTGGCTTGCTACAAAAAATTGAAACAGAAAGTTTGATCAAGGTAAGGTAGAATGGTTACTTAACAGTGATCGAAGGAAAAAAGTTTTTTGCTGTGGTTGTAAACATCCTGCCACAAGTCAAGGCAACTATTTAGATTTTGTAACAATTGCTCACAAGGGCTGCTTATTGGTATGTGCCCATAAAACCCATGGAATGAACTGGGCCTGCCTGTAGTGTGCTTCTTAGCCAAAGACAGCATACCAGCTTTTAAACGCTACTGTACATCAAAGCCTACTATTTTTAGCAGATTGCATTCTGTTCATATTCTTATGTGTATCCCATGCATTTGAAACTTTGTCTGTGTTTGATAGGACCTTTCAAACACAAAACCTGGTACATCATCTGCACCCTTCACCATCAACGCTCACCAAAGTGAAATAGCATGTTTGGCTCTAAACCAGCCTGGTAGTGTGGTAGCATCTGCCTCTCAGAAGGGTACCTTGATCCGCCTGTTTGACACCACTACCCGCGACAAGCTTGTGGAGCTTCGAAGAGGAACTGATCCTGCTACTTTATACTGGTGAACATACTGAAATGTATACATCAGTAGCATGTTTTAGCATGTTTTTGTAGGAAGTTTTTTTTTTCTTTCAGAAAATGAAAGGTTGTTGGCAGCCATGCAAAAAATCCAACATAAATCTTTCTCAAGAGACAGAGACATTTTGTTTTATGCTGAGAGAATGTGTAATAAGCTTTAATCTGCTTTGCTCCACCACTAGGGACATAAGTTGTTGAACTTGACCAAAACATACAGGTGGGGGGTTGACCAACATGCAGAATGGACAACCACAGAGGTTATTTTTCATGCTAATGTCCTCTGTGTATCCATTGTCCATTGAGTGGAAGACACGCTTTACCAAGGGTTAAGTAAATAGGTTTTCAACTTGGTAGGAGCAACCAGTAATCAAAACTGATTTTAGGAGAGTCAGTTAGTTAGTCAGTATTTAGGTGTGGCATGCTAGTAATAGTAAGTTCTGTTAATGAGAGATTGCTGCCATGGATGCAAAGGAATTTTACTACAGCAAAACATTGGACACTGTAGTATTTTTTTTTCTTAGCTGTCAGAAACATCTGGGTAATTTTATGCAACATCCTAACAAATTCCCTTAGATAAGTAAAAACTCTGTCTTAAGGTTTATACTTAAGGGAAAAACTTAAGGTGTTTTATGCAGCCTGGTCCAAGGCTCCCTGACAGTCCACATTTTTCCTGTATCCCTATGTGCTGCAAGTTGAGTTGGAGCGAAAAAGTGGATTGTCTGGGGCCCTGAGGACTGGTTTGAAAACTCGTGTCTTAGACCACTGCCTTCCTTTGGTTCCTTCATTGGACTAAACCAAGGAGGCACACCTATGGTCCTGAAGAGTGGTGTTCAGCACAGTCTGATATTTCCCCTATTCAAGCTCACCCACTAACCTGGCAATAAACAGACAGGTCGATTTAGGTTTTTGGGCAGGTAAATCACCGAACTGTGCTGGACACCAGCCATCCATGACGGTGTTTGTTCAAACCTAGACTAAACATCTAAGAACCTGTGACCAAAACATAATGCACAGGCTCTTTACCATCTTTTTATGGAGTACAGAATTCAGACATTTCATGATTCTTAAATAAGACAAAATGTAAGGTTACAGAGAAGCAAAATTGCACGTCAAACATTTCAATTTGCTATTAGATTTTTTTGCTCTTTCATGACTATTCTAAAATGAAGAAAATTCTGAGTCATACCTAGCCTACTTAGCTTGACTATATGCAGTAGCAAAAAGAATTCCAAGTCTCGGGGCGTTTTCGTATTTTCATACAGAACAGAGGCCATTTGCACAGAGAGATATGATTGGTTAATTGTGACTGCTCATTTAGAATCTTGGGTGTAGTCCACAAAAAGGATATCTGAGACACCTGGCAACAGTGGTCTTCAGTTCACTTAAATTCTGACACCCAGATCATGTCTAAAATGTATCTGCTTCCAGCACTGGATATTCAAATAATACGACTGGTTTAACTTGTGACATTTTTTTGTTTGTTTTTTCTTTCATTTCTATATAGATGCACAAAGCAACGTGAATTTTCTTTTAAAGTACAGAGTGCTAAGAGCACACCAGAAATACTTCTTGTGATAGCTTGCTTGGTTAAAAAATCTTGATTGAGGAAGGCATGTAATTCACATATATTAATGCATGGGACATTCCATGTATCCAGTAAAAAACACTTTTCATCCTGGTTTTAGTCTTGGTATGTAGAGTATCTCACATAAATGAGTACACCCTTCACATTTCTGCAAATATTTTATTATATGTTTTCATGGGACAACACTATAGAAATGACAGATATAACTTCAAAATACAGCTTGTATAGCAGTGTAGATTTACTGTCCTCTGAAAATAACACAACACACAGCCATTAATGTCTAAACAGCTGGCAACACAAGTGAGTACACCTCACAGTGAACATGTCCAAATTGTGCTCAAAGTGTCAATATTTTGTGTGACCACCATTATTATCTAGCAGTGCCTTAACCCTCTTGGACATGGAATTCGCCAGAGCTGCAAAGGTTGCTGCTGGAATCCTCTTTCACTTCTCCATGATGACATCACAGAGCTGGTGGATGTTAGACAACTTGCGCTCCTTCTCCTTCCATTTGAGGATGCCCCAAATGTGCTCAATTGGGTTTAAGTTTGGAGACTTACTTGGCCAGTCCATCACCTTTATCTTCAGCAAGGCAGTTGTCATCAGTTTCCGACATCTTTGTATTGTGACACCTGCTTCAGAATGTCACAATACATGTTGGAATTTGTGTTTCCCTCAATGAACCGCAGCTACCCAGTGCCTCATGCAGCTCCAGACCATGATGCTACCACCACCATAGGCAAGAGACAGTTGTTTTGGTAATCCTCACCAGGGTGCCACCACACATGCTGGACACCATCTGAGCCAAAAAAGTTTACCCTGGTCTCATCAGACCACAGGACATGGTTCCAGTAATCCACATTCTTGGACTGCTTGTCTGCAGCAAACTGTTTGCGGGATTTCTTGTGCATCAGCTTCAGAAGAGGCTTCCTTCTGGGATGACGGCCATGCAGACTGAGTTGTTGCATTGTGCGACATATGGTCTGAGCACTGACAGGCTGATCTCCCTCTTTCTCAACCTCTGCAGCAATACTGGCAGCAGTCATGCGTCTGTTTTTTGAAGCCAACCTCTGGATATGATGCTGAACACATGGACTCAACTTCTTTGGTTGTCCCTGGCGAGGCCTGTTTTGGAACTTGTCCTGGAAAACCGTGTATGACCTTGGCCAACGTGCTATAGCTCAGTTTAGGGTGTTAGCAATCTTCTTATAGCCTAGGCCATCTTTGTGGTGAGCAACAATTCTGTTTCTCAGATCTTCAGAGAGTTCTTTGCCATGAGGTGCCATGCTGAATATCCAGTGGCCAGTATGAGTGAATTGTACCCAAAACACCAGATTTAACAGCCCTGCCCCCCATCAACACCTGGAACCTTAACAAGTCACATGACACCAGGGACAACAGTGACACAATTGGGCACAATTTGGACGTGTTCACCATGAGGTGTACTCATTGTTGCCAGCTATTTAGACGTTAATAGCTGTGTGTTATTTTCAGAGGACAGTACATCTATACAGCTGTATACAAGCTATACATGAAAATTATATCCAAGTTTCATTTCTATAGTGTTGTCCCAAGAAAAGATATAATAAAGTATTTGCAGAAATGTGAAGGGTGTACTCACATTTGTGAGATACTATATATGCTGGAAGGAGTAGCGTTTGAAAAGATATGATTAATCTTGAATATAGACTTAATTATTCAAGGCAGGTGTGAAGACACCTTCAGAGACATTACCTAGCTAAATAATGAATACAGTGACTTGTTCAGTCATCATATCTAAAGCCAAATGAGGATGCTTCTTCTGTTCTAAAAATGAGACTTGCAGATCCTGTGGACTATCACTAGAGAATATACTCAGCATCTGACAATATCTAGGTACCATTGGTGTTCTAATCCATAGGGAAATGTACATATTATATCAGAGGAAAAAATAAATCAGATTCTGTTCTGTAATATGAAAAGATCAAATAATTGCTTCTAGTGTAAAGTGAAGTATAGTGGGTCAAATGACAGCAATAGTCACATGTAGCCCTACATTAACATAAGATGAATGAGTAATGAGTAGGCAAGTATTATAGTAGAACATCAATTGCTTTATTTGAAGTACTCTAATCTTGCACACATTTGCACATACTTTATGCTTTATCTGTATTCATGAGTTGAATTTACATATAAAAATATTAGAAAGCTGAAGTTTTGGTTCATGATTTGAGCTGAAGCTATATATTTCTTCCTCTATAGCTGGAAAACATATGGTACTTGATGTCCATCTTAAGTGGAACACATTTGATTAAAATAGTTTATGTCCCAGGTCTTATTGTATGCAGAAAAATACCCATGAGTGAAAGATGACATGATTATCCAGACCATTTAAATAGAACAAAAATAATTATTTCCTTTGATACTAGTCTTTCTACAGATTTTCTTTTACTGTTTTATTGCTTGTTTATGCAATGTTTTAATTCTGTCTTCCAGCATCAACTTCAGCCATGACTCTTCCTTCCTGTGTGCTTCTAGTGACAAAGGCACTGTTCACATTTTTGCACTCAAAGACACGAAACTGAATCGACGATCTGCGTAAGGGTCATATTTACTGTGAACCGGCATTCTTAGGTTTTTGCAGTTGGTATTTATGTATGACCTTTCACAGTACAGTTAATCACCAGCTTTTTAATCTTACACAGGATTCGTTATTTACCTTTAACCAATTCTAATTATGTTTTGTAATTATTTCCTATTTAGCTTGGCTCGGGTAGGAAAAGTGGGACCAGTAATTGGGCAGTACGTGGACAGTCAGTGGTCTCTAGCCAGTTTTACTGTGCCAGCTGAATGTGCTTGCATATGTGCCTTTGGGAAGAACACCTCCAAAAATGTCAACTCTGTCATTGGTGAGTAGGTTTTGTGATAAGAACTTTCTTTAGACTTCTTGAAGCTTATCCTTAGAAATAAATAACAATGCTGTTTCTTAAGTTTTTTTTTCTTCCCTCCAGCTATATGTGTTGATGGCACATTCCATAAATACGTCTTCACTCCTGATGGAAACTGTAATCGTGAAGCTTTTGATGTGTATCTTGACATCTGTGATGATGATGATTTCTAAGTGTCAACAAGAAATAAGGTTCAGTACTATATACTCATAGGTTGTGTTTTGAATGTTGATGTATAATCAAATCTATATAAAACAGTCTGTACAAAGTAAATAAAATGCCTGATAAACCATTTTGTGTGGTAGACAGTAATGCATTTTGTGAATCACAAATCTTAGTTATTGCAGGTTTAACAAGTGATTCATCATGCTATGTATTGAATGCAGTGATAGATTAATTTTTCTCTATGCTGATATATTACTCTAGCTAAAGGTTTGGTTTCTTTCATGGTAATGTTGGTCATTCAATGAAACAAGTTACTGTTTAAAATTTTTTTTTCCCCCTTAGGATCTATTTTATAAAAACAACAATAATACTTTAAGGGCATTTGCTAAAATAATTAGACAATATAACATTTTGCCAGACAAAATTATGTCCTCTGCTCTGATGCAAAACTGTTTATTAAACATGTGTCTATTTAAAGACTATTTCATTTAGGACATCCACTCACTAGGTCAAATATCCACTAGAAAATACTTGTCCTGTTCCCATGCAAAAAGGGGGTTCTTTCATGTGAGAAAAAAACAGCCATTTTCAGTAAAAGCAGCAAAGTCAATAATAACAACGTGAACATGATGAACTTCATTAAAAGGATAGTCTTGACTGCTGCAAGTTGGGCCAAAACTCTCCTGTGACATAAGAAGGATATTACAAGAGAGGATCGAAGCGACTTGAGAGCATATAGTAGCAGTGATTATTTGTAGTTTTTAAAATATTTTTTATATGGCAATATGATATGAAATAAGGTGTTTGACTGGTACTTGTTTCATCCCATTTTAACTACTACCAAAACTCTTGCCATAAAATTTTTTTTTTAAAATAACAAATGAAAGTGGTTGTGATAGTGTTCCCATCACTGTTTTGTTTTCGCAGTATTTATTTTTTAAATTACTTTTAAATTTTTCATTTTTGTGTGTTTTTTTTGCAAAGTTCTGTTTTAAATAATAAAAATGAAATTTTTATGAATCATTAAAGTATCTGAGCTTTGTTTTCTTTATCTGTGTCCTTTCATTTTACTTTGTCCTGATGAGCAATATAAGCAAGTGTTTTTCTTTTGTTTGTTGTTTTTTGTTTAAGAAAGCATGGTCTTAAAAAGCATTTCTGATAAAAATATTTGAGTTGAATAAGTGCAAAAAAATGACATTTTAGAAAACAAGATTACAAAAGTAAAAAATTTACAAGGGCAAAAAAATACATTTAGAAAACATATTTACAAAAGTAAAAGCAAACAAATTTATGTGAAACACTTTTACCAATACCAAAACAAATTTACGAGCGGCAAGTAGTCACCTTATGCAGGAAGTACTTGTTGCTGACCTTTTGTGTCAATCAAAGGTTCAGTATTGTGTGTGGCCTCCACGTGCCTGTATGACCTCCCTACAATGCCTGGGCATGCTCCTGATGAGGTGGCGGATGGTCTCCTGAGGGACAAAAGCATCCACCAACTCCTGGACAGTCTGTGGTGCAACGTGATGTTGGTGAATGGAGCGAGACATGATGTCCCAGATGTGCTCAATCGGATTCAGCTCTGGGGAACAGGCGGGCCAGTCCATAGCCTCAATGCCTTCATCTTGCAGGAACTGCTGACACACTCCAGCCACATGAGGTCTAGCATTGTCCTGCATTAGGACAGCCAACCAGGGCCAACCGCACCAGCATATGGTCTCACAAGGGGTCTGAGGATCTCATCTCGGTACCTAATGGCAGTCAAGCCATACCTCTGGCGAGCACATGGAGGGCTGTGCGACCCTCCAAAGAAATGCCACCCCACACCATTACTGACCCACTGCCAAACCGGTCATGCTGAAGGATGTTGCAGGCAGCAGATCGCTCTCCACGGCATCTTCAGACTCTGTCACGTCTGTCACATGTGCTCAGTGTGAACCTGCTTTCATCTGTGAAGAGCACAGGGCGCCAGTGGCGAATTTGCCAATCCTGGTGTTCTCTGGCAAATGCCAAGCGTCCTGCACGGTGTTGGGCTGTGAGCACAACCCCCATCTGTGGACGTCGGGCCCTCATACCATCCTCATGGAGTTGGTTTCTAACCGTTTGTGCAGACACATGCACATTTGTGGCCTGCTGGAGGTCATTTTGCAGGGCTCTGGCAGTGCTCCTCCTGTTCCTCCTTGCACAAAGGCGGAGGTAGCAGTCCTGCTGCTGGGTTGTTGCCCTCCTATGGCCTCCTCCACATCTCCTGGTGTATTGGCCTGTCTCCTGGTAGTGCCTCCAGCCTCTGGACACTACGCTGACCGATGGGTTAAATGCGGAGGTGAAATTTCCCCGTTGTGGGACTAATAAGGGTCACTTAATCTTAATCTTGCCACAGCTTGCATTGATGTGCCATCCTGGATGAGCTGCACTACCTGAGCCACTTGTGTGGGTTGTAGAGTCCGTCTCATGGTACCATGAGTGTGAAAGCACCACCGACATTCAAAAGTGACCAAAACATCAGCCAGAAAGCATAGGTACTGAGAAGTGCTCTGTGGTCCCCACCTGCAGAACCACTCCTATATTGAGTGTTGCTAATTGCCAATAATTTCGACCTGTTGTCTATTCCATTTGCACAACAGCATGTGAAATTGATTGTAAATCAGTGTTGCTTCCTAAGTGGACAGTTTGATTTCACAGAAGTTTGATTTACTTGGAGTTATATTGTGTTGTTTAAGTGTTCCCTTTATTTTTTTGAGCAGTGTAGTTTGGTGTTCATCTAAGTTACACTAAAGAACACACCCATTTTGTTCTAACTAAGAACACAAAAAAGACACATTGTCCATCATTCAAACATTTACTGTAGGGGATGGAAAAAGGTGGTGAACCCCTAGGATAATTCAAGATTCTATATTGTCAGTGCACAGGGTACAATGAAATTGGGTAGCAATCCTAAAGGTGCATAGACAAAAAAGATTAAACTAGGAATAAAGCAAAAATATAGGCTATGTATAATATGAAATGCAAGATATTAGAAGATAGACTATATAATTTAAAATGATAAAAAGTAAAGATAAAATAAAATTATAAAAGTAAAATAATTAGGGTGGATGTAAAAGAATTTAGCAGTAATGACTTTGCACATAAGGGTATTGCACATATGTTTTGGAAAGGTGTGGGTAGACACTCTGTTCATGTGTTGTTGGTGCCTGGATGGCAGTATGCAATGTCAACGTTGTGCAGTGCTCATTTCTGTTATTGCTCTGGGGTAGAAGCGTTTTTTAAGTATGTTTGTTGGTGATGTGATGGACCTGTAGTGTCTGCCTGATGGTAACAGGTTGAACTGATGATGGCCAGGATGTGATGTGTCTTTCAGGATGTTAGCTGCCCTGCTGAGGCAGCGGGTCATGTACTCTTTCCACACAGTCCTCGTTAATATATAATGGGTCTGATTTTGTGAAGTTCTTTCTGAAATCTATGATGAGTTCTTTAGTTTTTAGAGAGATTTGTAGAGATTGTTTTCTGAATACCAAGAGCCCCTCCTTGGACTTCATCTCTGTAGGTTGTCTCATCTCCTCCAGAGATAAGTCCAATCACAGTTGTGTCATCTGCAAATTTGGTTATAGTGTTGGTGGGGTGGGTGGGCTAAATTAAATTAAATTAAATTAAATTAAATTAAATTAAATTAAATTAAAGGCAGAGCTGAAGTCTATGAAAAGCATCCTCACATAGCCTGGTGGGTCAGTGCTGTGTGTAAAGCAGTGTTGATGGCGTCTTCCATGGACCTCTTTTTCCCTGTAGGTGACCTGGTGTGGGTCAAAGCTTGGTGGGAGGCTAGCTTTGATGTACTGCAGGACCAGTCTCTTAAAGCACTTCATTACGACAGGTGTCGTTAAGTGCAATTGGATGGAAGTCACTGAGGTCACTGATGACAGACTTTTTAAAGAAGTGGAATAACTTCCAGTAGTTGACTAATGACTTTCAAAAAACAAAACAAAACAAAAAAAGCTAATTGGAGTCAAGAATTAGGAAACCTGCAGTCCAGTCAATGAAATTAGGGATGTGAGTTAGAGCTAATTTGACTAATGAAAAACACCTTGCAAAAAAGATATCTCAGAAGACCTAAGATCAATAAATCTTGTTTCACAAAGCTGGAAAAGGCTATAAAGTGATATAAAAGAGTGGTGCAGTGTGTGTCTTCCTAAAAGTGAAAAAAGAACTCCAGTTTTTGAGAACTAAAGTTTTGAAGAAACTGTTGGAACTCAAAGGTCTACCACATGAAAAACATTGAACAGGTATTGTGTCTGTTCTCTAGGCCTAGACTGACTGCCATCACCAAGAGAAAATTGAAATCCCAAGTTTATGTCAAAGTAGCTGTCTGTCAGGTGAAGCTAAGTAGAAGCTAGGTGATGCAGCAGGACAATACCTCTAAACATCAAAGTAAATTTTCTACAGGATGACTTCAAAAAATAAAATCTGCCTTCACAAACCAATAGAGTTGCTGTGGAATTACCTTCAGAGATGGGTTAACAGGGAACACCTGTTAACACTACACACTCAGGCAGGCATCTTTGAATATTAGCTGTCAGTTGATTGTTTGGAGCTGTTAAGAAATCCATGGCATAGAGATAAGATTAAGGTAAAAAAATAAGACTGGTTTACCTTACTGCTTTGTTAAAATCTGGCTTACAAAAGTCACTGATGTTTCTTAAAATTATGTGCCAGGCTCCACTTCTCATCGGCCAACACACTGTAGACTTCAGCACTGTGGTTTTGTAACCAAGAAATTTCACTAATGATATATAGAGCTAATATAGTCAGTAATCCTACTTATATATTCATGGCACACCTATGCTTTAGAAGATATGTACTTTTCATTGTACATATACACCGATCAGGCATAACATAATGACATCCTCCTTGTTTCTATGCTCATTGTCCATTTTATCAGCTCCACTTACTATATAGGTGCACTTTGTAGTTCTACAATTACAGACCATCTGTTTCTCTGCATACTTTGTTAACCTCTTTTTACCCTGTTCTTCAGTGGTCAGGACCCCCATGGCCCCTCACAGAGAAGGTAATATTTGGGTTGTGGATCATTCACAGCACTGCAGTAACACTGATGTGGGGGTGGTGCATTAGTGTGTGTTGTGTTGGTACAAGTGGATCAGTGCTGCTGGAGTTTTTAAACACTATATCCATTCACTGTCCACTCTATTAGAGGCAGCTGCATTGTTGCTCCGCGCTGTAGATGTAAAGTCAGAGACGATAGCTCATCTCTTGCTGTACAGTATGGGCTAATCACTCTCTCGTCCTTCATCAGTGTACACAGGATGCTGCTTACAGGGTGTGGTTGACTAGACATTTTGGTTAATGGACTCAGTCCAGCAGTGACATTTAGGTGTTTAAAAACTCCAGCAGCACTGTTGTGTCTGATCCACTCAGACCAGCGCAACACACATTAACAAAGCACCATCATGTCAGTGTTGGTGTCAGAAGCCTAGCTGGCCAACAGGAGTTACAAATAATTTTGTTATTACATCAAAGGCCATGTAAAATGAGAGGGGATGCTGAGGCACATAGTGCATAGAGGTCACCAACTTCATGTGGCCTTCGGATTAGCTCAAGAACAGTGTAGAGAGCTTCATGGAATGGATTTTCATGGCCAAGCAGCTGCATCTAATATTTATATCACCAAGCACAATGCAAAGTGTTGAATGCAGTGGTGTAAAGCGCCACCACTAGACTCTAGAGCAGTGGAGATGTGTTCTCTGGAGTGACAAATCACGCTTCTCCATCTGGCAATCGGACGGACAAATCTGGGTTTGGTGGTTGCCAGGACAACGGTACTTGTCTGGCTGCATTGTGACAAGTGTAAAGTTTGGTGGAGGGGGGATTATGGTGTGGGGTTGTTTTTCAAGAGTTGGCCTCAGTCCCTTAGTTACAGTGAAAGGAACTCAATGTGTCAGTATAACAAGAACAATTTCCTGCTCCCAACTTTGTGGGAACAGTTTGGGGATGGCCCCTTCCTGTTCCAACATGACTGCGCACCAGTGCACAAAGCAACATCCATAAAGACATGGATGAGCATGTTTGGTGTAGGAGAACTTGACTGGCCTGCACAGAGTCCTGATCTCAACCCAATATAATATCTTTGGGATGGATTAGAGTGGAGAATGTGAACCAGGCCTTCTCGTCCAACATCAGTGTTTGACCTCCTAAATGCGCTTCTGGAAAAATGGTAAAAAATTCCCATACACCCACTCCTGAACCTTGTGGAAAGCCTTCCCAGAAGAGTTGAAGCTGTTATAGCTGCAAAAGGTGGGCCAACATCATTTTAAACCTTATGGATTAAGAATGGGATCTCACTCAAGTTCATATGTGTGTGAAGGCAGAAGAGCGAATATATTTGGAAATATAGTGTACTTAAGAAAACTTAAGAAAAATGTTGTTATTCCCTCAATTTGAGCAAAACTCTTCATCATTACCTGGTGGTCAAAGCGAGCAACATTACAGTCAAAGATTATTCCATTAACAGCACAAGGATGTTTTTGTGATGTGGCATTGTTATACAGACTTCAATTGTTCTGAGGTGACCATAAATGTGCATGGAGTATAAACCCATGAATAATAATAATATATCAAAAATCATACTTAATAAGATGTAATTAATAAAGAAATTAATAATACATAATAAAACCCAATAAATCATGATCCTGCTTCATTTTCTTCCAGGGTAGGAGAAAAGCAGTAGCAAGGGACAAAGAAAATAGGAACATTAGCAAAAGTATTCAGTCACAACCATAATGATCTCTGCAGAGGACCAGAAGGAACCCATTTTGACAGCACTTGGGTAAAATGTATCCCATTTCTGTTGCTAGCACCTAACCCAGGCTTTCTTCCTTGAACTTATACAACATTGGTTGGAACAGTACAGTGGGTAACATCTCTGCCTGTTATGCTGTAGACTAGGATTTTATCCCCTGTCTGGGCAAGCAGCAATAATACCTTATGACTCCTAACACTATCTTTGCATACCTGTATAAAATAATCAAATTGTAAATTGCTTTGGATGAGAGTTGTCTGCCAAATGCAGTAAGTGTAATGAAAAGGCTCACTTCACCCTTGCTGTGGAACAATACTGCAAGTCTGGGGAGATGAGATCAACTGGAGATCAACAGGTATCTAAGGTAACATACTTAGTCAAAGCAATCATACCTTGATGCAAATTAAGACAATCTACATATATAATTTCTGATTCCTTATCACAAATCACTACTGTAATAATGCAGACTTACAATGGTTCAGAAAGTGATTTCTACTTGTAAGAATGATGTGAATGTCATCCAAACAAATATTTAATTTTTTTTTTAATGATGAATATATGAAGCTTGAACTAGTGTCTAACATTAAAATAAAACTGTTACCAAAATAAAGGTTTTAAATGCAATATTTTGTAGAAGCCAGTGGACAAAAACACCTGACACACCATATATTTGGACTTATAGAACTGCCTGCAATGATGGGATTTTTTTCAACAATTTATTTTGAATACAAGTACAAAATTGCAAAAAGACATTGAAAATCAGTAAATTTTAAAAGTCCTTTTGTAATTAGTCAACAAGTAAATTATAATCCTGAAAATATGCTCCATTCCTTGAGTGGCACTTTGTGTTCTCTCTATCGGCAGCATTAGTTGACTATCTCTTACAACAAAATAAGCCAAGTCAGTTACTGATTACTTTCACTGTTGAACAATCCGTCCAAATGCATCCATTGTTTCCATTACCAGTGCTAGGTGATCTAAAAATGAGCCTACAGATACACGAAGAATGCGGGCCTCTTCAGCAGTCCACTTTCTGAAATTGCATTAGAGAGAAGTTAAGATGAAATTCACATACACACATCATGAAAGTCAAATCAAATTAGAGGATACAGCCTGTGTTTTACAAATTAATTTTCAATAATGTATTATTACACCTACAGGTCAGAATTAGCATGAATTCTCAAGGCAAAACAAAATTATTGCAAACACCTTTAAAATAAATGATGAATTAATGGTGCAGCAACCATTGTAGAAGAGTATTTGTAATAGATATAAATACTATAACTGCACACAGTCGCATCATATTTTGACAAAATAGCAGCAAAGCTAATACATACCTCACCATACCTATCGAAAACTAACAATTTGCACCTACCCACTCATATCTAACTAAAATGGGTTTACTCATGAAGCCTAGTGTAAACACACACACACACACACACACACACACACACACACACACACACATACTTTCTAAGCCACTTATCCTTCTGGGTCAAGGTGTCAGTCATATTATACTTAAATCATTAGGGGAAAAACAAAATCTAATTTTCTATAAAGAGAATAAGAGTATTCAGACATTTTCACTGTGACAAGGCCAGGAACATTGGAGGTGGATTCAAACTGTTCTATCATGGTGTAGACAGGAAGAGAAATGGAGTAGGGATAATCCTAAAGGAACAGCTTGGGAAAAGTGTTCTGGATGTAAAGAGAGTGTCAGACAGGATCATGAGCCTGAAGTTGGAGGTTGATGGTGTGATTTTGAATGTGGTCAGTTCATATGCACCACAGGTTGGTTGTCAGTTAGAGGAGAAAGAGGAATTTTGGAGTAAGAAGGATGAAGTGGTAGATGGTGTCCCTAGAGAGGAGAGATTAGTGATTGGTGCAGACTTCAATGGACATGTTGGTGAAGGGAACAGAGGGGATGAAGAGGTGCTGGGTATGTATGGTGTGAAAGACAGAAATGCGGAAGGTCAGATGGTTGTAGATTTTGCAGAGAATGGAAATGGTTGTGGTGAACACGTATTTTCAGAAGAGGGAAGAACACAGGGTGACATACAAGAGTGGAGGGAGGTGCACACAGGTGGATCCTTTGCCACCTAAAGGAGATTGGAGATTGTAAAGTGGTGCCAGGGGAAAGTGTAGAAAGGCAGCATAGGGTGGTGAACACAGAGCCAAAGATTAGATGGTGGAAGCCGAAGGAGGAGGATGGTTGCAGGCAGTTCAGGGAAAAATTGCAACAGGCCCTTGGGGGCATTGAGGAGCTACCTGAGGACTGGGAAACTACAGCTAAGGTGGTGAGAGAAACTGGCAAAAATGTGTTGGGTGTTTCGTCTGGTCAGAGGAAAGAAGACAAGGACAGTTGGTGGTGGAATGAGGAAGTCCAGGAGAGTATTCAGAAGAAGAAGGCAACTAAGAAAAAGTGGGATAACCAGAGAGATGAAGGAAGTAGGCAGGAGAACTGTGAGGCTAGTAGCATAGCGACTAAACAGAGAGATAGAGCTGGAAAGGATGTACAGCAGGTTAGGCTGATAAAGGATAGAGAGGGAAATGTACTATTGAGTGAACAGAGAGTGATGAGTAGACGGAAGGAGTACTTTGAAGAACTAATGAATGAGGAAAACGAGAGGGAGAGGAGGACAACGGGGGGAGAGATAGTGGATCAGGAAGTGCAGAGAATTAGTAAGGTGGAAGTGAGGGCAGCTTTAAAAAGGATGAAAAATGGAAAGGCAGTTGGTCCTGATGACATACCTGTGGAGGTATGGAGATGTTTAGGAGAGAAGGCAGTGGACTTTTTAACCAGGTTGTTTAACAAAATCCTGGAGAGTGAGAGGATGCCTGATGAGTGGAGAAGCAGTTTTTTTAAGAACAAGGGTGATGTGCAGAGCTGCAGTAACTACAGAGGTATAAAGTTGAATAAATACACCATGAAGGTATGGGAAAGAGTTGTTGAAGCAAGGCTAAGGTGAGAGGTTCAGATCAGTGAGCAGCAGTTTGGTTTCATGCCCAGAAAGAGTACTACAGATGCAGTTTTTGCATTGAGAGTGTTGGTAGAGAAGTACAGGGAAGGTCAGAAGGAGCTACATTGTGTCTTTGTGGATCTAGAGAAGGCATAGGATAGGGTGCCAAGACAGGAACTGTGGTACTGTATGAGGAAGTCAGGTGTATCTGAAAAGTATGTTAGGGTGGTGCAGGACATGTATGAGGATAGTGAGACAGTGATGAGGTGTGCAGTTGGAGTGACAAATGGTTTCAAGGTGAAGGTAGGGTTATATCAGGGATCAGCTTTGAGCCCCTTCTTGTTTGCAATGGTGATGGACAGGTTGACAGATGGGGTCAGGCAGGAGGCTCCATGGACGATGATGTTTGCAGATGACATTGTAATCTGTGGTGAGAGTAGAGAGCAGGTGGAAGAGAAGCTGGAGAGGTGGAGGTTTGCACTGGAGAGGAGAGGAATGAAGGTCAGTAGATACAAGACGGAATACATGTGTGTGAATGAGAGGGAGGCAGGTGGAAAGGTGAAGATGCAAGGAGTAAAGGTCGTAAAGGTGGATGACTTCAAATATCTTGGGTCAACCATCCAGAGCAATGCACAGTGTAGAAAAGAGGTGAAGAAGACGATGCAGGCAGGATGGAGTGGGTGGAGACGGGTGTCAGGGCTGATGTGTGACAGAAGGATAGCAGCAAGAGTGAAAGGGAAGGTTTACAAGACAGTAGTGCGTCCCGCTATGACGTATGTTTTGGAGACTGTAGCTCTGTCTAAAAGACAGGAGGCTGAGCTGGAGGTGGCGGAGATGAAGATGCTGAGATTTTCATTGGGAGTGACAAGGATGGACAAGATTAGAAATGAGCAGATCAGAGGGACAGTGAAGGTGGAGCAGTTTGGAGATAAAGCCAGAGAGGCCAGGTTGAGATGGTTTGGACATGTGTTGAGGAGGAATAGTGAATATATTGGTCAAAGAATGTTGGAGATGGAGCTGCCAGGTAGAAGGAGAAGAGGTAGACCTCAGAGAAGGTTTATGGATGTAGTGAAGGTGGACATGGAGATGGTTGGTGTAAAAGTAGAGGAGGCAGTGGATAGGGCAAGATGGAGGCAGATGATCCGCTGTGGCGACCCCTAAAGGGAGCAGCCGAAAGAAGAAGAAGAACTAGGCACAGGCACATGACTAACCTGCAGAACTCAAAATATTCATAACAGTATTCAGATGGTACAGAGTTAAGAGTAAATTACCAATAAATGTTTTAAAAACAAATATAGCTCCAAAATATTTGCCAATTTTTTAAACTATGTTCATGTATTAGTACAATGGGGCACACCTAATGCTATCCTTAAAATGCATAAAATCATGCACTTACCTACTCGGCAGTACAGTAACAGCGCTTAAGCTAAACAACAGAGGAGCAATTTACTAAACTTTTCCACTGGATCTGTAGGCCTTAGCTTCTACCTTTTATGCCAAGATGCTTTAACACACACAAACATACTATCTAAATCACTTATTCTTCACAGGAAATCAGGGAACAGGTTGTTAGTCCATTGCAAGACAGACAGACAAATTTAGCATGTCTAATTGCCTGCCTGAGAAAGCCAGAGTGACTGGAGCCACACAGTCTTTGGTAGAACATGCGAATTACACAGAGAAAAGACCCTGTTCCCCAGGCCAGAAATCAAACCCAAGCCCTTCTTGCTGTGAGGCAATAGTGCTACCCACTGCACCGCCCACGATCCTTTTTCTGAAAATGTATTGCATTACAAGGTATAAAAGGTATTTAAAAAATTAACTGTATTTTAGTGTGTAAAACCTTTATTTCTGTATTAAATAATAATAATAAACGTTATCATTAAAGACTCTTTGTAATTCATTATAATTACAGTAAAAATTAAAATAATTACAGTACTAAAATTAATTAACATTAACAAAATATTAAATTAATATTGTAAATTATGCTGTAAGTGAAATTACTATAGCAAGCCCTTTCAGCTTTTATTTCCTGGATCTCGTAACCACTAAAGGTTTAAATACAAATTTGTTTTTTCTTTTAAATTAATATAGAGGTAATGAATTTACTTTAAAAACATTACAATAGCTCAGAAACAGTTGAGAAGCTTAAACATTTATCAAATACAGCACAGACTCCTCCTGTAATGATCTGGTCTCAATGCTTAATTTAAGGAATCTCTTGACATTCTCGCTCCAGTCAAATGGGGGAAAATGCGTTCTCATAAAAATCTGTGGATGAATGCAGAAATACACCATCTTAAGAGAAACTGTCATAAATCAGAGCACATTATGGTGTTGTCAAAGAGCAGATCTCCACACTGCTAAGAAAATCTCCAGTTATACCTCTCTAGTATAATTAATAAACACTAAGATCATGCCACATCCTTGAACTAATTAACCCTAACTTTTCTTCGTTTGTCTCATGATTTATCTTCTAAAATTTTCAAAATAAAATAGCCTTGATAAGACAAAGCATAGTTCAGTCAGCTGAAACAGGCTCCTATAACCTTTTTGATGAGCCACCTACATCAATATGGGGATCTTTCTCTGTTATTTATTATCAGGAGTTTAAAACTTAAACAAAAAGTTAGTCCAAATGTTATCTTGACCCTGTTCCTGTCTCTCCTTAAGATGGTTTTTCAAAGTGATGTTTTAATTACTGTAACATACTGTTCCAGATGTTTTTAAAACTTCCATGGCCAAGACTCCTTTTTAAATAAAAAAAAAAGGTAGCAGGGATCCTTCCATACAAAATTATTTCAAACAAATTTCAAACCTTCCTTTTTATGTAAAATCTTAGAAAAAGTCATTTACAAACAACTGAATGAATGAATATCTAGTATCAAACAAGTTTTTGAGTTTCGATCGGGTTTTCATTTTAACCACATGTACTGCATCATGTCAGTGACCTCAGGCTTAGCGCATAGGCACAAAATCCTTTTATTCTGGTCTTACTGGATTAGTGCAGTTTTTAATACTGTTGATCACAAGATTCTAGTCCACCATTTTTGAAATCATATTTAGTCAACAGACAGCTCTTGGTGTCACTGGCAAAACATTTATCAAAAAAAATGTAACATTTCTTCTGGAGCAACTGAGGTCAAGCTCACAGAATTGGGCAGCATTTCTAGAACTTGCTGACTGTACATAATACTTGTTGAGCTGTGTATTGGCAAGAACAAGGCAATATGAAAATCAAATTTTAGGAAAACTGTCATAGTATAAAAAGCACACCATGCACAGAATCTGAGTTTAAGGAGTTAGTTCCTTAAGCTAACATTAATTTTCATTAATCATTGTAATCTATCTTCAGCCTAATGGCTGAAGATAGATTACAAAACTGTTCATATAGTCATTGTGATATGACAGCTTTATCGAACATCGCATATTATTATCACATGTGTTGTGCAATCTTGAAATTAGACACTTTACTCTAGTGATTAAGATCAGTTGTAGCCCAAAGCCACTTTCAAGATCACATCCTACAAAGGTGATCAGTTATTTACTTTTTAAGAAGCAGACTCACTCTCCTTTAGAGCACATAAATAGGGCTGTCCAGAAATCAGAGATGTTTAATATGATGATATTTATTGTTCTCACGATAAATTACATCATGTCACAATATACTTTTCTAAACATATTGTGGATATGGTCAGTACTTAAAAATCTCTTACCATAAAATTAAATTACAAATAATGCATAATTTGTATTATTAATTAAGCAGTGTACAATATTGAATACAAATAGTTTAATTAATCATTTGTGTTAGCATTTTTGAAATGTAGGTTTATTTTGTTCTAATTTATCAGATGTCAGAAAAACAAATTGTGACAGACTGTATATCGTAAATGAATTCTTGAAGTATTGTGATAAGATTTTGCCATATTGCACATTTCTGTGATTTAGTATTCCTGGATCTTTAAAAAAAACAATTATGCAAAGCATATGTCCAATTATCAAGAAATACTTTACTTCACTGAAAGGTATATCATATTTTCCACTGGATTAAAAACAGATGTCATTTCACAGCCTTTTTTGCTCATCATCCTACCAAGAGTACAAATAATCAAGGAAGGCATTATATGTAATATAAGGGGTAAATGAATAGTTCTTAAATTCATTAACAAGTGTGCATTTCTATCATCACTGTTCATACATCTCCACTGTTAGTGCTATAAAACATCAGATGTTAATACCTAGTTCATTTGAAGTTAAGCACTTACACAGACAGTATGTTGGCTGAAACACTAAGAGTTTTTGTGATGCCTCCTTTTCTAGGCTCACAATCAGGAATCAAGGACTGGACAGCAATAGATGCCTCCCTTTGAGATGGAAAAGGAACTTCCAAAGTACTGACTTGGTAGTAAAGAGAAAACAAGCTATGTAAAGTTAACTCAAAATAATTGTGTAACGCATTTTCCTTCTATACTGCATCTTCACTCAATGATAGGGTTGTTAATATTATTTTTCCCTGCCTGCATGGTTTTAAAGGTAGGCAAGCAAACAAACAAACAAACAAAAAAAACCCCACACTTTTTGATGAAAGACAGGAAAACAATTTACAGAGATATAATGAAGGCTTAATGCGATGAGATAAAAGAACAAGGCATAAAAGAAGAAAAGAAAAAATTCAATACACAGATTGATTGACTTTATTAGCTAGTTTCACTGTGACTTTCCTTCTTACTATCATATTATACCTATTATTGTTTCTACAGAAAAAAGAAAAGACTAGAGATTTTCAACTATACTTCATCTAAGAAATAAAATGTAACCACACACACATCCTTACAATGGATGACTATGGAAACATTATTCAGTCCAAGTCTAAGAGTTTTACATTCTAGGTTAAACAGGTGCATCAGAGTAATGGAAACTATGGTCTACATTTCATGGACTGAACAAACAAAATGTTTCTGGATCCTGAAAAATGTTTGGCTACATTTTTCAACTCCCGTTTTGAAAGTCCTTGGAGCAAATGTAGATCTCCCCCCGCTTTTTAGATAATTGATAATCGTTTTTCCTATTGATTAATTATACACATAAATATGCACTACATAGGTGAATTTACAACAAAGGTAACATGGGGATGTGTCTTGACTCCGTGCTTAAAGAGCGAGACGTGCATGAAACCAGAAGATAATAAAACGGCACGACGGTTAGAAATAGATATGCACTCCAAAATTACCAATTTAATCACTGAAATGTTCTGCTCGATCCATATTTTTTGCTATTTAAAGTCACAAAATATATTATTAATATTTGAAATGAATTATGGTGATGCTAATCGCAGACACTTATCCAGGTTTGTATAATGCAATAATTTTGCAGACTAAAGGCTGTTAGGAAACTTGTTAAGGATACATTTCCACACTAAATCAGCAAACAATATTACCAGTACTGTAAGGATACAATTGAAGTTGTCCGACAGAATTCCTAGCACCCATGCTTGACGCCATCTTGAAATAACTGTTGCAATTGAGACCGGCACTTTCGTCAGTTAGTACAAACATACATACAGACAGACAGACAATTTTATATGCCCGACTCCCTTCCTTTTGTTCACAAAATGGTAAGCTAGCGTATGTTTATGTTCTCCCACCCGTATCCGGAGTAAGGATTTGCCAGGGAACTTCTAGAGAGGAGAATTTTCACTCTGCAATGACTTCCGGTTTTCTCAAACGCTAGAGGGCGACCCCGAGTGAGTCCAAAATGAATGGGTTGATATGGAGCATTTGAGCAAAATAATAGTTTATAAATGCGTAAACATTTTTAATTAAAATATTAATTTCCTGAACAATGAATATCATAAAACATTTTAACGCCGCTGTTATATTTTAGAGCTTTTAAATTATATAGCTATACGAGTTTAAAACGCTACCTCATGTAGGTCCATGACGTCAGTGAACGCGAACAGCCAATGAGCTGCTCCACTCACCATTCAATCATCACGCTCTAGCGTAAAGCCCGCCTCCTGCTGCCCAAAACCCGTTTACTGTAGAAAAAAAGGAAATATATAGGTGAGTTTTCTTCGCTTTTTTAGTTAAATACATCCGTCTATTTTATAAATTTAAAGAAACGTTGTGGGTGATTAGAAACTATTTTAACTCTTCGTTTTTTTAGCCGTTGAGCTCCTTTCACCCCCATTCATTGAGGACTCACTCGTGGGCGCCCTTCCTGTTTAAAAGTCCTCTTTTTGATAAAACGAGTCGGGATAGGAATGGTCAGAATTGACTAGCAAGCTAGTCCAAACTATTCGCTTATTGGACAGTTGAAAAGTCGTTTACGTCACCACAGCAACTAACTTACAGAAGCTTTCAGACGAATCACAAGATCAAATCATCGTTATTTTCACCCGTAGATTTTAGACAACAGGCTAAAAAATCAGGGGAATTTCACCGATTTTTCAAACGTCTACATAATCCAGTCCTTGAGATGTAAACATTCAGTCCTGGAGACGTAAATTGATTCCCCTTTAAATCGGCAACTTCTTTGTAATGCTCAGCTTTGAATAAATTAACTTAAACCTCATAAATGTGAGTATTACTATACAGTTTGGCTACAATGAAGTTCACACAGATACACCTAAATGGATATTTAAATTATGTCCTTTCTGCAGTAGTTTGTAGAAATTGGTGTCTGTGGAATTGGATTTGACAATATTTCTACTACAATCATTTGGTTAAGGGAAAAAAAAACATAGCAGGTAATTGCCTCACAATGAGAAATTAAGTAAAGAAATAGTTTTGAGTTACCTCACCACATGTAATCTATTGCTTAGGATTTTAGCAGCCTTGATTTATTCAGTAATAAAGATTTATTTTTATTTTAATTGATCATATTCTTTGATGGATTTATTTAATATCATTATGAGTTGAGTATAGTTCTATTGGTTTCTAAAACACATTTTGTGAAATTAGTTTCTTTGAATCTTCATTGTTACCTTTTTGTCAGCTGAGAGGTTTTATAAATATGTTATCACAAATGACCATGAAAAAAAAAAATATTGTACGACTGTATAAAACATAAGTAAAACATTTACTGAAGCTGATGGGAATTAATCTCAAATTGTACTTATAACAGACAAAAAACGGCAATTCGCAAAAAACTTTACAACATCCACTAGATGGCACCAAATAGCTGCATTGGAATGTTTCCGAACACTAATAATTATTCCAGAGAATCCGCTGCAAAATATTTAAAACGTATAGTATAGTACTAAACTGTAGTGTTCGATGAAACAAATGGTTTAATGAAGAACATACGAAAACGACAAACTTTACTGATCAGAACTGCCTGAGAACTGACATGAATTTTCATTCTAATGAACACAATACAGATCCTTCTTTTCAACATTCTCAGCCTGCTTCACCACTCAGGCTGACCAAAGCACAATAGCAGGCATGGAGATATAGGAGTAAAACAAGTACTACACATGCAGATGGTGTTGCAAGAGTTCCCAGACTTTTTCATGACAGGACCAACCTAAATTTGTCAAAAAATGCCTTAAGCTTGCATTCGGTGATCCAATTAGCTCTTTCCTTAAAAATAGATTAAATACTTAGACTTTAAAAGTAATAATGAAACTGACTGAGAATGTGTGAGCATGAACCATCAGCAGTGCAAATTAACAAGATTTTCTTAAATACCATGTTACAACCCAGTCTAGGGTCAGGCCATAACAAAGAATGAGTGTGGGCTCTCTCCACACACCTGCTGCCAGACCAGACACTGGACAAAATTAAACCAGAAAATGACAGGTTTATTTTCTTCAAAAGCTCAAACAAGCTGGGTTGATGGCTTCAGTGACAGGCATTAGCCAAAATAACAAACAAAATAATTAATAATTTCAAACTTACCAAACCAAAAACAAAAGAAACCAAAAGGCATATAGGCTACCCTAACTCCCTACATTAAACAGCAGAAAATGTAACCAAAATAACATGGCACTTGTCCCCTACTTTCACCCAGCTTTCAAAGCACAATCAAAGAGTCACAATTTTAACAATAGCAGGAAAGCTAGAAAAGTTAGAAGTGAAGCGTGTCGGGCTGGCCTGGAAAGATGTTTTTCCAGGTCAAGTCAGAAGGGAGAAATGCCCTAAATGTCTCCCAAGATGGTGGCACAGCGACCTCTTATACTGTCAGACGCCTCCAAGTGGCCAATTATGCATCTACACAAAACAATGGAAAAAGCACACAAAATGCCACAAACAGACACAGAGAAAGGCAATTCCGACTGAGGGTCATAACAACCAGGATTGATGAGGCATGACTGAAAAGTGAAAAGTTTGTCTGTTTTTCCCTCATACCAGTCACAAGTGACAAAAAGAAGTAGGGAGAATAAGGTGAGATGAGCCATTCTTCACTTCTTTCACTATTTTGGTACAGCAAACAGATTTTATGTACAGCATGAATCATATTTGGTGAGTGAAGAGTAGAAAGCTGCTGTTTAAAGCACAACTGCGGTTTAAATTAAACTCAATTGCTGTTTCATTTAGAAATAACCGTATACTCATATCAGGTTTATTTAAAAACACATGGTTTTACTGAAGTTTAAGGCAAGATTATCCATCCATCCATTTTCTAAGCCGCTCCTCCGTCAGGGTCGCGGGGGGATGCTGGAGCCTATCCCAGCAGTCTTCGGGCGGAAGGCAGGATACACCCTTGACAGGTCACCAGTCCATCGCAGGGCAGACAGACAGGCAGGCAGACAGACACAGTCACTCACACCTAGGGGCAATTTAGCATGTCCAATTGGCTTGACTGCATGTCTTTGGACTGTGGGAGGAAACCGGAGAACCCGGAGGAAACCCACGCAGACACGGGGAGAACATGCAAATTCCACACAGAGAGGACCCTGACTACCCGGCCGTGGAATCGAACCCAGGCCCTCCTCCCTGTGAGGCGACAGTGCTACCCACCATGCCACCGTGCCACCCGGCAAGATTATTGTAATTAAAACATTTTAATATTCCATACGTAGGCCCTTATACATCCCGTCATAAGGTTCATGGCAGGGTTTAATTAAACTTGCTTACCCGAACAAACATTGGGGTACCATGCACTAGAGCATCTTTGCTGCCTTCCCTTTTGAGAGAGGCTAAAGATATCCTGTGTTAAGGCCAGGGGTGGGCCTCTATATTATAAATAGAGCCATTTTGTTCTTTCAACAAAAATCAGTCCACCATGAAAGCCACAACATTTTATGTCCATTTAATTGAAGTAACATTTTATCATCTTGGCTGAAAAGATCTGTTAATATGTGCTGATGTGCCAGTAAAGATGAAAAAATATGAACAAAAATGCAAGACTTACTTTGCTCTGCTTTTAAGCTTTAGCTCAGCTAAAGCTGCTTTCTTTACATCTCCAGCAGGAAACTTTTCCTCAAACGTTGAATAATTTCTTGCAGAATGTCTCTTAACCTGCCGTTTTTATGAGGTTAAAGTCAGCTCCTGATTCGCCAGCTTCTTGTACTTTTTTTTCTTTTTCTTGGCCACAATACCAGCACCCTCCTTCAGGGGACATTTTTTTTCTTTTTCGTTTCACTATTAATGTCACAAGTCATTATTCATTAATAATCACACAAATATAAGGTGATGTGGTACCAAAACCACGCAACCCACTGTTGCGTCCTATGAGCTCATGTTATGTACAAATAGACGTGATGTTATAACTGTGAATGACCGCTAGGGGGTACTGTAAGCTGCAGAAAGGAAGAGAGCCCTGCTAATTCACTGCATTGGTTCAGAAAGACAACGAATATACAGTACTTTGCCTCTTTCACAGGTTACATATGATGGATGTGTTCAAGCTTTACAGACATTTTTCTGTCCAAAGCTGAATGTGGTCTCTGAGAGGTTATCGTTTCAGGCAACGTGCTCAAACTATGGGTGAGTTTACAGATCACTATGTAGCAGCACTTCGCGAGCTCGTCAAAACGTGTGATTTTGGAGACATGGAAAGTGAAATGATCTGTGACCAGATTGTTGAGAAAACAAACATGCCTCGTATTTGTGAGAGATTACTGCTTGAACCTGATTTAACGCTGGATAAAACTTTCTCTATTGCAAGGCAAATTGAATCTGCTGTACTAAATGATGCTGATGCTAAAGTAATAGCAGAAGGGGAAGTTAAACAAGTGGCTGCAATTCAAAGTCAAGTAAAGAAACGGAGCGACAAGATGAAAAATAAACAAAAACAGAATCTTGATAAGAAAGCCAAAGGTCATCAGCTATGCTGCTGTTGCGGTTCTGCTAATCACCTTGCAAATGACCAGTCCTGCAAAAAATGAACATTTCTCGAGGGTGTGTAAATCAACATCGAAATAAGTTGATGAGGTCAGTGTGCCAGAAGTGACTGTCTTAACTGTGGAGAATGGATGTGGAGACAATGGCACCCTTCTGGGTAATTTACTATTTCCACTTCACCCACACAAACTCATACTATGAAGATGATGGTGGATACTGGGTCTGGCGTTTCATTGTTGCTACAGGAGGTTTACGAAGATTACTGTAGTACAAATGCACTCACCCTACCCAAGATAAAGCTTCTGAACTACTCCAAAGACATTATATCTGTTTATGGCTGTCTGAGAGCAACTGTTACTGTGGGAGAAATGCTGAGGGTGATTTCATCATTGTAGAGTCAGGCACCCCTCACATTGGGCGTGATTTGTGTAAAACCCTTGATATTGAAATAAAAGGGGTCAATTGGTTGAGTCAATTGGTTGAAGCCAGTGCAGCAGAAGCTTAGTTGCTTACCTTTGGCGGTACGTGCAGCAGTGACAGAAGAGCTCCTGACACTGGAAAGAAATGGAATCATTGAGAAGATTGATTTTTCTGAGTGGGTATCCCCAATTGTAGTTACATGACTCAAGAATAATGTAATTCGCATGTGTGTAAACTTGCGGGAGCCCAATAAAGCAATAGTACCAGAAAGTCACCCTCTACCCCTGATTGAAGACATACATTGACATTGTCAGAGCTACATGGATCTGTTATTTTTTCCACACTTGATCTCAAAAGTGCATACCACCAAGTACTGTTACGTGAGGATAGTAGGAGCCTTACTGCCTTTATCACTCATGATGGCCTATACCAATTCTGCCGGATTCCATACGGGTTGAGTTCAGCGCCTTCTGCCTTCTAGAAAATGATGACAACAATTCTTAGTGGTCTTAAGAGTGTGCAATGCTATTTGGATGATGTGATTTTTCATGGGTCATCTGAAGCGAATCACAATTCCAGTCTTCATGCTGTTTTACACGAGATTAATGAGGCTGGTTTAAAGCTCAATAATGACAAATGCAAATTCTCGAAAACCTTATTGAGCTTCTTAGGTGCTATACCGGTGCTATTCTGAATGCACCTTCATCTACGATGCCACTACTTTAAGGTCTTTTCTGGGCCTCAGTGCTTGGTACAACAAGTTCATACCAGCCTATGCTACACTAGCTTCGGAAAAACAATTCCAATGGACAGATTCAGCACAAGTAAGCTTTAATGCTGTTAAGCAGGCATTTGTAAATAGCCCTGCTCTGTCACTCTTTGACCCCAACAAACAGACTGTACTCTCGTGTGATGCGTCCGATTATGGAGTAGGTGCCGTCTTGACCCAGATTGATGGCAAGGGGATGAGAGGACTGCTGCTTTTGCCTCACAAAGTCTGTCTGATGCTGAGTGCAAGTATTCCATTGTAGAAAAGGAAGCCTTAACTTGTGTCTGGGCATCGGAGAGGTGGCGGACATGGCTGTGGGGAAGAAAATTTATGGACATATAATGGACATACAGGCAAAGACTTTGGTGCGAGACTGTTCCACATGAACGCTAAATCAGCTGTCACACATGATGCCCCGCCTCCAGCCAGTGTCCTTGCCAGCTGCTGCATGGGAGAAGGTTTGCATTGATATTGTGGGGCTATTTGAAACTGCACTAGCAGGCCGCAGGTAACTCTTTTGGATTATTATAGCAAATGGCCTGAAATTGCCTTTGCACCCAAGGTTGATACAGCTACTGTCATACAATTCCTTACAACAGTTTTTTCAAGAGAGGGCAACCCAAACAAGCTAGTCTCTGACAACGGGCCCCAGTTCAGTTCTACCATATTCTCTGATTTCATGAAGACGAGGCATCCTGCACCTCAAATCCGCTGTTTATTATCCACGTGCAAACGGAGAAGTCGAGAGGTTTAATAGGGTCCTGAAAGACTGCCTGCAGACAGATTCGATTCAAGGAAATCCATGGAAGTCATTCACCCAAGCCTTTCTGATGGATTAGAGAGCAAATCCTAATGCCAACACACCACAGGGGCAACGCCTTCAGAGCTGCTCCATGGTCGCCGCATGAGAACTAAACTTCCAAGTGATGGACCTACCTGCAAAGAAAGTAGCGGCAGCATGGTACGACAGCAGGTGACGAAGCAAAACAAAACAAAGCAGTACACAGAAACTAGAAGGAATGCAAAGCCCTCCAAATTCAAATCTGGTGATTTGGTCAGAATCAGGAAACCTGGGGTAGTGCGAAAAGGGGAACAAAAGTTCAGTCAACCAAGAGCTGTTGTGGAAAAAACGGCATGGATTCATACCTGCTAGATGATGGCAGAATATGGAATGCTTCATGCTTTTCTGGTATGCCTGACTTGAACAGAGGGATGAATTCTGCTAGGCCACAACAACAGCAGATCCCTTCTGAACATTCTTGCAGTGCATTAACTAGACCTGTTAGGTTCAGACAACAGCCCACGTGGACTAAGGACTAGGTTTTGAGCAAATAAAAGTAAAAAAGGACCTTTAGCATAACGTACTATAGGGTAAAGGAGAGGGTCTTTGTACCGCTTAAAGTACTTGAATGTTCTTCCAGGATCTTGTTCTTACTAAGGTAATACCCTTTGTTTATAGGGGGAAATGTGGTGTCCTGTAAGCTCATGTTATGTACAAATAGATGTGATGTTATAACTGTGTATGACCGCTAGGGGTCAGTATGGATAGTATAAGCTGCAGTATGGGAGAAGTGAAAGAGAACAGAAGAATGGAGATTAAATTGAAAAAATCAAAGCTAGTAGCTGGAGTTTGAGTCTTCTTTCTTTGCTTCCACACACACAACACCCACCTCCAAACACCACCCCCACCCATCCACTTTGTGACTAGGTTTTCTGGAATTAGTTTGTATCATTTTTAAGATTTGCTGTTAGTCTTTCAAAGTTGCAGTGAGCCATAATGAGGTGAAGCCAATGCTTTATTGAAATTTGGTTCTGTCCTTCCAGTTCAGCAGTATAACACGTTTGGCAATAGTAAGTAATATTATTATAAAGTATTTGAGGTAAGTGGGTGCTGAAATTGAGGAAAGGTCATTAAGTAGTGCTACAATGGGACATAAAGGGATGACAAGGCCCAAAATCTATGATAGCCTGTCCATGACCTCTGACCAAAACTTCTTGGTTAGGAAACAATTCCAGAAAGCATGATAGTAGTTGTCTGTTAAAGCTGGGCAGTGTTGGCATGCATCACTGTGACTCATACAGTGTAGTTTGGAGGCTGTAATGTAAGTTCTGTGAAGGGTTTTATATTAAATTAGCTGGAATTTTGAATTGCTGATCATAGAGGTGTCACTACATATATGATGCACTACAAGATGATGCAGGTTACACCGAAGTAGGTTAACTTTCTTTTAGTTCAACCCAAACAACTATGAACACTATATCTACTGTGAGTCTTTCCTACAAACACCAGGTGATACTTTCACCCCAATCTCCTTGGTCCCCCAACTAAATTGGGACATAGGAAAGAAAGTGCTCAATGGTAAAATAAACAGTGCTTAGAATACATAATATACCATCAGTAAAAAAGAATACACAGAAAACATTGCGCTTTAAATGTAATTTAATACAAAATAATACAATGTAATAAAAAGGCTCTTTTATTGAACAGGCAGCAACAAAGAACCACTATTCAGCACTAGCCAAGAAGCCAGGATAGAAGGCAGGTCACCTCTAGAGACACAATTCTCCTAGACCTACCTAACCAAACTCACAGCCCAAGCACAGAACAATACAAACGATATTGCTGCACATTCCAAACCAACAACAGCAACGTGAACACCTTAAAGTCTTTCCTTACGAGTAGCATGGTGGCTCCCCAGAGCTTGTTTGTTATGGCCACTTTGCACTTTGCATCCTCCTGCACACCAATGGCACTGCAGTCAGTGGTGGGATGCTGCAATAATAAATTAATTAAATATCACCTTAGATTATTAAATTGTTTAGGTCTTACTGGCCACAGCTGAATTGAGAATAATACTGGGTAATAATAAAACAAATGATAATGTATTGCATAGTCATATGAAGCATAACCGCAGTTCTGGAAATATAGCTCCTTTTCCAAAAAAGTTGGGATGCTATGCAGAATGGAAAAAAATAAAATAGAATCAAATGATATGCAAAAAATACTCCAAAGACCATCCATCCATCCGTCCATCCATCCATCCATCCATGCATCCATCAGCAATGAGGGGGGGGGTGTTCTGAGGCGCTCCCAGGCCAGCTGGGTGACATATAGTCACGACAGCGTGTCCTGGGTCTTCCCCGGGGTCTCCTCCCGAGGGAGGCGTCCAGGAGGCATCCTAACCAGATGCCCGAATGTGGAGAAGCAGCGGCTCTACTCTGAGTCCCTCCCGGATGACTGAACTTGACTGCGGAGGAAACACATTTCGGCTGCTTGTATTCGCAATCTCGTTCTTTTGGTCATTACACAAAGCTCATGACCATAGGTGAGGGTGGGAACGTAGATTGACCGGTAAATCAAGAGCCTTGCCTTATGGCTCAGCTCTTTCTTTACCACAACAGACCGGTAAAGAGGCCGCATCACTGCTGACACAGCACCAATCCGCCTGTCAATCTCCTGCTCCCTTTTACCATCACTCGTGAACAAGACCCTGAGATACTTAAACTCCTCCACTTGAGGCAAGAGCTTATCCCCGACCCAGAGAGGGCTCTCCACCCTTTTCCGCCTGAGAACGATGGCCTCGGATTTGGACAAACTGTGGGTTGCACAGAAATCCAAAAACTGAACACCACTCGGGTTCAGATCAGAGAGGCCATTCCTCCCAATCACACCCCTCCAGGTCTCACTGTCGTTGCCCACGTGAGCGTTGAAGTCCCCCAGTAGGACAATAGAGTGTCCAGGAAGAGCACTTTCAAGCACCCTTCCCAAGGACTCTAGGAAGGCTCTAGGTACTCTGAACTGCTGTTCGGTGCATAAGCACAGACAACAGTCAGGACCCATTCCCCAACCCAAAGGCATAGGGAAGCGGCCCTCTCGTCCACCAGAGAAAAGCCCAACATACAGGCGTCGAGTCGAGGGGCTATGAGAAAGCCCACACCTGCTTGCCGCCTCTCACCATGGGCAACTCCAGAAAAGAAAAGTCCAGCCCCTCTCAAGGAGATTGGACCCAGAGCCCATGCTGTGTGTTGAGGTGAGCCCGACTAGCCGGTATCTCTCAACCTCGTGCACCAACTCAGGCTCTTTCCCCACCAGTGAGGTAATATTCCAAGTTCCAAAAGCCAGTTTCAGCAACCGAGGATCTGAACGCCAAGGCACATGCCTTCGGACACTGCCCGATCCACAAAGCACCGAACCCCTACTACTGCCCCTCCAATTGGTGGTGGGTCGATGGGAGGTACTATAAAGACAACATATCAAATGTTAAAACTAATAAATTTAATGGATTTTTGAAAAATATGTGCCCATTTTGAAATGTTTACCACTGTGTTTCATCACTTCTTTCACTTACATTCACTGTGTTTCATCACACTCTGTAAGTGTTTGGGAACTCAAAGAGAGACCAACTGCTTTGGTTTTGAAAATGTGAAATGTTTTCCCATTTTTGTTTGATATAGGATTTCTGCTGCTCAACAGTTCAGGGGCCCTTTTGTCATATTTTTCATTTAATTTTACACTAAATACACATCGTTCAGCATGTGCACATCACCCATTTTATTTTATGTTGAGATGTTATTCTTGAGTTGTTGCACAATTTGTTTGTGCAGTCTTTCACAGAGTGAATTTTAACATCTTAACTTCAAGCCTATCTGGGATCTTTTTTATACCCATCTTATATCATGTTACCACTAGGTGTTTTTTTTGGAATGTGTTGTTGACATAAAATTCAAAATGGGCAAATATTTTCCAGTTTCGTGAGCCCAAATTGCATTGAGAGATAAATTTTAATACAAACATAGCCTTTTTTCAATTCCATCGCCATTCTGCTTTCATTTTCATTTTGCTACTTACTTATATTCTATTCAGAGTATAAGTAAGTACTATGAATTGAAAATAATTTGGAGAGTACATATCCATCAATATTTTACAAGTACATGTAACATAGAGAGCTTGTAGCCTAAACTCAGTTGCTACTCGACTGTGGCCAAATCATGCAAATCAAGCACTGCACTTTGAAATTGCCCTGTGGTCTCTGTGGTGTCAGACACGTTCCAGCACATTACACAGATGCATGATCAGATTGGGATCTTGTGAATTTGGAGGCCACATGCAACACATTGATCTCTTTGTGTTCCTCAAACTATTCCTGAACAATGTATGGAGTGTGGCAGAGCACTTTATCATGTTGAGTCTACAGCCTTTGGGAATATCATTACCATCAAGGGGTGTACCTGTTCTGCAACAATATTTAGGCAGGTGGCATATGTCAAATCAAGTCAAATCAAATTTATATTTGTATAGCGCTTTTTTTCAGCTGACGTTGTCACAAAGCAGTAAAGTTTTAACATGAAATGTAAAACCCCCTGGTGAGCAAGCCAGGGGTGACAGTGGCAAGGAAAAACACCCTCAGAGCTGAGGAAGAAACCTTGGGAGGAACCAAGACTCACAAGGGGGTACATATCCTCCTCTGGTTAAACTACCTACAAATTATTGACAAAAAAAAGGACCCTATATATCACATATGTCAAATTGACGTCCACATTAATTCCCTGACCTATGATTTTGCAGCAGAACATTGCCAAGTGCATTGTACTCTCTCTACTTGCAGTGCTTCCCTGTGCTATCACTGCACCAACACTTCCCTAGGTAAACAGAGCACAAGCCATCCTCATGATGTACAGTAAAACAGTCCTCGTCAGACTAGGTGGCCTTCCTTCATTACTCCAAAGTCTAGTTCTGACACTTGTGTGCACATTGTAGGCATTTTCAACAATGATCAAAGGTTAGCATGAACTAGGTTGGGGTGGTCTTTGCACTAGGCAAAAGCAGACAGGCACCTATGGCCCCCATTAGCCAAGGGTCCCATGAAGATACAAAGTATACATTAATAATCCATTCTGAAATATATACAGAAATATCATGATTAGAATGGACTATTCTATGTTGTTACATTACACAACCGCCTGAATATAAGCCTGGTATGAAATACACACTGATCTACAATTTGGAGTGGAAGTTCTTTGGTGTTCAGAGGAAAATTTAAACCAAAGTGCAGTGAAGAAACAAAAAAATAACAGCAAGCGAGAGTTTGAAAACTGGAAACGGCAAATGTGAGCATCAAGTGATGTGTAAACAAACCTAAGACCCATCAGAGAATAACTCCACACTTACGCTAAAATGGGTGAGTTGCCCTGCTATACTACTATATTGGGCAGCTCTGTTTTATATGCTAGCTTGTATCTGCTAAGTCTGCTTAGCTGGCTAGGCAAGTCTCCTTATCAATCAGTAGTCCACAACAAAAATTATTGCCCATTATTACCTACTTTAAGCACTTAAGCACAACTAAATTTCTCTACAAATTGTTTCCTTTCTGTTGAAATCCTTATATTCAAAGGGTTGTAGAGATCTCTCCTTTTCCCCACTTCATAGAACATTGTCACCTTTTCCATTTAGAGTTGAAATCCCAGAGACAGGGCGGCACGGTGGCCTGGTGGGTAGCGCTGTCGCCTCACAGCGAGGAGGGCCTGGGTTCGATTCCCCGGCCGGGCGGCCAGGGTCCTCTCTGTGTGGAGTTTGCATGTTCTCCCCGTGTCTGCGTGGGTTTCCTCCGGGTTCTCCAGTTTCCTCCCACAGTCCAAAGACATGCCAGGCTAAAGTCAGGCCAATTGGACATGCTAAATTGCCCCTAGGTGTGAGTGTGTGAGTGACTGTCTGTGTCTGTCTGTCTGCCCTGCGATGGACTGGCGACCTGTCCAGGGTGTATCCTGCCTTTCGCCCGAAGACTGCTGGGATAGGCTCCAGCATCCCCCGCGACCCTGACGGAGAAGCGGCTTAGAAAATGAATGGATGGATGGATTCCAGAGACATGCTAGCCATCAAAATAAAAGCTTTTTTGTTGTTTTGTGTTGTCCATCAAAAACAGTGCGATCGTTGTTCAAAAATGGCTTTCTACCTATTATTCACCTACATGCATTGGCTTATACCACAATAGGCTTATACCACAAAAAGTCTTTTCTGCTGTTGGCCCTGCTGTGATGGGATGACTGACAAGTGGACAACTATCAAAATAAAATGGCAGTCAGCTACTTGTAAAGGGTCTAAATTAAATGTCAGTACAGGTACACTTCCTTTCATTTTGCAACATGGTGTAACATGGAATAAAGAAATTAGCTTTTTTTTACAATTCTTTTTTTCCATTCTTTTTTTTCTAGAAAGTACTAAGTAATGTTATCCCAAGCTAGTTTGAGAAAAGTAATTAGTACTTTGTAATAGATTACTTTTTTGAGTAACTCCCTCAACACTGGCTCTATCTTTACTACCATTAACACTAGCATTATGTACAGTCTGCTGAGCCTGTGCAGCACTCTGACTGAAAAAACTTTTCAAGTGTATCAACAAACTTTTAGCTCTTTCACCGTGTCCTAACAGCGAGCGACAAAACCGAACGTCAATGACAAAACCAAATCACTCAGTTATAACTAATCAAACTGTCTATAACAGCTACGAGCAGCAAAGCACGATACAATGCAATGCGCCATTTTTGACGGACAAAAAATGTTTCTATTTATTCTAGTTTCTTATTTGTCATTCCACATATTATATTATGTAGCAGTTACATTTAGATGCCTGTATGGGTGCTGCCTTGTAACCTCTGTACTATATAATGTAGAATGGAAATTAGATTTAGTAGCTTACATCAGCTTCAAGAAATTAGCATATCAAATTTGTTGGTGTGAATCTTGTAATGACTGACACAAGAGGCATTACTGATGTAACATCTTGTAGAAGTTTAAGTTTGGTCAACCAGTTCTCACTAAAAGCTGATTATATGACGTTAGACTGGCTGTGGAGGTGAAAGTTTAGATCTTGATTTTAATTGGAAATCTGCATGGTCCAGTTTTCAAAATGTGTCCAAGAACCCTGATCAGCCAATTAATTTTAATTATTTGCACATGTCACATTTTACTTCTTGCAGATTTCAGCACATAGAAATTGTAAGTGATCAATTACATAGCCTATGCCCCATGAAGGTCCCTTGCACTTTTACAGTGTGCATAGGTAGCCTCTAAATAATCAGATTTTATATTTGGATTAGTGTCCATAACCATACCTAACTTGATTCGGAATGACTTGTGGTTGCTTAACATTGCTCAATTCAAAAAGCATGTTGTTCTGGAGGGAGTATCTGTCTCTGTGTAACCCTGTCTGTTTTTATTTTAGAATTTAGTCCTTCTCATGCATATGCCCATTGTTACACATGTAATTCTTGTTTAATTGTTCATTTATTATTTCTATTTTATTTTATTTTATTTGTACTTGTACTATTTTTGCATAATGTTGATGGTTGACTTTCAATAAAATGATAAAAAAAGTGATATTAGTGCTTCAAGAAATGCAAAAGAAAGTGATTGAGAAAAACTGTAATTTGCTAAATTACTTTTGAATAAAATAGAAAACCATTCAATCATGATTTAAATGGACATGAACATGTATAATGTTCTGAGAAATGTGTGTATCTAGTTGGGAAAAAATGTAAGAACACTTAGTGTTGATTGGGACATCTCTTGCAGAGCAGATATTTGACAAATTGGAGAGGTAGCATCCTATGAAGTACCACATTGTAAGTCCCTGTGCTCTTCAGTATGGCTCGTCCTGCTGCTAATGTTTATTGGTGTGCTGAAATAGCTGAACATTATGATCGCAAGGGATTTGTTGGTGTCTTTGGATAATATTCTCTATGGGAAATGGCATTTTGATGGGACTTTTCTCATTTCCAAGCAGTGCTACAGCAGGAGGCAGTTGTGGTCAAATTTGGCTTAATATATTCACTTTTAACTGAGTTAGATTTTTACACAGTGTCCAAACTTTTCTGTGATCTGTTTCCACCACTCTTATTTTTAGTCCATACTAACTGGCCTTTTCCTAGACCATTTCACCAACCTACAGGAAACAGTGTGAACAAAGGCCGTAAAACATAAATAGCAGTCTCATTTCCCCAAAAGTGGGGAGCTCTGATCACTATCAGTGTAATTAAACCTTTAGAGGAACTTATGTGGAAAGGTCTTTGAGGTAATTGTATTCATCATGGAAAGCAGTCAACTTCCCCTTATGCTGACAAAAGTAAATTACGTCAACAGCAGAAGTAGCAGGAATGAATAGTAATTCACAGGAACAGATGTTTATATGCAAAAAGAAAAATATCAATATGTCCAATATGTCTGTAGGAGTTTAACTTGTTCAAAATTTAACAGCCAAAGTAGCTACGTGCACCAGAAAAAGGGGTGTTTATTTTGTTATTTTTTGTACGTTTAATATCATGATTATTGTAATGTTTTCTTTACAACAACAGCAATAAGCAGTATGGTATAGCAAGTCATAACTACTTGAGTAATTGAGTTACTGTTTTGTATGTCAGTAGTCAGTATAAAAATGTTTGTTGACTTAACAGTAACAGTAAGATGTGTCATCTGTATAATGATCTGTAACTAAAGCAAAACATGATTTTGAAAAACTAAAACTAAAGCAAAACATGATTTTACATGAGAAAAAAAGTTTTCAGTTGTAAGACTGATCACAGTGTGCTCTGCTGGTGCACATTAATACATCTTTCTGTGTACACTTCCTAGCAAAACACTGGGCTTTTCTCATAATAGTGTAATTTTAAGTCACAGCCCTGCTGTCCATCAGCTCCTTGAATGTTATATTACATTAACATATGTCAACCTCTAGAGACGTGTTGTGTTACAGAGGGATGTGTTACATTCCCAGCCGTCAAACTGTAAACATTCACTAATAGCTGTGTAGTATAATTCTTCCATTACAATCATTAACAGCAACAGCAGTTTAGCCAGTTTGGTAATCTGTTAATCACAATAAGAAAATGATTTTACTTTATTTGAATGTTAAACAGCTAAACAGCCTCTTACACAGTTAAATACACATACAAACACAAAGGCAATCAGAGAGAGAGAAAGACCGGCCATGCGTGCTAGGTCCAAAAAGTGTTGTGGATTTGCCTCTACAGGAACCTGTTTGAAACCTCTATTATATCTTTTCATGGATAATACTGCTATGACATAAGCACTAACTGTAAATGCGAACTGCTAAGTCTTGCACATGACCGCTGCAAAAGTGCAATTCAGGTATGAAGAGATCTTGTTTAGTCAATGTATAGTATACACGTGACAAATTAACTTCATACTCACACATCCACCTGCAGTTTGATCAGATTACTGTTCAGGCCGTGAAGTCTTAAAAAACAGAAAGTGAAAAGCCTGACACATTGTGCGGTACATTTATAGAAAAATCTATATATGACCATCTTTGTTTGTATCATGGCCTTATACAGCCATTAAGCCTTCCAAACTACAACAAACAACATTTAATTTTATCTGGGAAAACTGTATTGGGTGAGACCTATCTTACATTTTCTAAGCCACTTCTCCCTCAGGATCTCAGCGGGTGCTGGAGCCTATCCCAGCAGTCATTGGGTGGAAGGCTCAACAGTTAAAAACGAATAGTTAAAATAGTTTCTAATCACTTGTGCAGAATGTTTCTTTAATTTTAGAAAGTAGAAGGAAATTTTTTAGAAAGTTTTTTTGTTTCACTAAAAAAAAACAAAGAAATGTTACCTATATATTTTGTTTTTCTATAGCAAACTAGGGCAGAAGAAGGCAGGCATTACTGCTAGATCATGATGATTGAAGAAAAAAAAAAGTGGATTTACATGAAAAAAATATGTACATCGGTTGCACATATTATAATTATGTTGACTCAAAATGCTGTTTAAATGTTCTACACACTAAATTTGGATTTGTTAAACCAGCATGTTCATTTAAAGCTTTTCTTTCATGTAAAGAACATTTTGAGTCCAACTTTAACCTGAAAAGGTCCAATTAGCTCATCTTTAATAATACCAGCCATAGGAGTACCACATCTCCATCTGGCTGGTGTCTGAGTTGAAGTGGAGCTCTGTGTCTGTTACTACCGCCATGGGCCCATCCATCTGGTCCATCAAGAGTCACTCCCATCTCATCAGTCCATAAAATCTTTGAAAAGTCTTCAGATATTTCTTGGCTTAGTGTTGACGTTTTAACTTATGTTTCTTGTTTAGTGGTGGTCGGGTTTCAGCCTCCCTTACCTTGGCCATGTCTCTGAGCACTGAACACCTTGTACTTCTCCAAATAGGTTACAGTTCTGGAATATGACAGCACTGGAGGATAATGGGTTCCTGGTCACTTCTGGCTTGATTCTTCTCTAATCTTTGGCAGTTAATTTGCATCTTTATTTCTCAAGAGGTTTCTTGTGACCATGTTGACTACTTGTAACAAAACATTTGATGGTTCTGTGATCACATCCCAATATTTTAGCAATTTCAAGAGCACCCATCCCTCTGAAAGACACTTTTTGACTTTTCAGAGTCAGTTAAATCACTTTTTTGACTCGTTTTGCCTGAGGAAAAGAAGCTGCCTAACAATTGTGTACACGTTGCTATAGGGTCTTGATCTTCTTAGTCAAATCAATCGTCAACTTTATTTCTATAGCACATTTAAAAGACAGCAAGTGTCGGCCAAAGTGCACAATATTATCAATTAAAATAACCACTACTAACTAATCAAAACTTTACAATACATTGATCAAGGAAAAGAAATAACAACGTGTATACAAAACAAATTGAATAAAAAGCAATAAAACCAAATAAAATAAAGAGCTACACTGGCAGAACCTACACTGACAGAACCAACCAAGACAGAACAGATACTGAGTGCATAATCATTAAAGAGACTCAAAAGCTTGAGAAAATAGATTGGTTTTAAGATTTGATTTAAAACTCCAGTGTTGGGGCTTCCTTTATGAAAAACGGAAGACTGTTCCAGAGTCTTGGGGCAGCTGCAGAAAAGGCCCGGTCACCTTTAAATTTCATCTGAGACCGTGGAATGGCTAAGAACAACTGATTAGAAGATCATAGGACACGTGAGGTAGAGTGGAAGCAGAGGAGGTCAGAGATATAGCTGGGAGCCAAGCCATGCAAAGCTTTAAAAATTAGTACTAAAACTTTAAATTCATTTCTATATTTCACTGGTAACCAGTGCAATGATGGTCTCCCTTAACTTGGTACCAGTTTTGCGGCCGCATTTTGGAACAAGTGCAGACGTGACAACCCTGACTGACAGATTCCCAAGTACAGCGAATTGCAATAGTCAATACGAGAGTAAATAAAAGCAACAGTTTCCAGGTCCAAGAAGAGCAGACTCAGTACTGTGGTGCACTCTAAAACCTGACTGAAATGTGTCTTGGATGTTATGTATGTTTAGATGTGAAGAAAGCTGACAAAAGACAACCTTTTCTAAAACTACAAGAAAGATAACTTAGAGATTGGTGTAAAACTGTTCAGGACCAATGGATCCAAACCAGGCTGTTTTAAAAGAGCATGTTTAAAACAAGAAGGAACTATGCCATTTATGAGACTGTTATTTATTATGGATATTATGCACAATAACACCGATTAAATCAGACATTGACACAAGCTCAAACTCATTAAGGAATACAAAATATGTAGGTAAACCAGAGGGGTCAAGGACCGGAGATGAGATATGTGCTCTTATATTGTATATTTTATGGATAAAAAACTTCATAAAATCTTCACAACTGTCAGCTGTTGCCTCAGGTGTTGATGTAATGGTAGGATGCAGTACCTTGTTTATTATATTAAAAAGGACTTTAGGACTGTGGGAATGTTTGGCAGTCGTGTAGGCAAAGGATTTTTGCGATCTAGCAGCTTTCACCATGCACTGATAGTTAAAGATTCTCTGAAAATTTGGTAGGAGACTTGAAGCTTGTCTTTTTTCCATCTCCTTTCTGCCTTTGTTCATTGTTAAGCGCAGGAGTGTCATTACTGAGCCATGGTTGAGACTTTTATTTTATGTTTCCTGACTTTAAACGGAGCAATTATATCCATAATATTGGCACATGCAGAACTAAACAAGGCAGTTAACTCATCAATGTTAGTAACTTGAGGAGGACTCTCAATAGTACAACTAGAAGAGAAATTACATAGGCAGCTGAAAACTGACTGACTGCATGAGGCGTAACAGGGCATGTGCAATATAATGGCAGAGTGCATCTGAAAAAAGAAGACAGACAAACATGCATCTGATATCTGCTGGTAGCAACTGTGCAATCTTGACCTAGCAATTGTGCAAATGGGCACGTGTCACGATTGGCCCCTCCCAGTCATCCATGTGCTCTTGTTTACTTTCCAGTCCTGTCCACATGCATTTGTTGGTTGTGGCCAATCTAATACTGCTTTGACCTTGTGATCATACATGACAATTCCCTGTTGATAATAATATACCCCAGAAATGCTACTGAACGCAAATGAAACTTGCACTTTTTCCCTTTTAGAAACAAATTATTTCTTCGGAGTCTCTTCAATACTTCTCTGACATGAGAGACATGTGTTTCCAAGGAGGGAGAATATACCAAAATATCATCAAGATACGCAATTACAAATTTACCCAACATGTCCCTGAGGACATCGTTTATGAACGCCTGGAAGACGATAGAGTGCCCCCTAGTGGTCAAGAAGGCAGTCTTCCATTCATCACCTTCTTTCACTCTTATTAAATTATATGCACTACAGAGGTCAAGTTTGGTGAAGTATTGCGCTCCTTGGAGCTGTTCGAATGCTACTGGAACTAAAGGCAATGGTTATGGATAGGCCTTAGAGATCTGATTTCTTCTTTATGAAGAACATGACATGAATTTTTCGAGATTCTCGAGTCATTCTCCTTGGCCTCCAAATTCAGATGTCTGATTGTAACTTGCAAATTCACTTGGCTTGGAAAAGCAATGTGATGTACACACTGAGTAACATCACCTACATTGTATGTAGTGCTGAAAAAAGAAGACAGACAAACATGCATCTGATATCTCTAAATTGCACAACGGGAAGCCAAATGACAAAGCGAAGTCCAAAGTATGTCCAAGCACATGTGTAGGACCAGTGACAGGCTGAGTTAGTCAATAGGTTTTAAAAATTCTAGTACAAAAGGCTTGGACGGGCAGCAGGCATGAATGTTAAAATCACCAAGATTCAGAACTTTATCAGCACCAGGTAAAATAGTCTGAAAATTCCTGAAGAAATTCCAAGAGCAGAAAGCATAGAACACGACAAATCCACTTTACACAGCTCCACTTCTCCACTTGGAGACAACTCAACAAGTGGACTTAAATCACCAGCTGTTAACCAGGTTTCAGTAACAAAGAGAGAGCCCAGGCCATGGTGCTTGCTTAATTTGTTGCAAGGTAACCCAACCTGGTTATAAAGGTAGCTAAACCCATCACAGACATTCATTGACAAGCAACAATAGTGGTGCTATATGAACTCAAAAAAACAGAACTGAATATAGAATGAATTAAGAAAACAACTCAAGTTGCTATTAATTGAACTGACTCATTTTAAGTGTACATAAATTATTAGCATTGAAAGAATGACAGACAGACAATTATCAGACAACAAAAGAAGCCTTGAAAATTAAATTTAAATGTAAAATGAAGAAAAAACTGGAGGCTATTGGAGAGGTGGAAGGTCTGATAAAACCCTGTTCAAAGGATTCATTGATATATATGTCCAGGGCTTTCTGTTCTTCCTGCATTAGGGGATATTGGTAGCATGGGTGATAGGGCTAGGCCCCATGTGATCATCATCCAAGGCGGTAACTTTAAGGGTTTTTGTAGGTTTTGGACAGGGATAGCTTCTCCACAATCTGAAAATGGATGAAGTTCCCCTCAGCTCCAGAGTCGATCAATCCTGAAAGGACAATGACATTAGGGTGAAGGCACAACGGAACAGGCAACAGAATAGATTTGGAGACCAACCCCTTCGTGGGCTAACCATGTTAGCACCCGGAGTGAACTATCTTCTTTCGGGAGTTTATCAAATGATCTAGCTTGATAGCCAATGAGATGAACTGATCCAAACTTAATTCCGCATCCTTGCTGGCAAGTTTGTTAAGGATCTCTGGGTTCAGTCCTTGTCTAAACATCACCAGAAGATGTCTCATTCCTCATTCCAGCCACTACAGGCTGCGAGAGTTCTGAACACTAATGCGCACAGAATAGTAGCTGAACTCTTTCAAAAAGCACGTATACTAAAAGAGGACCAGCTAGCAGTTTGCCCAGTCTAATGCCTTATCTGCTAGTCTTGATACCACAAAAGATATCTTAGCTTGGTCTGTTCCTATAGGCGAATTGTCAAAAAACACTGAGCATTGTAACAGGAATCCTCTGCATTGATCAGGATTGCCTGAAAATTTATCAGGCTTACTAACTGGAAATGTCGTTTGTGCAGTCGAAACCACTGGAGGAGCTGGCGCAGGCATCGCCGTCTGATCTGTCAGATTTCACGGCGCGAAAGTGACTGGTCAACTCCTTGACGCTGTTCACGAGTTGCACCAGCTGGGCTTGCTGTTTTGACTGTTGGTTAGTCAGGGACTCCAAAGAACACGTTAGTCCCGTGAGAACAAGCTGATGTTGTCCCAGGAGTTGTCCCTGCTCAGTGTCGCCCTTTGGATGGCATCCTTTTCCGCTGTCTGCATAGTAGGTGAGGCATTCTGTAACGTGCAGACAGAATCACAGACACTTGCGGGTAAGATGAGGGTTTAATAATCCACACAGTCAAAAGGATCCAAAAGGGAAAAACAGTTCTCAGTGAAAGTCCAGTCCAAAGATCAAGTCCAGTACAGTGAAGCTCAACTGCATGCCACTGACCCTCCTGATGATACTGCTGCATGCGCAGACTATTTAATTATAGCCATTGCTTCTCCTGCATTTCTCCTTTTCCATATCCTATACTTGTATTGTAATGGCAAAACCTTATTCTATGCTTATATTGTGCTTCTGTGCTTATCTTGTTTTTCTATTCTGTGTTGACCAGAGGAGGATGGGTTCCCCTTTGGAGTCTTGGCTCCTCTGAAAATTTCTTCCTCTTGCTCTTAGGAAGTTTTTCCTTGCCAGTGTTGCCATTGGCTTGCTCATGCAAGCTTGGACCTGGATTTTTCTGTAAAGCTGCTTCATGACAATGGCTGTTGTAATAAGCACTGTATAAATAAAAACTTTGATTTGAGATAATCTACAGACAAACAACAGATAATCTTCTTCAGATTTTTTGATAATTAAGTTAAGTCTCTTGAGATTCTTTTGACACCTGATTTGTGCAGATCTGTCAAAAGCTTGGGGACAAATTGCACTAAAAATGTGTGCAGTTTTGCATAAAATGCAAATTATAAATATTTGTGACAAGAGCTATATGGTTGTTGAGGATTTTTGTAAGCCATGAGACAAGTAATCAATGGCAAAAGACTTTTGTCTCTATGACATACAGGGCAGGAGATATGGCCCAAAACTCTTAATACTATGCCAAAACCTGGTTGATCTGGCAGAACTCGTGCACCTGAGTAGTGAGAGGGTTTACTACCTACTAGCTAAGTCTCATGTGTATATAACTTACAGTTTGATCTGCATGATATGTTTTAAGGCAGAAAAAGAATAATAATAAGAAGCAGAGAAATCATATCAATTTCAAGAGGTTTCAAAGCACTAAACCTAATAATCTATAATATTGTCATCGCAGTCATATGCCTCTGTACATCACTGGGTGACAGCAAAGTGAGTTCTATATCTATCTAAACTGATGGCCGTTGTATTGTGGCATCTGTAAGAAAGAAGTGGAATTGGGAGGCATCTTGATATAGCTCAACACTTATAGTATGTAGCTATAATATTTGGCGGCTAGCTAAAGAATGACAAGGTAAGGGGAAAGGGATGGGCATTAGCAAAACCTGTCTGTTTCCTGCTGATGGTAAACATTAACAAACACCAGTAAACATGCTGGTATGACACTCACCAACATGGGCACCAAGCAGGTTAACACATTACTTTTATAAAAGCAACATCTACGGGTATGCAGTTATCTGAACACACTCAGTGCAGGCACTACAGTGTTCACTTTCATTCAGTGTCAACAGCATTAACATGTCCTCTCATGCTTTCCTCTCTGTTCTACATTTGAGTAAAGAAGTAACATGTTTTTGTTAATTACCTTAAAATCCTGGGCTTATTACATACCAAGGTTTATTATTCAGTAACTACAGGGACTTTAATGCAAACTGGCTGAGCTATTCTTAGGTTGTAGAAGTATGTAATAACACTTTGACCCCACCATTGGGCCCTGGTCATTTAAGGTATTAGAAGATTCTGTGACTGAAATGTACTTACAAGAAGTAACTGCAATTAAATTACTTTGTAACCACAACACTGTTCATTAATTAATGTATTTAATGAATGTTACAAAATAAAATTGCTGTACTGTTCATGAATATGGCATGAATGCAATTAAATGTTAAAGGTAATAGTAAAAATATATAAATAATATTTAAATATAAATATAAAAGAACCTCTTGCATACTTCTTAGGTTAGAGAACAAATTCAACGTAGGTGAATCTGCTTTTAAGCTGCAAGTAAGATTTTTTATTCAGTGACGTACTATATGGGGGGTTTTGTTGGTGAGATAAAATCAGAATGAACCATGAATATTTATGAAGGCATGGAAAGTTTTAGGATCCATGCAAGCTTCACTTTGTTCTGAAGAACTGGATTGTGATTGGACTAGGGCCCAAATCTCAGGATGTATGATTCGTTATCCTAAAACTAGTCAACTGTATAAATAGGACTTTTTTATCCACCTAAAACAAGAAGAGGTTTACCATCAAAGCTTCAACAAGGTCCGCAACACTTGGTCACAGCTGTAAAAATGCTCCTAAAAAGTGGATTTCTTCTGTTCTTTGTCCTGGCTGTGTCTGCCTTTGAAACAGACAAGCATGAACCTGAACTGAGAAGAACTCGTTTCTCAGCCAGCAGTCCATGTAAGTTTCCCAACTAGAATCCAAATGATGTTGTATAGATTGCTTAGATTGTGTTTAAAGCATTTTGTGGAATTTTCAATATATTTAAAGTGAAAAATTATTGCAGAGTTATTTTTCTACAGCTTTTTATTCCTTCATAGTTTTCATCTCACCACTGATTTATTTTATTTATTTATTTATAACTATTTTCTTATTTTCGTTTTTTCCTGATAGCTGAAGTGGCCCGCTGTCTGAGCAGTGCTCTGCAAGTGGGCTGTAGTGCATTTGCTTGCTTGGAAAATTCTACCTGTGATACTGATGGTATGCATGACATCTGCAATGTCTTTATCAATACAGCAGCAGTTTTCAACACAGAGGTAATGAATTTCAAGCATATTCAAGCAGATTTCAGTGTATTATAATATAATATGATATTTATATGTATGTCTTATGTTTGAAATTGGTAGAAAACCTATAAAAATATATTTGAAATCCATACAGGGCAAGACCTTCGTCAAGGAGAGCATTAAATGCATAGCCAAAGGCATCACCTCCAAGGTTTATCAGACCATCCGTCGCTGTGCCACCTTCCAAAAAATGATTACGGAGGTGCAAGAGGAATGCTACAGCAAGCTGGGCATCTGTGGAATGGCCCGCTCCAACCCTGATGCTATTGGAGAAGTTGTCCAGGTGCCCAGAAATTTTCCAAACAGGTACATCAAGTTAAATTCTATCAGTATCTCTTGGCACTGGTGCTTGGGAATATTTAATATTTCAGACCAACTTATTCCATGCGCTATAGCTAAAAATTAAAATACCATTAAATGATATCAGAGATAGAAAAAGACCTACCATCTTAGGCTAGCGTGTGTATTATGTAAACAAAATACAATAAACTTGCCATTATATAACATAGTTTTATAATATGCATAGTTTTATGCAAACATAAAACTATGCATGTTATTGTTTACCTAGTTTCATGTTTATGCAAACATAAAACTAGGTAAACAAAGTGTACCTACTATAATGAAATATACTTGCTATTTCAACACATCTAATGCTTATTTAAGCACAAAGAAAAGAATAGTAGCATCGTTAATTTTTATATATATTCAGTATGAGGCAGGGGTGTTCAGTTTTTTCCACAAATGGCTGGTGTGTTTGCAGGTTTTCATTCATTCATCACTTTGAACAAAGCAGGGGTGCACATGATCAGTTATTTGAGGCAGGGCCAGTTTTAGGCCACATAGGCAGCTGCCTAGGGTGCCAGCTAATGAGGAATGTCATTATACTGAAGCCTGATTTGATTTAGTGTGCTGCTCAACAAACATCCAGGACCTGAGCCTGAGCATGATGATCGCATATATGACTGATATGCTGACTGACTGCCACCCGTACTCCCCAGCAGCGCATTCTTACATAGTGTTAGTGGTAGTCTCTGTCAAAATTTGTAAAAAAAAACAAACAAACAAACAAAAAAAAAACACAACAACACACCATTGGCCTATAGACCAATCAAACACCACCCCACCTTTACATTCATGAATCATATAACTAGTGTGCACCTTTGTGTTGCAGTGTTTTTTGCTCACCTGTTATGCTCCTAAAAAAAATTAAATGTAGTACCATTTAGCATAGTATGGTAATACTGTTCAATCCAGTCCAGTAAATTAGCTTGAAACAATTATGTCATTTTGTTCTCTAATGCCTGTGGCACAATGACTTTATAGCACTGTATTGACTTGCAGCATATTGTGTTAAATTATATTTATACCTTTTATACGGTGTACTTTTGCCCAGATTTTGTTTCTTTATTTAAGGAGTATATGGCCAAAAGAGGTGTTCACAGTACGCAAATGTGAAAACACATGAATTAGGGACCTCTTACAAAGTGCATTACAGCCACTGATCCAGCCACCACTATCACATTTTATTCAGCCTTAATGGTTCCTTCACAGATGTGCCAGTCACTCATCCCATGTGCAATATTGCATGCCTATATCATCATGAATACTGGCTTTTGAACCATGCACTCATAACAAATTGAGTGGTCATTAGCCCAGAGGATGCAGTGTTCATGATTTCCAAAAAGAATTTAAAATTTTGATTTATCAAATGACAGAACACTTTTCCACTCAGTCCCTTTTAAATGAGGGCCCAGAGAAGATGATAGCATCTCTGGATTCTTGTTTCTTTTTTGCGATTTAGAGTTTGAACTTGCACAAGTGGATGCAGCAACAGACTATATTACAAACAGTGGTTTTCAGATGTCTTTCTGAGCTCATGCAGTGATTTCCAGTACAGAATCATGTCTGTTTTTAATGTAGTGTTGCCTGAGGCCCAAAGGTCATGGCGAGAAAATACTGGTTTTCAGCCTTGTCCCTTGCATACAGAGATTTCTCCAGATTTTCTGACTATTTTAATTTTATTATGTATTGTAGATGATGAAATTGTCATGTTCTTTGCTGTTTTATGTTGAGAAATGTTATTCTTGAATTGTTGAACTATTTGCCTGCTCGGTCTTTCACAGGGTGGTGGACCTCTCCCCATCTTTACTTCTGAAAGACTCAGCCTCTCTTAGGTGCTGTTTATATACCCAGTGATGTTACTGACCTGTTGCCAATTAACCACCAGGTGTTTTTTTAGCATTACATAAATTTACCAGCCTATTGTTGCCCCCATCCCAACTTTTGTGTTGTTGCCATCAAATTCAAAATGGGCATATATTTTTCAAAAAACACTAAAATTTCTCAGTTTCAACATTTGATATGTTATCTTTGCACTGTTTTCAATGAAATAATGTTTAGATGATCTGCACATCATTGCATTATGTTTTGATTTACATTTTGCATAGTGTCCCAACTTTTTTGGAAATGGGGTTGTATAATAATCTTCTTGAGAAAAACTGCACATGAAGATTTTCTTTATTTTCTTTTGCGTTTTTAGAATTAACTAACTACATAAAAAGCATGTATTAAATAATTTAGCTTAAAAAATCACTTTCATTTATGAAAAATTAAAAAACAAGTTAGGTGCCAAATAAGCCCATGTTTGCTAGTGTTTGAAGAGAAAAAATTTAAATTAGTGCACACAGTCCAGCAATAGCAAAGGAAAAAGATAAAGTATCACAAAAACAACCTGGGGTGTGGTCTTTGGAAAATGAACTGGGTGTGGAAACAAATATTGCTGAGACTGCATCTACTGGAGCAGCATCAAAACAAACACTGACATTGAGATTTTTTTTTAGGTTTCAAATACAAAGCTGCAAAGTCAGAGTAAACAATTTCAAAGCAGTACACATATTGCTGCAATAGAAACATATTGAAACAAAATGCAAACAGCGAAAATGTAACAAGTTAAATTATTTTTTATTCACTATTATACTGTCTTCTTCTTTCGGCTGCTCCCTTTAGGGGACGCCACAGCAGATCATCTACCTTCATCTTGCCCTATCCATTGCCTCCTCTACTTTTACACCAACCATCTCCATGTCCACCTTCACTACATCCATAAACCTTCTCTGAGGTCTACCTTTTCTCCTTCTACCCGGCAGCAAAATCTCCAACATTCTTTGCCCAATATATCCACTATTCCTCCTCAACACATGTCCAAACCATCTCAACCTGGCCTCTCTGGCTTTATCTCCAAACTGCTCTACCTTCACTGTCCCTCTGATCTGCTCATTTCTAATCTTGTCCATCCTTGTCACTCCCAACGAAAATCTCAGCATCTTCATCTCTGCTACCTCCAGCTCAGCCTCCTGTCTTTTAGATAGAGCCACAGTCTCCAAACCATACATCATAGCAGGACGCACTACTGTCTTGTAAACCTTCCCTTTCACTCTTGCTGCTATCCTTCTGTCACACATCAGCCCTGACACCCGTCTCCACCCACTACATCCCGCCTGCACCCTCTTCTTCACCTTTTTTCTACACTGTCCATTGCTCTGGAGGGTTGACCCAAGATATTTGAAGTCATCCACCTTTTCAACCTCTACTCCTTGCATCTTCACCTTTCCACCTGCCTCCCTCTCATTCACACACATGTATTCCGTCTTATCTCTACTGACCACCTCTCCAGTGCAAACGTCCACCTTTCCAGATTCTCTTCCACCTGCTCTCTACTCTCACCACAGATTACAATGTCATCTGCAAACATCATGGTCCATGGACCCTCCTGCCTTACCTCATCTGTCAACCTGTCCATCACCATTGCAAACAAGAAGGGGCTCAAAGCTGATCCCTGATGTAACCCTACCTTCACCTTGAAACCATTTGTCACTCTAACTGCACACCTCACCACTGTCTCACTATCCTCATACATGTCCTGCACCACCCTAACATACTTTTCAGCTACACCTGACTTCCTCAAACAGTACCACAGTTCCTGTCTTGGCACCCTATCATATGCCTTCTCTAGATCCACAAAGACACAATGTAGCTCCTTCTGACTTTCTCTGTACTTCTCTACCAACACTCTCAACGCAAAAATTGCATCTGTGGTACTCTTACTGGGCATGAAACCAAACTGCTGTTCACTGATCTGAACCTCTCGCCTTAGCCTTGCTTCCACAACTCTTTCCCATACCTTCATGGTGTGGCTCATCAACTTTATACCTCTGTAGTTACTGCAGCTCTGCACATCATCCTTGTTCTTAAAAATGGGGACCAATACACTGCTTCTGCACTCATCAGGCATCCTCTCACTCTCCAGGATTTTGTTAAACAACCTGGTTAAAAAGTCCACTGCCTTCTCTCCTAAACATCTCCATACCTCCACAGGTATGTCACCTGGACCAACTGCCTTTCTCTTCATCCTTTTTAAAGCTGCCCTCACTTCCACCTTACTAATTATCTGCACTTCCTGATCCACTATCTCTCCCCCCATTGCCCTCCTCTCTCTCGTTTTCCTCATTCATTAGTTCTTCAAAGTACTCCTTCAATCTACTCATCACTCTCTGTTCACTCACTAGTACATTTCCCTCTCTATCCTTTATCAGCCTAACCTGCTGTACATCCTTTCCAGCTCTATCTCTATGTCTTTTTAGTAAATTACCCCCTTTTACGTGACAGATAATCCAAATGAAAGCAGTCCAGAAGTGGCATCTCTGGTTAACGCTAGGCTGGCGTGTATGCAGGTTCACACAATGCAGCTCACCTGTGTGCAAGCTCAACTTTTTTCTTTCTGATTCCCCCCCTTTCATTTCTCTCTGGCTTAGGTTCTCAAAAACATGCACTGCAGAGGAATGTTCATGGCTATACATAAAGCATAACATAAGGTTTCATGCAAGAAGATTTTAGTTGCTTTAGAAAGTGGATGTGTTCTAACCAAGACCAGATAACTTCAAATTGTACATCTCTGCATTGTGCATTTTAATTCATGGCTTGTCTGGCTACACCTGTGTTTTTCTTCCTCAGCTCAGTTTTTGGCACTGTGAGGTACTATATGCATGGGAATCAGGTGCAGGGATGCAGTGAAAGAGGTGTTTTAGTGGCTTATGAAATTGTTGACCAGGGCCTGGCAAGTTGTCATGTTTGTTGTCTCACAACAGATGAAATTCAGGGAGCCATCTATCCTGATCTGGGTGTCTGCTTCCCACAAATGAGGTTTATCATAAAGGTCCTGTTCACTCTTTCAGTGGGCACTGGCTGAGCCACACCCTAGAATTTGCACAGGTTGGACATCACCTGGTGTGTGAACTGTCAGCCCTGGTGTTTTCACTTTTATGTTTTAACATCACAGAAGGATTGCAAAAACATTATGGTCTGTAAAGATGTTAAACAACTCTCCCTCCAGATAATGGTGGCATTTCTCCACAACCTAAACTATGCCTAAGCACTTCTTCTCTGATGTTGAATGTTTCTGTGGTCTGTGCCCCTTCAGTGGTCTGGAAGCAAGACTAATGTGGGCTCAGTTGAGCCAGAATGGTTGGTCTACGCTTCAATCTTGACATATGGTTATCTATTCCTGGAGAACATTCTTCTTCTTCAAATTGTTCAGAGAGGTAAAGATATTTGAAAGATATGGTATGAATTTGTGGTACCATCACACCAGTCCCAGAAACCTCTGGAGAGACTTACTTTACTCCTTGACTACTTTAGCTCCTCAGGCAGAAACCATGTAGCCCAAAATGTTTAGTTGGGTTAGAGTGAGTTGGGCCTGATGAAGCATTCAGAAGACAGTTTCCATTTCTTGCAGATATTGTTATTGGCTCTGAGACAACACAGTGTTGTCGTCAAGGTGAACAAAGCAAATCCTCTGTCTTAGCTCTGTGAGTACCCTTTCCATGAGCAGAGAATGACGAAGTACACAAATCATGTACTTGAGTTAAAGTAGAGATACGCAAGGTAAAATATTACTCCAGTAAAAGTAGAAGTCCTTACTCTAGACCTCAACTTGAGTAAAAGTACAAAAGTATTTGCCTTCAAATGTACTTAAGTATCGAAAGTAAAAGAACTAAAAGATTAATTATGGCTCTGATGTCCTGTTATCATTTTTCTAACAAGACTCACTTCACAAACTAATTTTAGGTGAAAATCCTCCAGTGTCTCTCTTGGTAAACCAGTCTTTTAATAGAACATCGTTAATTAGTGATGCTGATGTCTATTAAAATCATCATAAGCACAAAACACTGAAGGTAAACAGTTTCCATCAGGGAGATTCCGAGTGGCTCTGAAATCACTTTTTACACACAAGCAAAGTTTCAGTTTAAGATTACTTTGTAACTTAGTTACAAGTTCAATAATGCTTTAAACTCAGGATCACAAATTAGTTTAACTTTACTATATTGATCTGTAGGTCTCTGTTCATAAACATAAACTAACTGAAACTAATTTACTATTAAATGAAAGTGTTTGTATGAATTCAGAAAAAAAGAAACATGCCAGTCATGACTGCATATGTGCACATATATCTGTATTGTAGTCTATTTACACAAAGTTAGGTTAGTTCATCATTTAGGTAGACGTATGTGCTCACAAATTTTTACCGTGTGCTGCACTTGTGTTGGTATGACCAACTGGTCAAAACAAGCTCAGATTGCTGTGATTTCTTTGCACTTCTTTTGTTTTGACATGTTACGTTTTTATACACACAGAAACCAAAAGGAACAACAGATTTCTCAAAATGAAGTGGAGTAAAAAGTAAGATATTTGACTTTGAAATGTAGTGGAGTGAAAGTAAAAAGTCTCCCAAAATAGAAATACTTAAGCAAATTCCAGATACATGAAAAAAAACTACTTAAGTACAGTAACAAATTACATTTACTTAGTTACTGTCCACCACTGTCCATGAGTGCCTAAAGGGTGGCACCAGCGTTTCTCACTCCAAATCGCACAAACTTATACTGGTACAGTCCTAGTAAGGTGATCATTGTGGTCTTTTTCTTGCTGTTCTCATCGACGGCTACTTGCCAGTAATCACTCTGTAGGTCCACAGAGCTGATGACTCAACCACCCTGCATAGTTTTCAAGATTTCATGGACCAGTGGCATCATGGTGAGTCTTAGCATTTAGCCCACCAATAGACAATGCAAAATCTAAAGGAGGTGACTTTCTTCTGCATCAAGACCACAGATGATATCCAGGTGGGCAAAAATATTTCAATGATGCCTTCCGTCAGCATCATCTGAATCTGCTTATTGTCACATCTGCCAGTGACCATTCCCCTCCCCGTCACTGGAGGTCACTGTCACCAGAATTTTAGATGGTCTCTTGACCCTTTGACCTTTTTATCAGCCATCTTGTGTGTGTATATATATATACCCTGTGTTTGCACATGTTCATTGTGAAGTCTTGTTTGGTCTACCTGCAATTCTTTGTATTTCTGTTTTGATTTTTCTGGTCTTTTGACCTTTTACTTTGTTTGTTCTTGACTAGTCTTTTGGATTTGATTGCTAGTTATGACCTGCTTTTCTGGATTTCTGACCCCCTGCAAGTTGTGATCTAATCTGAACCTGGTATTTAACTTGCACTTGACTCCTTACCATTGTGTGAAGCACTTCCTGACACTTTTGGGGTAGCATTCAATATGCCCTCTTTCACCTAGCAACTTCATCTGAAGTCAGGACCTTGCCCTTCATAATGTCCATCATACATTTTTTACTGTCCCGACAGAAGGCTGCTTATGCAGTAGTAGCTTTACCAGTTCTTGTTACAAATCAAATCAAATTTATTTGTAAAGTGTTTTTTACAACTGATTTCACAAAGTAGCTTCACAGAATTCCTGTAAAGAGAAACTTTTAACATGAAATGTAAAACCCCCAGGTGAGCAAGCCAGGGGTGACCATGGCAAGGAAAAACTCCCTCAGAGCTGAGGAAGAAACCTTAGGAGGAACCAAGGCTCAGAAGGAATCAGAATCAGAATATTTTATTGATCCCAGAGGGAAATTGCACTTGTTACAGTTACAACCATTTATTTAAAAGAATAAAGGGGGGACCCTTCCCCCTTCTGGTCAAACTACCTACAAATTGACGAAAAAAGGACCCTATACAAATCCATGTGTGCGTAAAGTTGGGTTTTCATCATCCACAACCAAATAAAAGTACACTGTAAAGTTGAAGGTGGTCCCAATGTAACATGGTGCGTGCCTTGAAGAGGAACTTATTCTTTCCCTATGGGTAAAGAATATTTTTTTAAGTGTAGCTTTAACTCCATCCAGCTTGGACACAAAGTCAAGGTCCAACATGAATGGGATGTACATATGTGTTCATGGTAATTCACAAAAAATGCAGATGAAGAGTAGTATGGTGAGTCTAACAGCCTTTGGAATGACTTTTTCTAGTAAAGACAATCATCACAAGCTGTTCAATGTCGACCTCTATCCCACACAGCCTGCAGGCATGTCTGGAGCTAGAAGCATTCAGTATTTGATATATAATTTGTTCCCCAAACATGTCAGGCTACCATTTAAGACAGAAAGCATGGTAGTCATATGCAAAGTCCCTTAACCCCTTAAAATTCTGGGTTTGTTCCATACTGGGGCTTATTATTTTGTAATTGAGCTATTTTCAGGTTACAGAAGTGTGTAATTAAACTTTGGACCCATCAGGACCTGTTATTTAAGGCATTAAACAGATACGTAAACTCTATATGGCCTATGATTGCAGTTTTTTCCTGTTCATATCATAGTAAAAATCATCCTGTTGATCTGAAAATAAGATTTTACAAAGACAAGAAATCTAAAAAGTAACAAAGTAATTAGAGACATCAAGTTGGAACACATTTTTGAAGTAACTCTCCCAACCTTGTAATAGACGAAATGTACATTTAAGTGTATTGTCATCATGTATTCATAAGTGATGTGTAATGGCTTAACATCTCTGTATGATAGGTACTACAGTACCCTGCTGCAGAGCTTGATGAAGTGTGAAGAGGAAATAGTGGGGGTAGTTCGGTCAGGGTTGGTGGCGAGACTGGGCCCTGATATGGACACCCTCTTCCAACTGCTGCAGAAGAACCTGTGCCCCATGGATTTTGGTACTGGCCACGTTGGGACAGACAGCCAGGAGAGTTTTCGCTGGCCCCTGGGACCTCCGATGTTCAAGATCCAACCCAGTATGCGCAACAGAGATCCAAATCATCTCTTTGCCAAGAAACGTTCAGTTGAAGATAGAGCACCAATTCAATAAGATGTTGAAAATGTTAACATCCATATAACCACAAAGTCAATGCATGTGATATTCTGTGATATATTTTGTGATGTTTTATGGAATTACATTGATTGTTCCTTATGCTTTAAAATGTGCCAATATATGATAGCTCATAGCTGAATACAGAGTCTGTATTTTTAATTGACACTGGATATTGATATGTGTCAATGTTCAGAAAATATTACTAACATCCATTTTCTAACTAAATATTTAGTACAGTTTTTTTTTTTTTTTTATTAAAATTGAAGTCAGAGGTAGCTTATTCCTTGTGCTGGTCATGAGAAATATAAAGGCATTGTTAACACAGCTATGGGCTGCTAATTTACGGACATGAATAAATATTTAAATGGTCATTACTTACGCATGTTACTTTCTTACTGATATAAAAAGAGAGGCTTTCATTAATGGTGCAACACCCAAGTACTTCTAAGTGTGGTTTGTTTTACTGCTTCTTGGTTTGTCATAGCTGTTGTGGTAGTGGTAAGCTTACAAACTTGTGAACATGTTCAGTAGTGAGAAGATTCAGTCATTCCTCAAAGGAGTTTATTAACACTGAAATTTTCTCTGTTCTCCTCATGGGCACCTTACATGTGGGATCTTTGAATATAAATGGTGCTAGAGATGTTTATAAGCATGAAATGCTTAAGCAGCACATGCGACATAGAAAGCTGGGTGTGCTCTTTTTGCAAGAAAATCAGTGATGAGGACGATGAAGTCCAGTGGAAAATGTGGTGGGAAGGGTCTTTATTTTTAAGTCGTGGATCTAATGTAAGTGCAGGAGTGGTGGCCTTATTTTCACATGGGCTGTCTGTGTATAGTGATGAAAAAAGAAGTTGTTAAGGTCTCATGTTAATAATACACAGTAAAATTCATCAGCAGGAGTACATCTTTGTAAATGTCTATGCACCGAATACAGGCAAAGATAGAAAACTATTCCTCAGCACACTCAAGCATGAATTAACATTGTGTGACAAGGAAGCTGTCCTTGTTTTGGGAAGTGACTGGAACTGCACATTGGATTGTACAGTGGACAGAACTGGAGCAGAGCCACATGTCATCAGCAGCTGATTTAAAGAGTATAGTTAAAGATTTTAACTTGATTGACTGGAGAGTTGTACACCCCACTCTTAAACAGTTCACCTGGGTGAAAACGGTGGAGGGTAAAACAAGTGCAGCATGTTTGGATCAGTTTTATCTTTCAAACTCTTACTGCAACAGACTTGTTGGTGCATATGTCATTCCTGTTGGGTTTTCAGACAACAGTGCAGTTGTAGTACATCAGGCTGTTCCTCCTAGTTACAGAAAAACAGCATACTGGAAATATGTCAGGCTGTTACAAGATGCAGCCTTTTGCTCTAGTTTTAGTGCTTTTTGGGCTAGGTGGTCGGGAAGAAAAGCTGACTGACTCTTTGCGGCAGTGGTGGGGTGTTGGTAAGGCCCAAATTAGACTTTTCTGTCAGCAGTACACCTCTTACGCCACAGAAGAAAAACACATAATAGCAGCTATTGAACATGATATAGCATGGCTAGAACAACAAATTGGGGGTTAAGATTGTGAAAGTGTACAGGCAGAGTTGGAGGAATTGTGCCGTGATATGGGTATCCAGGTTCCAGTTGCTAAGAGACATGGATGCTCCAAGTTCATTCTTCTTTAACCTTGAAAAACAGTATAATGAGAGAAAACAAATATATGCCCTGTACATGTCAGATGGTCACCTGTCCTCTGATGTTAGAGAAATTCAGGCGTTGTACAAAGCAGGTAAGTGTGATAATGACTGTGTGGACACTAGTTTGGGGGTTTGGGGGAGACTGCATAAACTGGCACAGCGTCAGATAACCATCAGCCCCAGCCAAATCAACCTCCAAACAGAATGATGTTGTCCATGCACAAAGTGCCGCTGTGCTTATATGCTAAAGCTAATGGCTGATTGTAAACACCTGGTGCTTCAGAGAGGGAAGGGGGGGGAAACAGTGTAGTGCCTCTCACTACGGTGGCTGGTGGGGCTCACAAGACACTCACAGCCAGCCAAAGGCTCTGCTGGTTACAAGTGCTTACTCTCTTAGGGGGACTTAAAAAATTTGGCCAATAGGCTGAAAGGCATACTGGACAGAGCCCAAGCATTCCTGGTCGCTCAATACTGGACAATCTTTTTAATTAGAGATTTCGGCCTGATCTCTTTGGACCAGGAAAAAGCCTTTGATTGTGTTGACCATGCTTATATATTTAACACTTTTTTGGGCTTTGATTTGGAGAGAATTTTATTAACTATGTTAAACTGCTGTACACAGATACCTCGTGAAAGTTGGTGGGGGACTGGCCAGACCCATCACACTGGGGAGGGGTGTCCGACAAGGATGTGCAATGTCGGGGCAACTCTTTTCCCTTGCCATTGAACCTTTGCTGGTTTTAATACAGACATACCAAGTCTCCCGGAAGTCGCGGGAGTCTCCCGCATATAAATAGTGTCTCCCTGATGCCCGGAAGTCAGATAAAAATTCCCGGAATCCAGAAGTAGTGACCCAAGAGTGACCACAAACACGCAAAGTGTCTCCCTGAAATTAATTTTTGCAAGTTGGGGTGTCTGTTAATATGAAAAAAAATGTGAAGGGCGTGAGCATTCAAGGGATGCCATTTGTCTCTGTCTCAGCTTACGCAGATGATGTCTCTGTGTTCATGAGCAACAGAGTAGATGTTGGTGCTGATAATTAATAACTTGGTGGCATCCACCCTGTGGCACAGACTGGCCGTGCTCGACGCGCCTGCTGGCCTGTTAGCTGAGATCCAGAGGAGGCTCGTGGCCTTTTTCTGATCGGGTCAGCACTGGCTAAAGGCAGCTGTTCTGTACTTGCCTACCCATGAGGGAGGGCAAAGCCTCATCAACCTGGAGAGCAGAGTGGCAGCCATTTAGGCTCAAGGCTGCACAGCAGCTGCTCAAGGCTGCACAGCAGCTGCTCTACCCCTCGGACCTCTGCTGGAGGGAAACTGCGCACACACTGCTCAGGAAAGCTGGAAGCATGTGGCTTGACCAGCATCTCTTCCTCCTCAATGCTGATGAGCTGGATCTCTCAGGCTTGGAGGACTCCTACGGATCAGCACTGAAAGCATGGAAGTTGCTGAAGGCTACGCATGAGGAGGGCATAGAACCGACAGCATGGGTATGATCTTCCACAACCAACTGATTCCTCTTCGCTCTGTATGCTCTACTACATTGAGGAGGAGTTTCCTGAATGCTGGCGTTTGTAAAATGGGCCATGGCAGAGGTAAGAGAGCACTGTTGATATGATCTGCTAAGAGGTCAGAGCATGTCTGGATTCAGATGGAGGGTGCTGTATAAACTCCCAGTCCCCAAAGAGGTCAGGAGACTTGCAGTGGCGAATAGCCATAGCTACAAACCAGCACACTGCACACTTTGTTCAGGGAGTGGACACAACCTGTGCCTTCTGCTCCGAACCAGAGACTGTAGAACATCGGTTTGTACAATGCTCATGGCTGAACATCCTGTTTGGTGCCTTACACAGGCTATGTATGAATCTAAACATGACTTTCACTTACGGTCTGTTCATTCTGGGCCCAAAATACATTCGTTCACAGTGAGCCAGATGCTGTCTTTTAAACTTTGTGCTTGGTCAAGCTGGCTATATTGCTTACAAGGAGAAACAAACTGAGGGGACAAGGGCTTACAGACCCTGATGTGATGCTAAGGAGTTTTATCAGAGCATGTGTGAAAGTGGACTTCGTTTACTACAAGGTGATAAATGAATTGTTTACATTTCAGAATATGTGGTGTGTTGGTGAAGCACTATGCTGTGTAAAGGATAGTGAACTTACCATGTGTGTGTGTGATGTGTTGTCTTGTGTGAAGTGTAATAGGTGGGGTATGGTGGTGGGGTGTATGGGTGGGGCTAGGCAGGATTCATCTGATTGTGAGGTGTAATTTTGCACACTGTTGACATTAAAAGCAAAGTAAAAGTCTCTCTCCCGGCTCTCTCTCTCTTGGCTCTCCTTCTGTCTCTCTCTCTTGGCTCTCTCTGTCTCTCTCTCTCTCTCTCTCTGTCTCTCAAGTTCATGACTTTATTACTAAAGTATCACAACAGTAGAAGTGAACAACAGAAACAGTAATGAAAACAAAATACGAAAATAATAAAAAACATCAATATTATTATTATTATTGTTTATAATTCTAACCATACAAATACAAATTGGTAAACTAATGACAGTTGCAATGTTGGGGGTCAATGGAGTTGGGGTATGGAGGGCGAGGGTAAGTAGAATAGGGGTATGAATAGGGGTAGAATAGGGGTATAGGGGTCAGGAGGGTGGGGCTATAGGGGGGTTTACCCACTGTCTCTCAGGCGGTGGCATGTTGTTACGTATTTGGCAGCAAGGGGGGGCGACTGCCCCTCTCCGAGGAATATACGTAATTTCTCCAATTCTGTACATTTCTCAAAATTTGGGATGAATTTGTTGAATTCGTTTGTGTACATTTCCCTCATTTGTTTATATTTTTAACAGTGAAGAAGAAAGTGCATCTCTGTCTCGATCTCATCTATCAGACATTGACCACACTGCCTTTCCCCTCTGGGCCGCCAGGACTGTTTTTGCCTGTCCCGTTCTATGGCCAGGCTATGGTCACTTAGTCTATATTTGGGGGGAGTTGTGGGCTGGCGGTTAAAAACAGTCCTGGCAGCCGGTTCAATCCCCAGTGCTGACAGTCCATGACTGAGGTGTCCTTGAGCAAGACATCTAACCCCCAGTTGCTCCCCAGGTGCCATGGATAGGGCTGCCCACTGCTCTGGGCAAGTGTGCTCACTGCCCCTAGTGTGTGTGTTCATTAGTGTGTATGTGGTGTTTTACTTCACGGATTGGTTAAAATGCAGAGGTGGAATTTCCCTGTTTGTGGGTCACTTAACTAGATCAGGATCTGTCTCTGCTTTGTATCTTTGACAGTCAGGAGATACTCTTCCAGTTCATACTTGGCTTTTAGGGCCTGATAGCATTTCTAATTTCTCTTCTCCAATGTTCCAAATAGTCATTCTTACTGTTTGTGATGTGATTGATGTTTAGTCTGGGCTGTAAAGCAGTGCTGGTGCAAGGCTGCTGTGTGTTAGGACTGTTAGTGGGTTAGTAAGCCTCTCTCTCTCTCGACTCTCGGGTTGGCCCACATCTGCAAACCGGATCTGTAACAGTATCGACCCATTGTGCCAAAATAAATCGGGCCAGACCCATTTTGCGGATCCGAGCTGGATATTGTGAGGAATTTGGGCCGGATCTGGGCCAGATAATTTTCACTATCTGGGAAAGCATGTTGCTTTTTCTCATAGGTATATAAATGACACGAAGTAAAAAGAAAACAAGTTATACTTATGGGTAATGTCCACATGGCTGAAAGAATGCCTCTAAAAGCAAAATCAGTCTAACTGTGACTTGTTCTTGAAAACTGAAAGAGAATAAATATCTGCATATTATATAGTATATGCAGACTTCCTACTAACTGTCTTTGAAAAAGCTTTAAACTAGTGTCAAGGCAGCATGTTCTGCCATCCAGTCAGTGACCTGGAGCTGGAGGCCTATTCAGGTGTTCTAACGTAATTCAGTACAACGTATGATCAAGTGCATGCAGAATTCCCATTGGCTGTCTTAGACCTTCTGCTTAGTCCCACAGTAAGAACTTCTTTTCACTGTATCCATAGTTCAGTTTCAAAATAAAAGTTTGGTTGAAAAGCTTTGCGGAGGTGGAATTTCCCCGTTTGTGGGATTAAAAAAAGTATCACTTAATGACTTGACATATTTTCATGTATGCCAGCCTGGGTTACCTCCCTGCTTTGGCCATGACATCTTTGAGGGCATTGTTTCTTTTGATTAATTGCACTTTACATTAAGCATCTTGTCATTGTGGAGACACAGTTCACATATCTTGATTTATATCGCTGCATAACACAGTTCAAATATCTTGGTAGTGATGCGAGTAACAAACCCTGTGAGGTGAACCCAGGTGCAGAAAAGCTGCCTGGACATGCAGTCCAGAAGTGGTGCTTTCTCAGGATGTTACCTGTGTTAATTGGTGACAAAATAGTAAATGCAGGTGACAATGAGGTATGGCAGATAATTTTACAGCTCAGAGAGATTGTGGACATTACTGCTGCTCCAGCTATTTCCAGGGGGCAGGTAGCCTATTTAGGGGTCCTAATAGAGGAGTATTTGTATTTTAGGACACAAATCTTTCCAGATCACCTGCCTAAGCCAATGCACCACTATATTCTCCATTTACCTGAACTCATCTTTCACTTTGGACCACTAATCCGCTTGTGGACATTAAGGTTTGAAAGTAAACATACATACTTCAAGCGATGTGCAAGAAAACTGCAAAACTTTAAAAATCTATGCAGTACTTTGGCAGAGAGACATCAACTTTTGCCAGCTTTTCTAGGTGCTGGCCCTCATTTCCCACCTGATGTCATGGTGGATAGATGGACAGAGTTTTTCTTGGAAGACTACAACAATAATATCAGACATTCAATTGCTCATTACAAATTTGATCCTCTGCATACTCTGGTTACCCATGCTGTGTCAGTAAAAGGGACTGAATACAGGAGTAAAATGTTTGTTGTAATAACAATAAATATTGTTGTTAATATAAAACAGGCTCTTATTCATGGGAGCTCTTGTGTTTTTTTCATTACTGAACAGTATTAAGCTGTGCGTCTGCTAGAATTTGGTGTTTATTACATTAATTCAGTGCACGGAGCCTACTGCTGTGTTGCTCATGAGAAGCTACTTGACTGTTACCCACTGATACAGTACACTACTCCTCAGATTCAAGTGCTTCTACTCATCCACCTCATCCTCAGTCATCAGTAACCCCCTCTCTGCCAGTTCATCACCACATTCACTACCAAAACAGGCCAGTGGTGCACCTCCACATGGCCTGACGTATTTGTGGTGCCATGGGACAAGATGCCGCAAGAAATACTTTCAGCCATTACAAATGGTCAGAGACCTTCTTCCAAATTGCAGCGCCAGATGATCAGAGTGGTAGTGGATGAAATTAGAAAATACAACCCCAATCCCACTCGCTCCCAGTGCTGTACAATTTATCACAAGCTCGTTATGCGGTACCCAAAGAGTTTCACTTACATGACCAAAAAAGGAGTCCTGCAGGACGCTTTACCTCACTTCTTCAGCAAGTAAAAACTCGTATTGAAAATACCAACGGGGTGTATCAGAAAAGTTCAGTGGGATGCCACGCGGAAACTGGACTTCAATGTGGCCCAGTTGATACCTATGGCTGCACATGATTCCAACCAGAGCCCCCAAAAGAGGAGACTACTGACACATTGGAAGAGAAGCGGTACCGAATGGAAAACATTTATCAGCAGGAAGGTTTGAATGGGGGACAAAGGGCAGAAGTGATAAATCTCATGGAGGCTACATACAGCCTTCAGCGTACCCACATAAATGCAAGGCCTGTGCCCTCTATTGAGAATCTAAAAAGCAAATGGCCATACCTTTTTACTCAGAGGGCCATCTATGCTCATTTTGAGCTGTTGACAGATGTCAAAGTACCTCAGGTTTTGGAGCTTTCTGTTCAGGAATCAAACAATTGGTTGAGCAATTGTGGAATACTTCAGAACTCAGTTAAACCGCTGTGATGACCAAGCTGTTGTTTCCCAGGGTTTGGAAAGGATTTGACTTTCCATGTAGTTCAGCTTCTTTTGGCTCTTTCTGGTGAGAGCCCAGAAGGATTACTGATTCTTGCTGATGTGAGTATTGATTATTGTTTACTGATTGCTTCTTGTGATTATACACATACTGTAACATTATTTTGTTGAACTTTACAGGTGTCCTCTACATCTGCTGACATTGAGAGAAAGTTCACTCTACCAGCCAGTCCTCGGCTCATTTTGCTTGGTATGTATTTGGATGTACATTTTAAGAGAACTTTATTTCATAATGAGAATGAAATGACTAATGAAAGATCTTGTGCATATTATGTGTCCGTCCATGTAATGATATGTCTGGAAAACAGTTTATTAATTGTATTTTTAATCAAGATACGTTTTGCTCAACAAAACTGCAAAATATATTAAAAGTGGAACGATTCTGCAGATTTAGAAGTATTTTCTGCTGTTGTACAGCCCCATCTGACAATCCAATCAGCTACCTTTTTTTTCTTTTCTTTTTTATTTAAGAAATATTGTGTTCATCTGTCCCTGTGGTCTCACTGCACAAGATAGAAAATACCTTTGGAAATGGAGATTCCACCTAATTTTGAACTTGTATTTACAACCCCAATTCCAATGAACACACATACACACACACACACGCTTTCCAAGCCGCTTCTCCGTCAGGGTCACGGGGGGGTGCTGGAGCCTATCCCAGTGGTCATCGGGCAAAAGGTAAACAGAATACAATGATTTGCAAATCCGTTTCAACGTACATTCAGTTGAGTACACTACACAAATAAGATATTTAATGTTCAAACATATAAACTTTATTGTTTTTTGCAATATGGGACAGAGTCAACAAAAGACTGGGAAAGTTGAGGAATGCTCAAAAAACACCTGTTTGGAACATTCCGCAGGTGAACAGGTTAATTGGAAACATGTGAGTGTCATGATTGTGTATAAAGGGAGCATCCCTGAAAGGCTCAGTCGTTCACAAGCAAGGATGGGGTGAGGTTCACCACTTTGTGAACAACTGCGTGAGCAAATAGTCCAACAGTTTAAGAACAATGTTTCTCAACATGCAATTGCAAGGAATTTAGGGATGTCATCATCTACAGTCCATAATATCATCAAAAGATTCAGAGAATCTGGAGAAATCTCTGCAAGTAATCGGCAAGGCAGAAAGCCAACATTGAGTGCCCGTGACCTTCGATCCCTCAGGTCGGCACTGCATTAAAAACCCACATCATTCTGTAACAGATATTACCACATGGGCTCAGGAACACTTCAGAAAACCATTGTCAGTGAACACAGTTCGTTGCTCCAGTTACAAGTGCAAGTTAAAACTCTGCCATGCAAAGCAAAAGCCATATATCAACAACACCCAGAAACGCCGCCAGCTTCTCTGGGCCCGAGCTCATCTGAGATGGACTGACGCAAAGTGGAAAAGTGTCCTGTGGTCTGACGAGTCCACATTTCAAATTGTGTTTTTTAAATCATGGACATCGTGTCCTCCGGGCCAAAGAAGAAAAAGGACTGTTTGGATTGTTATCAGAGCAAAGTTCAAAAGCCAGCATCTCTGATGGTATGGGGATGTGTTAGTGCCCATGCCATGGGTAACTTGCACATCTGTGAAGGCACCATTAATGCTAAAAGGTACATACAGGTTTTGGAGCAACATATGCTGCCATCCAAGCAACATCTTTTTCAGGGACATCCCTGCTTATTTCAGCAAGACAATGCCAAGCCACATTCTGCACGTGTTACAACAGTGTGGCTTCGTAGTAAAAGAGTGCAGGTACTAGACTGGCCTGCCTGCAGTCCAGACCTGTCTCCCACTGAAAATGTGTGGCGCATTATGAAGCACAAAATATGACAACGGAGACATACATATCATCAGTACATATTGTACAGCAATAATCGGAAAGAATTCCACCTACAAAGTTTCAATTATTAGTGTCCTCAGTTCCCAAATGCTTATTGAGGGTTAAAAGGAAAGGTGATGTAACACAGTGGTAAACAGTAAACATGCCCCTGTCCCAACTTCTTTGGAACTTGTTGCATGCATCAAATTCAAAATGAGTGAATATTTGCAAAAAACAATAAAGTTTATCCATTTGAACATTAAATATCTTGTCGTTGTAGTGTATTCAATTGAATATAGGTTGAAAAGGATTTACAAATCATCATTATTCTGTTTTTATTTGTTTTACACAACATCCCAACTTCATTGGAATTGGGGTTGTAATAGGAAATCAGCCCATGTCAAACTGCCAGTGGATGATCAGCATTGAAGGGCACATGGTCTGTGAGGGCACTCAACTGACTTTTGCATCAGGACTTGCTGCACTGTTTGCAGTGTTCTACGTTTTAAACCTCCAGTATCAAGACAAGGCCTCCAAAACCCTGGAATTCATTCAAAGGTAGCTATTACTAGATATAAATTACAGTACCAAGCTCAGCTGCATTGAATGGAGTGATGATAGTTAATTTAGGGGCCTATTAGGTGACTGGAAGAGGGATTCCCACTCCATATTGGTCAATATGAAGGCAACAATCATAACACCTCAAAGTATTTTAATAAAAGGATGACCTGATATTTTATATAATAACACTGAAGTTGTTTTGAGTGTGATTTGTCAGTCTCATTATAAATAGTTTTCTTTCTTTTTCATTTGGCTCTTTAAGGTGTTGTGATCATTGCCTGTATTTGGGCCAATATGGGATGAGATCTCCTCCTCCTGTCATCCAACTAGCCTCTAAATTATCTTAACTGTCAGTGTAACAAGCAATACCGCTAACTCTTATTACCTGTGTCATTTTTAACTGTTTCTCTTGTCTGATGAAGATTCTTCTTGCTATTTGAACATCTGTCACGATTGGCCCTCCCAGTCCATGTGTTCATGTTTTGGTTTTGCTCATGTGCGTTTTTGTTTTGGTTTAGTCTAGCCCCTCGTTTTGTAACGTTTGTTCCTGTTGTATTTAAGCCCTGTCTTTGCACGTTGTGTTTGCTGGTCTTTGTATTGGTCTTTGTTTAATGTGTTGGTCTTTGTTTGAACTGTTTGCTTGTTTGTGCTACTCATCATGTCTGCACCTGGCTCTGTTCGTGTTGGCTCAATGACCTTGGAACGTTATGACCCTGATTTTGGATTTGCCCTTAATAAAAGTCGCTTACCTCCGCACAGGCGTCCGCTACCTCGCTCCACGTTACAACATTAAAAAAAATGTAAATTACATGTAAGGCAGCGCCTCCGTACAAGTTGTTTGAGCACAAAACTTAAGCAATTCCTGGTGTTTCTGAAATTGACATATCTTCTTTCCATAGACTAAGAAATCATACATACATGTCCAGTCACCAGACCAGTGTGGCAGATAACAATTTTCAGTATTTGAGACAAATACTTTTTCTTCCTCTTTTTTATTTATTAATTATTATTTATAATGAATTAATTAGAAAGAAAGGTGGTTCAGAAGTCGGCTGCAAGTATCAACCCACATGTTCCCACGCTTTTGAAAAATTTGCTGGACTTTGAGTGGGACTTCATCTAGATAGGTCACAGCTGTCTTATCGCTATGATATCTTTATTTTGTGCTCGCTTCAACTCCAGTAAAATAGCATACAAACTTGTTCTTATAATTTTTATATTGGTATGCTTACTAAAGCAGCATCCAAGAACCATAGCAACCACTTAGCAACACCCAACCACCTTAATAGTAGTATTTGAAATTTTCTACTTGTACTTGTGGGTGTTTACAAGAAATTGCAGTAATAGCAATACTTGTAGTTGAAGTAGTAGTTGAAATATTTAATTACTTATGCTTTAATCATTTATAACAGCAGTTGATTTTACTTATAGAAATTTACTTTGACACATTCTTTTCATTGTATTGATCAGTAGGGGAATGTAGGATACAACTACTCAAATACCTCAAAGGCCTTAATCACTGATTCAGCTACTTGAAATATTACTTAACCTATTTCAGCTTTTGCATAAAGTACTTCAACTACAGATTCAATTACTCTTCAACACTTGCATGAAGTAAGGTTTTATCTATGGTTTTAACTACATCAACTACTGCTTAAAAATACTACAACTATCTGTTTAAGCTGAAGCAACCTGACATAGTCTTCTTAAAATCTAGCCTTTTTCTAGTTTCTGCTTGGCTTTTTTCTTTCCACCTCCCAACAGACCCGTGCGCGCGGCCACATAACGGCCCTGGTGGCAAGCTAACGTTAGCCTTAACCAGCTCAGTAATGCTGTCAATGTGCTAATAAGCAGTTACACTACTACAAAACACCAACACAACTTTCAGTTACGGCAATAAACGTACCCGCTTATCACCAACATGCCGTTAGCAGGGGTGCAACTACATACTTTCTGAGGTGGATGCAAACATATTATCAGCGCGCGCGCTGATTTAAAAAATTTTAATCAAATATTTAAGCAGGCAAGCTAAAATAAGGAACTTTATAAACAGAATACAAATTAAATTGTAAGAGCAAAAAACAAGCAATGAGGATTAAGAAGAAATAAAATAATTCAGAATAAACTGATAAATGGACAGGCTAAAATGTAACGTAATAAAATAGAGATTAATAATTAGAATAATAAAATATAAGCACAAAGAAAGAGGGTCAAAACACCAAGTTTATATAAAAAAGTAAATTATGGAAATAAAATAAACAGTAAAACAGAAGACAGAATAAATAAAAGGAAGAAATAAATGGAATAAAATAAATAAAAAGGTAAAACAGAAAATTAAATAAATAAAAGGACAAAATAAATAAAAATGTAAAGGAAAACTCAACTAAAACAGGGTTAGGATATTAACTAGAATGTTGACTAGCTAGGTTAGAAGTTAGAAGTTTTCTGATGACTCTGCAATAGTTGGATGTATCAGCAAAGGAGTTGAGGATGAGTACAGGGCTACAGCGAAGATCTTTGTCGCATGGTGCGAGCGGAACCACCTGCAGCTCAATGTGACAAAGACAAAGGAACTGGTGGTGGACCTGAGGAGGGTGGGGCAGTGGCGCAAAAAGGGGGTATGCAGCGTATGCGGCGCATATGGGCGCTGCACTAGAGGGGCGCCAAAACGATGCCAGAAAATTATTTCTAGTCTGCATTTTCTGTAAGAGCTGTTTGTTCAAGTATGATAATACACATCAAAAAACAGCACAGCACTAATCAGGCGCCCATCCACTCCGCCCCCTACCCTCCTGTCATTTGCTCCCAAACACAGGCGCTTGAGAACGCGCCCCATAGGGAACGCGTCAAGGCGTGTGTTTTTTTTTTTCTTTTTCAAAACAGAAAACGGAAGAGGGAGAGAGAAAAAGATGTTGTAGGGATGAAGAAAAGCTTATCAAAGTGGTTGAAAGACAGCAGGTTGGTCAGTTTATACGCTTTATTCACCTACGTCACCTTTGTCTACCAAAACGAGACCGAAAGTAGCGTTGGACCACTGGGTTCTAGCAAAGCTGCCTCACTGCTGCGTTCCCAAATGCACTTATTCAAAAATAAAGGAATCTAATAGAGGTCAAACCTTCCATAGTTTCCCCAAAGATCCCGTACTTCACCGTGAATAGATTCACACAATCAGAAGAGATCGCCTTTTCAGTTTAAGATGTATGTTACTGTGCTAGCTAAGGCTAGCCATATTAATATTACCCAGCCAGCCAGATGAATGATAGCAGTGAGGCAGCAAGCTAACGTTAAAGCTAAACTTGGTTCTCCAGCTACGACCTGATTAACCCTGAACTGGTTATTTTCTCGGTTTAACTTGACATTAGTCAAGCCATAGCTCTTTATAGTAGCCTGTTTAGCTAGCTAACCTAGCTAGTCAACATTCTAGTTAATATCCTAACCCTGGCAGCCTGGTCTAAAGCTCAGCTCGCTGGTGTCACTAAATCATCTTAAACTCTTAGTTTCTAGCCACATTCAGACACATTCAGCCTGTAACTGTTTTAGTTGAGTTTTCCTTTACATTTTTATTTATTTAGTCCTTTTATTTATTTAATTTTCTGTTTTACCTTTTTATTTATTTTATTCCATTCATTTCTTCCTGTTATTTATTCTGTCTTCTGTTTTACTGTTTATTTTATTTCCATAATTTACTTTTTTATATAAACTTGGTGTTTTGACCCTCTTTCTTTGTGCTTATATTTTATTATTCTAATTATTAATCTCTATTTTATTGCGTTACATTTTAGCCTGTCCATTTATCAGTTTATTCTGAATTATTTTATTTCTTCTTAATTAAATCCTCATTGCTTGTTTTTTGCTCTTACAATTTAATTTGTATTCTGTTTATAAAGTTCCTTATTTTAGCTTGCCTGCTTAAATATTTGATTTTAATTTTACTTTTTTTCAGTCACTTTAAGTTAAGGGTGGGGGGGGGGGCGCCGATAATATGTTTGCATCCACCTCAGAAAGTATGTAGTTGCACCCCTGCTAACGGCATGTTGGTGATAAGCGGGTACGTTTATTGCCGTAACTGAAAGTTGTGTTGGTGTTTTGTAGTAGTGTGCTTATTAGCACATTGACAGCATTACTGAGCTGGTTAAGGCTAACGTTAGCTTGCCACCAGGGCCGTTATGTGGCCGCGCGCACGGGTCTGTTCGTCCCGCTTCGGGTGGGTGTGTGCGCGCATACATGAAGTGTAAGTTCACATGTTTGTCGGTCCGTGCGGCCACAACTTGTCTTCTACACCCAGAACACCGCAGCCATAGTTTAGTTACAAAATCAGCCGGCAACACCGGGGAAAGAGGAGGCATGTCGCTGTTCATGTTGCTGAACGAGCAAAGGAGAGTCCGAATACCAAAGCACACCAAACGCCGAGTCGCACGGCGGTTATTGCTCAGCTGAGCGTTACCCACCCCGTTATGCTGCGCCAGTGTGGTCTGTGTCAACTAAGTTAGTAGTAGAGACTCTGTCTAACGTAAGAGGTTACCATGTGGGGTAATTAGCTGTGGTAGCCATGGGTAATACTGCTTAACCGTACACATGTAAAGCTCAATACTGAATAAACATTTCCCATTCCCTTGATATTAATTTTAATGTAATTAAATTTTCTTAATTAAAAAAAAACTTCTTGTGATTTTTTCCCGACTGATCGTGGTTACTTCAGGCAGTGATTCAGTCCTCATGGTTTTACCTTAGGTAAGCTAGCTAGGTTGTACTCCTATAATAGAGTACTACACTGCTACAAGGCTGTAATATGGCTGTATATACAAGACGATGTGTTATCAAATGTACAAAATGATTGGAACTAAAAGTATTTAACAGTTGTTGTAAAAATTCAGGTGATGCCATGGCTGCTTTAAATTCAGTTTTAGGTTTTGTTAATGTAGTATTAATTCATAAATTAACTGTATATTTGTAACGGAGCTCTTATCCATTCCATGCTGTGAGATAGTGTAATGGACAAAAACACAAGACAACCTCAAAGTTTTAAAGACTCTTTTATTGTTACCCACATGGCTGCAGTGGCAAACACCAGTCAGACCTTTTTGAGACAAAACAAATAAAAACAATTGTGATTATCTTGCACTGTTCAGGGTGGCCAACTGATGGTGTAGATAATGACCAATTTATCTATGACCCTATTTTTTTTAAATGAGTTTGACTTTCCTGCTTGTTCCAGCATGGCAGCAGCCTGTTGCAGGTCAAAGGATCCGAGCCTAGGGGGTTCATTGGTTCCAAATGGTAGTGTTGCAGTATGAATGTTTTAATATTAAATGTTTTATAGTTATATTAAAATATTGATTAAATAATAAAATAGTTTAACTAAAGTAAAATGTATAAATATAATTTGAATTTGTACATTTTAAAACTTACCTGCAAACTTACCTGTGGTTGGTTGAATCCAATAGGTTAAGGGGTTTGTAAAATGGAGAACTCGGCCATGTTTTTTGTCAGGGGGAAGTTGGCTTGGCGTGCAGATGTGTTTGTAAGGCCATGGTTGAAGGCATTTTTTGATATGAGTTTGTATCAAGTTGATCAGTCTATTTTGTTTTGTTTTCCGTTTATTTTCATTTTTTCTTTTTCTATTTAATTATTTTTGGATTTTGGAACACCATGCACTTTTCATTGTGGACTTAATAAATCTTCCTGCATCGGAACTTTCAGTTTTCCAGTTTTTCAATCTCCACTCAGCTATCCTGTAACAATATTGAAAAGAATTATATAGCAAATCACACAAATAAGTAACCCAAGCCAGCATGAACTGCCGGTAAATCAGACAAATCTGTTTTGAAAAGCTCATCAGTGCCCTGAAATTTTAATACTAAACGAGTTCTACAGTTAAGCCAAAGCTAAGACTTTCAGTCTGAGTTGGATTCAATTTCCCCTTTGTCCTCACTGGCGAAACAGTAGATTTTATTAACTCAGACTGCTGTAATTTTGTTGTAAGTTTACCTGAACTTTTAAATTCAGATTTACTCAGAACATGCATATTGTTCCCATCTGGTTTATATTGAAATCTTTCCTAAAGTATGGAGAGAAGAAACAATTACAATGACCAATAACAATTTCACTGTACATTTGTGCATATGTGTATTGCTTTAAAGTGTGAACTTGTCCATTACTGTCTTTTCAAAGGGCCTAGCTACACTTTGATAAGATGGAAATTTGTTTAAACGACTGCATCCACTTTTCCCTCAAATTATTTATTATAAGATATGCCATAGTACAGCCCACCTCTTTGTTTTTCCAGTGTTGTGCTGAATGTGGAGATGCAAAGCCTGTGGGAGAGTGTTTACAAGAAGATATGAACTGCTCAAGCACTACAGACTGATTCATAGGCATTATGGACGGGACCATTCCTATCCATGCACTTATGTGAGTTGTTCGTGTACATTCAAGACCTGGAACGCCTTACTGAGCCATTTGACAAGAAATCATCCTGCCCAAAGAACAGCAACCAAAGCCACGTTCAGATGTCATGTTTGTGGACATAATGAACTCTCCACAGAAAGGGAATATTTTCAACACATCTTTCAGCATCTTAAAAATAAGGAGACTGTAACATATGTGTTCCAAAACTGTGAATATAAAACCAACATCTATGAGAACTTCAGAAGTCATAAATACAGAAAACATTCTGGCACAGAGAATGTCTTTAAACCTGGGATAAATTCTGTTGAAGAATCTTGTGCCAGTTTTGTCAATGCTATTTCAGGTGGGGAAAGGGTAGAGAGCAATGTCAGTTTAGATTCTACTTTTGATGATGGGGATTCCGAAAACCTGAAGGACATTGACCTTAAAGTCGCTTCAGTCCTCCTCAAGTTAGAAAATATCTATCTTGTGTCTAATGCAGCTGTAGATTAACTTTTGCAGGAGTTAAACACTTTGATAGGTTCTCTTACTCTGCCAGTTACTCAAAAGACTATTAACCAAGTACTACAAGATTGTGGATGCCAGTTTGATTAGTCAGTTGTTGAAAGGCTAGCCAGTGCCCTCTGTGAGACAAGCTCTCTTAAAAAAGCAATTGGAGATAAAGGTCCACTTTCCAGTACTTGGAGGCGAAAGGCTTACTATAAGAGACACTTTTGTAGTGGAACCAGTGGAATATATACTCGACCAAAAAAATAAGTCGTTCCAGTATATTTCAATTTTGAAGTCTTGGCAGCAAGTGCTTGATTGCCAGACAATCTTGGATCAGGCTGTTAATTTGAATACTGTAGGTAAACAGCCACAGAGAACTGCGCACATACAAGTCTTTTTTGATGGTTCCTTCTTTAAAGAAAATGGGCTGTTGTCTAAGCAGGAAAGTATTTCATTGATATTATACATTGATGAATTTGAAATATGCAATCCCCTTGGGACAACTAAAAGGAAGCATAAAATTTGTGGTTTGTATTGGATTCTGGGTAATTTGCACCAGGTTGTAACTCTGTCTTGATTTGGCTGCTTTAATCAAAAGAAATGATCTGAAGTGCTATGGGTATGAGAAAGTGTTAGTACCTGTAATTATTGATCTTGTTATTTTGGAACAGTGTGGGATATTTGTAACAAAGTTGGGCAGAACAGTAAAAGGTATGGTTCAGTGTGTGGTCGCTGACAACCTTGGTGCCCACAGTATTGCTGGATATGTTGAGAATTTTATAGGGAAATACGTGTAGATTTTGCGCTGCAGAAAGATCCAAGTTCCAGATGAAAGAAGTCAGAAGTGGAGTCTTTACTTTGAGAACCAAGCACATTTATGCAGATCATTTAAGAATACTTGAGCAAAATGAATTGCCCAGTTATTGTGGTGTGAAATCAAATTGTATTTTGTCAAAGCACCTCTAATATTTTGACGTTACCACTGGGATTCCTCCAGATATAGTGCATGATCTTTTTGAAGGAATTGTTCTTTTTGAACTTGCACTTTGTCTCAGTATATTCATCAAAAAATATTTTACATTATTCACACTGAATGAAGCAATATAATCTTTCAACTTTAAGTGACAAAACTTATCAAACTCATCCTGTGGCTCTCAGGTTTTCATCCAAAAAAACTGTTGGAGGAAATGCACATGAGAACTGGAGTCTCATCAGATTTTTGCCTTTGTTGATTGGGCAGAGAATTCCTTGTGAGAAGCCAGCTTGGCAGATCTTAACAGACCTGAAGGACATTGTTGATCTTGTTGTCAGTCCCATTCATACGGAGGACTCTATTAAATATCTTGATTTTAAGATTTCTGAGCACAGAATTAAATTTCAAGAGGTTTTCCCAGATTGTGAACTTAAACCAAAACACCATTTCTTGGAGCTTTATCCGTACTTGATCTGTCAGTTTGGTCCATTAGTTGCCTTGTGGACTATGCGTTTTGAAGCAAAGCATAGCTTTTTAAAAAGAGTAGCGAGGAATATCAGGTGCTTCTAAAATGTGCTCCTCTCCCCTTCAGAGAGGCATCAGTATCAGATTGCATATCATTTGCATACATGTAGCTTTACCAGACCTCCACTGGAAGTGACAAATGTTTCCACTCTTCACATTGATGTTCTTAACAAGGAGGTCTCAAATGTTCTGAGACAGAAGTGTTCAAGTATAGAAACAGTGTGCCTGGCCAAATGTGTGACGTACAATGGACTAAACTACAGATGTGGGATGATCTTGGTCCATGGCTCACTGGGAGGACTTCCAGAGTTTAGTGAAATCATTCAAATGGTGATTCTGCAAGACAAGTTAAACTTCATTGTGAAGAAGCTTAGTGGATGGTATTTTGAACACTACAGAGCTTATGATTTGAAAATATCACCAGGGAAAGAAGTAGAACTGCTTGAGCCACAAGAACTATTTGATACGTACCCACTGGCAGACTACAAACTTGGAGGGCTTCGTCTTGTTACGTTGAAGAGATATATCCATGTTTAAAGGGTGTGATGTTGTTTTATTAAGTAAGAAATGTGATGTTGTTTTATTAAGTAAGAAAGCCAAAGCAAGACTCACATACAGCTGTTGTGTTTTCAAAATGTATTTTATACCATAAGTCAGTGGTGTTTCAATCAGAGGTGAACTTGCCTACAAATACAAATGCTTGTCTGGTGAAAGCCTAACTGGCTTATGTTTTAATAACCTATCAGAGCTTTGAAATTTCAGCAGTCAAGTTCTTCCAGATTTATCCAAGTGTACCACTATAGCTTTTGTTTATTTAATGGAACTCAAGGGTAAGGCATTATGTCAGGGTGTTATTATTGTTTTTTATTTTGAATGTAGGCTGCTGGTATGCAGTCAGCAGAAGCTAATGGGACAGGAATGTACACTGAGTTGCCATTTTATTAAGTCTATTTACTGAAGTAAAATGTTAAATTAACCATGTGAATATTAACGTTATAAATTAAATTAATCATTGCTAAAGTTGCTACCCTTCAAAATAATTTGTCTACTCAGTTGCCAGTTTATTAGGTCCACCTAGCTAAAACTAATGCAGTCTATTACCACAGTCCTATATAAATTCTCTCTAAAATTATCTTGCTCCACAAGCTAGTATGAAACAAGCTATTTTCCCTTTTATGGTGAACTCAAATTTATTAACTCTCTTCTGATCTGCTGATTGACAGCGAGACATTGTGATGATCACACGGAAGAAATATGTCGAAATAGCCATAAGCCGGAAAATCTGAACACCAACAACACAAAATTAAAGTTGTTACTCACTATGAAACTTTAAAGTTAAGGTCATCTTCATCAACAGTCAAAAAGGGGATAAAATCACACATCATGGCTGCTACCTACAGCTTGTGGCTGGGGTTGTGATGCTGATAAAGGTGAAACTACTCATCTCTTCAGTCTTTGATGTCGAACACTCAGCAAAGCATGTTCAGTACTCTCTATGGTCTGAGAATCTGCCTGGAGTGCAATGTGCACAGCAAACAGTTGTCCAGGATGTTGTTAAAGATGTGGGAGCTGAAGTTGGATTCCTGTTCACCAGCTTGTTTTACAGATTTTCTGTTCTACCTTGAATTTTAGAGCCTTAAGTGGTAGCATTTAAGGTGGAATTGAACATTTAATTAAAGGTAAGGTATGAGAAGTATTGACATCCCCTTTATAGCCTGGAAAGGTACATTTCAGCATGTATAGTCTGCTGTTGCTGTTGTTCCATTGCCATAGTTTCTGCTAGGCTGGAATGTGAGCTGGCATATGTAAATTTTGGGGAGTTTACATTAGACTTACATGACAGGATTTACAATAGACTTTTAATGTCCTCTTTTGTAAATACAGGATATGTATTTACACTGTATGGCACCTTTAACATGGACATACCTATAGTGACTGTTTTTATATGTAGAGCATGATCAGCAATTTAAAACTTACACCATTGAGCTCCTTTTATTGAAACTCTAGCATCATAAGGTCTGCCTTTTTTTCTTTTTTTTTTTAAACAAAAGGAAATGTAGGAGTTTAGCTGTTATATTAATGATGTATGTCTTCAGTGAGTTTGGCAAAACAAAATTAATCAAGATTATGTTGTCCTAGACCAAGGACATTTGTTCTGCCCCTACTCGTGTGTGTGTGTGGCTACAAGCTCGGCAGATAGACAACAGGTTTCCCAAGAAAAGCCGGATACCAAAATTCTCTTCAAAGCTTTACTTAAGATTCACTGTAAAACTGTATCAAACATACAAAATATATCCTAGTTACATTTGTTTGTGTAGTGTATTTGCATGACTGTACATTTAATAGAACAGAAATCGAATCGTTAGCTTAAGGCTAACGTCTATGGAAAAGTCCATATAGATGCTAGCGATTAGCGTTTACAAATTAACTTGAGACATAGAACTTATTTTCGTTCATTAATCAAGGTTTACATCAAAAATAGTCTCAGTATAAAGTTATACAGCAACTGAACATAAAAATACTCACAGGCAAATGTTTTCCTGGCCATAAAATGCAGAGTAAGAACCGTGACTGTTTTCCTCATACAGCCTGAACTACCTACAGGAACACTACTTCTTCTTTCGGCTGCTCCCTTTAGGGGTCGCCACAGCGGATCATCTGCCTCCATCTTGCCCTATCCATTGCCTCCTCTACTTTCACACCAACCATCTCCGTGTCCACCTTCACTACATCCATAAACCTTCTCTGAGGTCTACCTTTTCTCCTTCTACCCGGCAGCTCCATCTCCAACATTCTTTGCCTAATATATCCACTATTCCTCCTCAATACATGTCCAAACCATCTCAACCTGGCCTCTCTGGCTTTATCTCCAAACTCCTCCACCTTCACTGTCCCTCTGATCTGCTCATTTCTTATCTTGTCCATCCTTGTCACTCCCAACGAAAATCTCAGCATCTTCATCTCCGCCACCTCCAGCTCAGCCTCCTGTCTTTTAGACAGAGCCAGAGTCTCCAAACCATACATCATAGCAGGACGCACTACTGTCTTGTAAACCTTCCCTTTCACTCTTGCTGCTATCCTTCTGTCACACATCAGCCCTGACATCCGTCTCCACCCACTCCATCCTGCCTGCACCCTCTTCCTCACCTCTTTTTTGCACTGTGCATTGCGCTGGATGGTTGACCCAAGATATTTGAAGTCATCCACCTTTACAACCTCTACTCCTTGCATCTTCACCTTTCCACCTGCCTCCCTCTCATTCACACACATGTATTCCGTCTTATCTCTACTGACCTTCATTCCTTTCCTCTCCAGTGCAAACCTCCACCTCTCCAGCTTCTCTTCCACCTGCTCTCTACTCTCACCACAGATTACAATGTCATCTGCAAACATCATGGTCCATGGAGCCTCCTGCCTGACCTCATCTGTCAACCTGTCCATCACCATTGCAAACAAGAAGGGGCTCAAAGCTGATCCCTGATGTAACCCTACCTTCACCTTGAAACCATTTGTCACTCCAACTGCACACCTCACCCCTGTCTCACTATCCTCATACATGTCCTTCACCACCCTAACATACTTTTCAGCTACACCTGACTTCCTCATACAGTACCACATATCCTGTCTTGGCACCCTATCATATGCCTTCTCTAAATCCACAAAGACACAATGTAGCTCCTTCTGACCTTCTCTGTACTTCTCTACCAACCCTCTCAACGCAAAAATTGCATCTGTAGTACTCTTTCTGGGCATGAAACCAAACTGCTGCTCACTGATCTGAACCTCTCGCCTTAGCTTTGCTTCAACAACTCTTTCCCATACCTTCATGGTGTGGCTCATCAACGTTATACCTCTGTAGTTACTGCAGCTCTGCACATCATCCTTGTTCTTAAAAATGGGGACCAATACACTGCTTCTCCACTCATCAGGCATCCTCTCACTCTCCAGGATTTTGTTAAACAACCTGGTTAAAAAGTCCACTGCCTTCTCTCCTAAACATCTCCATACCTCCACAGGTATGTCACCTGGACCAACTGCCTTTCTCTTCATCCTTTTTAAAGCTGCCCTCACTTCCACCTTACTAATTCTCTGCACTTCCTGATCCACTATCTCTCCCCCCGTTGCCCTCCTCTCTCTCGTTTTCCTCATTCATTAGTTCTTCAAAGTACTCCTTCAATCTACTCATCACTCTCTGTTCACTCACTAGTACATTTCCCTCTCTATCCTTTATCAGCCTAACCTGCTGTACATCCTTTCCAGCTCTATCTCTCTCTCTATCTTAGCCAAACGATACAAGTCCTTTACTCCTTTTTTACTGTCCAGCCTCTCATACAGCTCATCATAGGCCTGAGCCTTTGCCTTTGCCACCATTCTTTTTGCTATGCGACTAGCCTCACAGTACTCCTGCCTACTTCCTTCATCTCTCTGGTTATCCCACTTTTTCTTAGCTGCCTTCTTCTTCTGAATACTCTCCTGGACTTCCTCATTCCACCACCAACTTTCCTTGTCCTCTTTCCTCTGACCAGATGAAACACCCAACACATTCTTGCTAGTTTCTCTCACCACCTTAGCTGTAGTTTCCCAGTCCTCAGGTAGCTCCTCACTGCCCCCAAGGGCCTGTTGCAATTTTTCCCTGAACTGCCTGCAACCCTCCTCCTCCTTCAGCTTCCACCATCTAATCTTTGGTTCTGTCTTCACTCTCTTCCTCTTCTGTGTTTCTAATCTCATTCTACAGACAACTATCCTATGCTGCCTTGCTACACTTTCCCCTGGCACCACTTTAAAATCTCCAATCTCCTTTAGGTGGCATCTCCTGCTAAGGATATAATCCACCTGTGTGCACCTCCCTCCACTCTTGTCTGTCACCCTGTGTTCTTCCCTCTTCTGAAAATACGTGTTCACCACAGCCATTTCCATTCTCTTTGCAAAATTTACAACCATCTGACCTTCCGCATTTCTGTCTTTCACACCATACATACCCAGCACCTCTTCATCCCCTTTGTTTCCTTCACCAACATGTCCAATGTCTCCTCTCTAGAGATACCATCTACCACTTCATCCATCTTACTCCAAAATTCCTCTTTCTCCTCTAAGTGTCAAACAACCTGTGGTGCATATGAACTGACTACATTCAAAATCACACCATCAACCTCTAACTTCAGGCTCATGATCCTGTCTGACACTTTCTTTACATCCAGAACACTTTTCCCAAGCTGTTCCTTTAGGATTACCCCTACTCCAATTCTCTTCCTCTCTACACCATGATAGAACAGTTTGAATCCACCTCCAATGTTCCTGGCCTTGCTTCCTTTCCATCTGCTCTCCTGGACACACAGAATATCTTACCTTCCTTCTCTCCATCATGTCTGCAAGCTCTCTGCCTTTACCAGTCATTGTCCCTATGTTCAGAGTCCCTAACCTCCACACTCCTGCCTTTCCTTCTCTCTTGCTGCCTTCTTACCCGCCTTCCTCCTCTCCTCTTTGATGGTCTTCGACCTACAGTAGACCAATTTCCACCGGCACCCTGCTGGTCAACAGCACCGGAGGCGGTCATTGTTAACCCGGGCCTCGACCGATCCGGTATGGCAATCGTATTTGTGATCCGCATGATAGTTTTGGCACAAGTTTAAGGATGCCCTTCCTGACGCAACCCTCACCATTTATCCGGGCTTGGGAACGGCATCAGAAGTACACGCAGTACACCCCTAATGGCTGGTTTACCTACAGGAACAATGAAAATGCAAATAAACACTGCTGCGACAATCTTGACAACTGGAGGTGTCCCTTTTGCTCAATGTTAATAAGAGAACATCGCAACATTCATGTTCGGAGAGAGTGTGTCCTGAAGGCTCTCATCTTCCTTGGAGAAAATGCAGATGACCTGATCAAGGAATATACTGTAAGTTTCAACTGTAATATGCACGTCAGGACATCTTGTCAAAGGGACACACAGTAGCCTAATAGGGCTGATGAATAATTTTTAAAAGGACATTTTAACAATATTGCAATAATATTGATAACGGATTGTTTTGGTGACTATAGTGATTAAATTTTCCTACTCTTTAATCTCTAGTGCACAGTTACTACAAAATTGCACAAAGTGATGTCAGTGATGTTTGTGTTTGTGTCATGTACCCTTCTGTAGGACTCCGATTATGCTCAGAGGGACCTGGAGCAGCTAACCATGGCAGTGTTTGCCATTCACAGGGAGGGGGAAGGGCTGCAGGAGCCACCTGAAGACATTGGCATTGTCATTGAGGGCGTGGAAGTGTTGCATGAACTGACCTCAGTCGCCTCAGCTTGTGACTTGCTGTGAGCTTGTGAGGTTTGATATATGTACTCAACCTAGCTTATCCCAAACCTCTTCGTTTCACTTTTGAAGTGCTTCAGAAAATCTTCATGCAGCTTGACCAGAACAAGATGTCCCCCAAAGTTCAAAATCTGTATGGCAGACAAAGCTTGCAGTAACAATACAATGACAAACAGTTTTTGTTTGAAGCATGTAAAAATTCAGCCGCTTTCAGTTATTGGTCATTTGTATTCTCCAAGAGACTTGAGTATAAACAGGCTATGTTCCTCAAACCACAATTTGAAATGGTACACTAATTTGCAACAGTGTTTTTTGTAAGAGCAGGCATTTTTCCTTTGATGTGTTCCTAAAATCAGTTACAAATCACAGTCTCTATAGAGAAGAAGCTTTGGTGGTGGTTAGAGCTTACAAGCAGTATTCGCTGTGATATGTGTTGTCTGTGATCAGTTTGTTGAGTGTGTTTACTACAAATGTATGAATTTAATATCACTGACAATTTTCAAGAGCAACCATGTATGTTATGAATGTTTCACATTTTCCTTCCTTCCCCGAAGCCATTGTTTCAGTTAGTGGTGGCAGAGTAGCATGAAAGGTTAGGTAGCTTGGTTTTCTGCTGATTTTCTTGATTACTCCTTTAGTATGAAATATCAAATCATGATGAAAATGTCCATTCACATTTGAGAAGCTAAAATCATTTGGTTACAAAATAACTTCTGTAAGTTGGTTATCCAAATTCAATTTATTTTCTGTCAACCTGTTGATAATTGGAATAGTTTCTTCTAATAGGAATAGTTTGTACATTCCAGAATAAACAAATATGAAGCCAAATACATGTTTGTTAAAGAAACATTCAGTTGTTGCCAATGGCTGAAACTGGCTGGCAGGAAGGTAAAGGCTGGTTAGCTGAAAAGAGCCTTTTTCTCTCTACAGTGTTACTCTGTTTAGTTGCATAATGTTCACCAGCTGTACACAAGATGGTTGTTTCAGGGTTCTTTAGTAATGACTATTGCTTTTTATAGAACCATGAACACTCAGAAGAACCATTTGCATGCTGAAATTGTTCTTGAGATTGATGGAGAATGTTGTATGTTGAAAAGGGTTATGCTATTGTTACAAGCTTGAAGAACTTTTCAGCACAATTGTGAACCCATACAGTTACAGCACTGGCATAAAAAGTGCTTTAAAATTGTGATGAGTCAAAGTCTTTCCTATACAGAAAACGACTACAGCTACAGTCTTAAAAAGAGGTCTTTAGTAGTTAATGGGACCATACACGAAATACACTTTTAAATGGTTCTTTGGTTATTGAAACAGTTCTTCAGACTGGCGGAGAATATTTTGTTTAAGGCAGGGAAGAGGTGCCTCAAGAACCAGGGTTTAGAAACACTGCTATAAAGAATAATTTTTACAAAGGTTCTGTATACAGCCTTACACAAAATATTTTTAAGACTGTAGCTGTATGCCGTTTTTCTGTATGGGAAAGATTTTGACTCATCACAACTTTAAGCACTTTTTATGCCAGTGCTGTAAATATGTGTTCACAATTGTGCTTGTTATACATATTTGTATAATACCTTGTAGGACTGTTGTGCAGTTTGGACATATTTGTTTAAAATAAAATTATCTAAATTATACATTTTATGGATTAATTTATTATTTATTTAAGTATGTTTTAATGTTATGTTTTTCAGATTCAGATTCAGATTCCTTTATTGATCCCAGGGGGAAATTGCAGTTGTTACAGTTGCAGCCATTTATGTAAAAAATAAACACTTTACTAATAATTTAAGACAATATATAGAATTTACAGTATGTACACCAGATTTAAGTACTCTACACACACACAGTTGTTGTTATTGCACATATGAACAGTTTTTTGAATCACACACTGAGAGAGGAGTTATGGAGTTTGATGGCCACCGGTAAGAATGACTTCCTGTGGCGCTCTGTGGTGCATTTTGGTACGATGAGTCTTGAGCTGAATGAGCTCTTGTGTCTCATCACCGTATCGTAGAGTGGGTGGGAGCCATTGTTCATAATGGCCCGCAGTTTAGACAGCATCCTCCTCTCCGACACTGCCGTCAGCGAGTCCAGCTCCACACCCACAACATCACCGGCCTTGCGGATCAATTTGTTGAGTCTGTTGGCATCTGCCACCCTCAGCCTGCTTCCCCAGCATGCAACAGCATAGAGGATAGCACTCGCCACCACAGACTCATAGAAGATCCTGAGCATAGTCCGGCAGATGTTGAAGGACCTCAGGCGCCTCAGAAAATAGAGACGACTTTGGCCCTTCCTGTAGAGGGCGTCAGTGTTCTTAGCCCAGTCCAGTTTATTGTCAATATACACACCCAGATATTTGTAATCCTCCACAGTGTCCACACTGACCCCGCTGATGGACACAAGGGTCACCGATGCCTTGTCCCTCCTCAGGTCCACCACCAGTTCCTTCGTCTTTGTCACATTCACCTGCAGGTGGTTCCGCTCGCACCATGCGACAAAGTCCTTCACTGTTGCCCTGTACTTATCCTCTTCACCCTTGCTGATACATCCAACTATTGCAGAGTCATCAGAAAACTTCTGAAGGTGGCAAGACTCTGTGCAGTAGCTGAAGTCCATGGTGTAGAGGTCTGCTGAGGACTGGCAGCAGAGGAGTCAGGCTGTGGGGGACAGAGCCTGCCGTGTCAAATCTGTTAAAGAACAGATTTAGCTTGTTGGCCCTGTCCACACTGACCTCTACTCCTCTGTTGTTGTTGGATCTGAAGCTGGTGATGGTCCTCATCCCATTCCAGACCTCCCTCATGTTGTTCTGCTGGAGTTTCCACTCCAGCTTCCTCCTGTACTTGTTCTTCGCCTCCTTGATAGCTGTCCTCAGTTCCCTCTGGATCGTTCTCACCTCCTCCCTATCTCCAGCTCTGAATGCCCTCTTCTTCTTGTTGAGGAGAGCCTTAATGTCCTTTGTTACCCACGGCTTGTTGTTTGGGTAACATTTAACAGTCCTGGTTGGGACAGTGGAGTCCACACAGAAGTTAATGTAGTCCGTGATGCACTCTGTGAGCCCGTCGACGTCCTCTCCGTGCGGCTCACAGAGTGCAGACCAATCAGTAGCCTCGAAGCAATCCTGCAGTGCCTCGTAAGTCTCCACAGACCATCTACTCACTATCCGCTTGGTCACAGGCTGACTCTTCACCAGCGGCACACAACAGGAGCTGAGGTGAACCAAGTTGTGGTCTGACCTACCCAGCGGGGGAAGGGGGGAGCAGCTGTATGCGTCCTTAACATTAGCATACAGCAGGTCCAGTGTTCTTTCCTCTCTGGTGGGACAGTCCACATACTGCGTGAAACAGTTTTACAGTTAACACAGTTAACAGTAAAACAGTTTTACAGTTACATGCTAAAATATTAAAAGAAAACATTACATTTTATTTATTTCAGCCAACCTAAAATTTTAATTGTTTGGAAGTAATTATAATTAGATTTAACAAACTAAAATAACACATTAACGTAATTACAAAGCTTACATTTCCTGAAATTACTATTAGCTTGTCAAGGAGCAGTATTTGACTTTTCAGTAAAGCAAATAATTGAGTTAGAAAAATGTGAAAAGTTAAGTTGTCTTGCCTTAAAATTAATTTGCATTAATGCACACTGTTGATTTGAAAATACTTAGATTTTTAAGCTCTCTTTTTAAAGTTTATTCTTCGGGATTTGTGCAAGGTGTAAGTGTCTGAACTATGTAAAAATATGTCAATTTCACTGGTGCTGTTGTCCACCCCCTGCTCTTTCACGCTTTTCAGAAAGGGTTCTCTGCCACCCAAGACTGCCTTCTGCATCCGGTTTATGATACAGCTCTCGCAGCGTTGTCTGTGACATGATGACCGATCCAATGGGCTAGGTTTGTAAAAATGCTAGGATTTATATATTTTTTTCTTCAGGACCCTCCAAAAATATGCTCTCAAATAAATGTGGAGAAAACAAACTGAGAAAAAATGAGGACCACTTTGAAAAGCTTTTTATGATTTTAATTTTTTTTGTTTAACGGTTTTTCGTGTTTTTTTTTTATAAATGTTTTATTTCTTTTATAATTTTTTGGTTGTTAGTATCTAATCTACTGACAAACCATTAGTCCAAGATATAGGTAAATTTGTTTCAAACTAAATGTGAAGAAAACCAGTGACCATCAAATGGATGCATGATTTAAATATATAAAATATTTTTAAAAGGTTATGTTTTTCTACTAAAATATCAAATGAAAAACAGTTACATGATTTAAGATATATATAAAATTAAAAATGATTACATGATTTTACTAAAATGTTTTTTTACTAATATGAAAGAAGGTTATATACGTTTTTCTGCTAAAATATAAAAAAAAACTACACAGTATGTCTAATAAAAAAAACCCACAATTAAACCTTAAAAACAGATCAAAAGATGCCATAAACAATTACTAAAACATGAAATAAAAATCTTACATGTTTTTTTCTAATAATAAAGTGTCACAGTTTGTATAATAAAAATATATACAGTGTAAACATAGCAGCAGCAAAAAGAAGAAGAGAAAAAACATTTGTACACTGTAAAAAAATGTCTAGATTTTACAGTGAAAAACTGTGAAAGCATGACAGTAAAAGACTGTAAACTCTACAAAGGTTCAATACAGTTTCTGTAACAGTAAAATACCATAAATA